>NW_011888824.1:1844276-1894166 GCF_000151845.1 Pteropus vampyrus | reverse complement strand
CCGGCGGGGGTGGGGATCGGGAAGCGCAGGAGACGGGGCATCCGCCGCGCGCCCCGCGAGCTGGTGTTGCTGGGGGTTGGGGGGGTAAAAACTTGAGTCCTGGAGGCGGGGGGCGGGGTACGGTGGCACGGGCGGGGGGAGGGCGCAACTTTTGTGCTGGTGGTAAAACTTTAATTACCTTCCAAGAAAAAAGGCCCTATAATCCCCCACCCCCACCCTTTCTGGTCAAAGCACGGCCCACAGCGCGACCGTGAGAGAAAGTTTAAAAGCGGGCGGTCTCCTCCCCGCCTTCCCCGTGGAGGGGTGGGGGTATCTGTTTGTCCGTCTGCGCTCGGAGAAAGGTGGGGGTAACGAGCCGCCCTGCGGGGTCGCTAAGACCGTGGCTCTTACCCCACCCTTCCATGGGGAGACGAAGGTAAACGTCGCTTTGGTTTCCCTCCCTCCCCTCGCTTCCTTTTCCTCCTCCTCCCCGCCGATTTTTTGAGGGGACCCAAAAAACGGAGTCTCTTTCCTTATGCAACTTCCTCGGGCACTGTGAGCTCGGCCCTTCCCCCTCCCTGCATCCTTGGCCGGCTCCTTAACCACCTCGAGTGTACCGCCAGAAAAATGCATTAGAGAGCATTCAAAGTGCACAGAAACAAAAATAGATTTTTAATTGTTCTAAGTTTAAGAGAAACCGAGATGAGAAATAAGAAGGGGGGGGGATCCGGTCGGGACGAGTGCGTCGATTTTTAATTTTGGTTCTCCTAGAACATTGTTGTGATATCTTTATTGGTTTGGGGAGCCCAAGAGTCTCCGTACTGGCTAGCTCGGTCTCGTGGATTTTTGCGCAAGTTTTTAGAAAAACACTGACTCGAGTAGAGCATTTCTCCGGAAAGTTTCAAGTGCAGCAAAATAGCGAACGTGCAAAACTGGCCAAGGGGAGACCTCTAGTGGTTAAACGCATCTTTAAGTTCGGAAGGCCGAGAGCAAAGTTTGGCCTTTACTTGTAGCTACGTAGCCCGTTCAGACGTGGAAGTAATTAGAGGACCTGAGTGAGCAGCCAGATGTTGTGTGAAAGGATGCTGATCAGAAATAGAAAGTTTAGTAAATCCGAGAGCAAAGGAATTCTAAGGACCTAGACCCTGGAGCTTCCATCCGTCATTACCTATATGAGAAAAACACTTTGCTTTTATTCTAGATTTTGAGCTTAGTCACTCGCTGGATTAGAAACAATTTTTGTTCTCTTATCGTCCGTACATTTGATCAACTTTTAATCAGGAGACAGTGGATAATTTTATTTTGAGTGTTAATAAAAATACAAAGTACATTATATATGTTTAAAACTTTAAACAAATGAAAAAAGACCTTTGATTTTTTTCTCTAATAAATATAATTTAAGGCTGGTGTTTAGTAACTTAACTACATAAGTTATATATAGTCGTAAAATAGTCTCATTTAGTTCTAAGGGTGTAATTTTGTTTCGCTGGATAAGACATTTCTGAATACTCTGTATAATTTGATTTAAACACTTAAATATATGGACAGAAACTGTTTACATTATATCTATTCTTTTGCCAGTATGTGTTCTATAAAGTAACTTTAATTTTAAAGGTAAAAGCAGTGAGAAATTAAAGTTGAATCAAATGATCCCTGTAACTTTTACCCAGTTGTCATACAATAGGAGGGACTTTAATGGGAATTTAGGATCTGGGGAATGATATGAATGATAAAATCCATTTCACTTCATACAGAACCAATTTAATATACTGAGTGTTGTGTGAAGTTATGCAGTATCTAATGAGTCAAAATTTAAACTTTTTAATTGTGGATGGTGAATTTGAAGGCGTTTTTATGACAGTGCCTTGATTTCACTTTTTCTATTTTTAAATCAATGCTAGACTTTCGGGAGAAGTCTTGGGGGTGGACAGCAACTGTGAGGACCACCAGACAGTTATTTCTTCACCACTGCTAGGTAAGATTTGCTTGTTGAAACAGAGTACTTCATATATTTGCAAATGTTAAGGGCTGCATCTGGGGATCAGGAAGAAGAGTGTGGGACAAGGTTGGCAGAAAAACATCATTTTGTGGGGTCTGCTTTGAATTCATGAAAGTCTTAACTGATTGAAGCTGGAGTAAAACTGGGAAAAGTTGAGAATCTTAGGACTGGCTCTCACTAGATTCTTAATGAGCATTTCAATTGCACCTGTTTTCTACTGAAAGTAAATTGTTTTATTCTTTGGAATTGAAAAAGTGGGAAAACAAGAACAAAGCAATTGTAAATTAATATAACTTGTGTAAATACATAATGATATGGAGGATTCTGGAACTTTACTTGGTAAAAGTTTGTAGGTGACAAATAGAAGAACTTTGGATGTATTTAAATAATTCCTGTGGCTTAAATCTAACATGGGGTGACTTCTGCCAAATATCATGTCATAGAGTTGTAGTGAATTTTGCGTGTGTTGGCATAGACTTGTCAATATATCTCCACAGGGAATATAGCTGTTGTCCAGTAAGACCCCTTTGACAATTTTCAAGGGAGCTGGTTTCTCCTCAGTAATCCAGGACGTGCTTTCCGGACAGAGGTCCTGTCTCAGGCAGATGAGTCAGCCCTCACTTGGGTAGAGCATCAAAGTACATTTGTGCTGCTCTAGTGCTTTCTACTATTTATGCCTTAACTCTACTTCTGTCTGCATGATGTTCTCTCCCCCTTTAATCCTTTCCCTCTCCTTTTCTGCTGCTTTCACTTTCCTTCTCTGTCTTGAGTATTAAAGGAGTTGTTGGTAGTTGTTGGGCTAAAACAAAAGAATATTTACCTTTTCTGAGCAGGACTAATAATGCTCATGGACCACCTTATAACCAGGATAGATGTGGTCTGAATGTCAAAACTGAATAAGTATGGATATAAAAATAATTAACAGGAGTTTATCGTCATTTTCTGCTTGTAAATCTTCTTGAATAGTGTTTTTAGCAAAATAAAGAGAGGTGGTACATCTGTCTGATGCAGCAGAGACAGTGAGGCAAGATCAATGATAAGAACATCATGCAGACAGAAGTGGAGTTAAAGCAGAGTGAATGTGTTTCCTAGGATGGTGAGTCTTTTAGCCATGCAGAGTGGAGTGGAGGACACTGATTATTTTTCTTCATTTGGGGAGCATTGGGGCTGTGGATAGAGTGCTAGAATAGGACTCAGAAAACAATTTAGTCATTAATATCTCGTGCAAGTCAGATATTACTTCTTTCAGCTTACATTTCCCATTTCCCCATGCGGAAACTGGAAACAACAGTGCTTGCCTTGCTTCTTTGTTGAAAGGATCAAATCAAATAAGTTTTGAGAACTATCAAGAATTAATTCAGAGGTTTGGTAGTCCTTTTACCATTTTATCTTAGCCATGCTTTGTGAAGGGTGGAAGATAGGTCGTTTAGGGCAGAACAGAGTGGTTTGATTCCTGGCTAAAATGATTAGATTGGTTTCTGATGTATATATTAATATGGACTTGTCACAATACTTCTAGAAGATATTTCTTTAGGAAGAAAGTAGTTTATCTTTTACAATATTGGCTCTTTGAGAGAAAGGACTATTTTCAACATGGTGCTGAACATGAACTGAAATTTATTTTTTCTAAACTAGTCATTTAATTGGTAGGAATAAACGAAATAAATACTTCAAATTTAAAATGATGCCTAACTGTGGAAATGGTACGTGATGAAAGTAGAAAGGTTGGTGTGAGGGGAATTTATGTCCTGTAATTAATATTTTATTGTATGAGTCTGCTGGGAAATGAGAATGAGAAAATAGGTAACTGGGGTAGTAAGGATTTAGACCATAGGGGAGAGGAAATGGATGCTGCAAGTGACTGCATTTAGGGAAAGGCCCATATAGGGCTTCCTCCACCCCCTATGTTTTTTAGACCCCATTTGCTACTTATAACCAACTATTGTCTATACATTAAAAAAAAAGTCACAAGTGCTATCTGTCATTATTTTTCATTTGAAGATACTGAATTTGACAACTCTGATAAGTTTTAGTTTTAGTTCATTTCTCTCTTCTTATAGGTTATCCAATCAATGTTCTAAGAATCCAAAAACTCAATAGTGAAAGAAGCAATATATGTCCTGTTTAATTAGTCCGTGAGTAATTGAGGATTGATTCTTGAATAATCTCTGAGTTTTTTGGTTTTTTTTTTTGGTAGTTTATTTCTAAGAAATATATATTTCAACCAAGGCTATTTATAGTAGATATAGTTAGGTTGGGGAATTTGCAAGAGAAGTTACTTTATGTGGCGTGGGACAAGGGTACCCTTGGGGTCCCAAGGATGGGAAACCTGAGTGATCCCTCTGGCAATGTTTCTACTAGTTAACCAGTTTTTATTGAGTTCTTACAGTGCTGAACACTAAAAGATTAGGTGTTTGCCCTTCAGGAATTCCCTAGACTCTTACTGGAGGAGCAGATAGAACTCTGAGCTCTGCTAATAAGAGTATAACAGCTGTACTTTGTGCCAGTAGAAAAGAATAAGGGCTGTAGCACCCTTGGGAGCCAGTGAGCCAGTAAACATGGATTCCTGAGTTAACTAATGCAGGACCATGGTATATAATTCTGTACACATAGCACAATACATTACATCCCTTTTTTAATGTCCATTCTCCAAAAATGAATAAGAATCTCTTTACCGAATGTCAAGGAATGTCTGAATTATATATCTCACAAGGCTGATAGATTTGGGCTGTTTCTTTTCTCCTTTGACCAATGTGTTGACAAAGTTGACTCTTCTAGTACTGTTCCTACTTGCTACTATTGAGGGTTTCATTCCTCACAAGGATTTGAGGGACAGTGTATTTAAAGTGAACTATTTTTTTTTTTTTTTTTTGCAGACACGGTATTTAAAGAGAACTACTTATATATTCATATGTGTGTATATTTACATATGATATCTTGAAGTTCAGGGCATCTGTAGAAGTTGTATTTTGTAAAGGGCTTCATAATACAATGGGAGTATTCTCAGGTTATCTCTACTCTTTACTAAGTTAAATGATTTCACTGACATGAGAATATGAGTCAATAATGGCAGATTATGAACTGGTTTGTATTCATTGCAGCAGCAGCTATGGAGCAAATAGATGAAAGCCAAATACCAGAAAAGGGTACCCTTGAAATTTAACATGAGTTTCATTTATGAAGTAAGATTGTAAAAGACCTTTAAGAAATCTCTATTTAAGAGACAGGGTTGTTTGGTGGAAAGAGCAAGGACTTTTGAGAGGAAATTGAGTAAAGTTGGGTGATCTTCTGATGAGCCTCAGTTTCTTCCTCAGATGTGTACTTAAAAATAATGGCTTGGATAGTGACACAAAGAATTACATTTGTATTATATGTAATAGTAAAATGCCTTCATCATTGTTATTATTTTTATAAGTCTGTGTTTTGTGTCAGTCAACAAATATTTATTGAGCATCTATTTTGTGAAAGTCTCTGTTAAAGAGTGCTTCAGAGAATCAATACTTAGGGCAGGGTTGAATGAATACTGAGGCTACAAAGAAAGCAGCAGTCCTTGGCCTCAGTGTATACATAATCTAGTCTGAGGAAATAACCTAAACACATAGGGTGATATTTAACAGAACAAAGCCATGGTTCACTGCTAGGAATGGTAAAGATGAATACAGTAGGTAAAATGCGGTAGGTACTATCGTGGTAAGACTGGATGTGGTGTTAAACGTGTTCCCAAGGTAGGAACCTAGCAGGTGGAGTGCTCTCTACGAAACACTGTGAAATGTTGTGTTAGGTGTAATCGTGTATTAGAGTACCTTCTGAATGTCAAGCATTAAGCTAGGTACTTTGTATTCATTCATTCATTTAACAAATACTGAGTGCCTTCTGTATGCCCAGGTACTATTCTAGGCAGAGTATTGTCTCAAATACTTTCACTAACCTTGAACATTTGGTATTATTATTTCTTGTTTGGAGCAAACTGGCACTCAGAGATACTTAGTAACTTCTCCGAGTTCATATCATACAGTTTGGAAGGGGTGGGACCAGGGAAAATGATAGTGGCTTATGATTGTTATGTCTTTTTAAGTTTCTGATTTTCAAAATAGTAATTCCTAGAATATTTCTGAGAGACTACATTTCCAGATAAATGTATTTTCTCTTATATGTTGGTTTACTAAGATGAACAGTAGGTAACAGGTATAAGACAAAATAATGGGAAGAAATCTCTCTCTTCACTTTCCCTCTTTTTCCATTGAGTGTTCACGGTTTTCTTTTTCAAACCAAGAATTGGGAAAAGTCCAGTTACCGAGTTATGCTGAAAAGAACACCTTGGTTTAGCTCATGGCCTTGAAATGATCACAAACTGTTAACAAAATATTCAGATTAGGTTTGGGAGTTACTGGGCTTATTTATTAAAAAACTTTCATTTGTTCTTTGTAGGAGGAGACCTGATTAAGACAAGAGGTTAGTTATCAAAAAATATAAATCAACCAGTCAATGAATAGAATGGGATATAAATTTATAAATGACCTCAGAAGATGATGGAATTTACTCAAAACCAGGATTATAAAAGGAAAGAAGAAAATTAAAATGAGGGATAGAGATAACGGGGGCAGGGGGAATGTACAGTACTAGATTCAAAATTAAAAAATGAAAACAGAGACTATGACTAAGAATATATTCATCAGCAGTGCTATAATTACCGATGTTATACTCTTTAACCAGAAGAGTATGCCCATGTTTACAAAATGAAGTGAAGAGTCTCTTTTGATTCGTTGGGTGGTTCTGTGTTGCAATGGGAGTTATATAATATTTGTTATATGAGTTACGGTCCATCAAGAGAGCTTTAGTCTGATTTAGAAGGATGCCATTACCTGCATTTATTAAGGGTAATGGACTGTTTTTCCTTAATTGAAGCTCTTTTTATCTAATAAAGTTTTTTGATCACCTACTATGTGCCAGGTCCTTTTAAGATTGGACCACGGTTTTATGTTATGCGTAATTTTATGGAATTAAACTAGTTCATTTACTAGATCATTTTGAGTATGATCGTTCAGGCTTCAAAATCAGTTGATTATTTTTCATCATCTGTTACCCTGATTGAATTCTGAAATAGGAATTGAAATTCCTCAGTGGTCAATCTGGTCTGGTTGTTAAATGATCTAACTAATTCACCCTATTGGTTTGTGGTCTTATTTGGTAGGTTTGAGGCCTAGCTGTGTAATCTATTGATAAGGAAGTTAGCTACAAATGGTTGTCAAAATAAGCCTATAGACATAACATCTATGAGAGATATAAAATCTGGTCAAATCTAATTTATTACCTGCAAAAGAGAAATCAAGTGTAAGTCTTTTAATTTTAGCTGTATGTACTATAAAAGTATGAAGCAGAATAAGAAAAAAGACAATGCTACTTTTAGCATTTAAAAAAATTAAGTAAAGTAAGAAAAAAGAACAAGGTACTACTTTTAGTTTTTCTTTTTTAATTTAAGTTCATACTTGTTTTGCCTCAGCATTGAAATATCTGTGTCAGACAGGTTCTTGTTCTTTCATGCCCTTTGAATCCCTTTAATGGTGTAAAATTTCTATTATTCTACTAGTGTAGTATGTTGATGATGTGATAGCACTTTTCAGGCTGTTTCTGCCTCAAATTGAGTTATCTTTATAGTCTGTACATTGAAAATTGAACTTCAAATAAAAGTATTTGATGACAGTATACTAAATATGCCATCGGCCTGTTAATGTCAGTTTGTGTTTTCATTTTCTATACATTTTTTTTTTCTCAAAAGGTATTTTTCATTTTCTGTTCCTCCTTTAGAGGAAGTATGTAGGTTAGGCCACAGACTCTCAAATAATTCATCCTTCATACAGTAACAAACGGAAGGGCAGGAAGTTGAGATTTGGTGACTACTCCTTTGCATATAATCTCCATGGTAGAAAAGGTAGAAAATCAGACAAACCCTTGCTATGTTTAAATAGGGTCGTTCTCACTAAAATATTACCACTAGATACAGGGGGGAGTGTTTCTGAGAAAATATCAATAAGAAGGAATAACTGATTCCATTATTTAAAGGAAGCATAGATTTTTTGCCACTTAAGCTTCTACTATGTAAGTATAGATAAGGACAGAAGACCTAGATTCTCAAGGGTTTGTTCTTGATGGTACTAAGATTTCACTTCTCACATTGAAATGATCTAGAGTTTTGCCTACCTAAAATCTATGAACTTGGGCCCTCGGGGCAAAATTTCACATCTCTCCACAACAGATCTCAATTCTAGTATGTGTGCGATTCAGAGTTCTTATCAGGCAGGGTGAGTAGACTATCAAACCTGGTATCTGTCATGCTTGATTTGAAAGAAAAATTTTTCTTTGTAGCACTGTGTGTTTGTTGAGAGATGCTTCAACTGTGAGTTTAGATTTTTCTCTCATCCTATTGAATAAGCCTGTTAAAGCGGTTTGAATTTAACTTCTTTTGATGTGTTCTCCACTGACGCTTAAATAAGGAGGGTTTCTTGGAGTAGTAATGTTATGCTTCTGCCAAAGAAGTAAATAAATACTTAGCAGCTTCGTTGGTAGATAGAACTTTCACTGGAGTATATGAGGTAGATAGACAAATGAAGATTTTTTTCCTGATTTCCCCTCTCTCCAGTCCTTGCCCTGCTGTCACTAGTCTTGCGTTTCCCCTATCTCTTTTATTCGTTTGATACATTTTATTGGTACCTACTTTAAATATTCACAAGGTATAAAGAAATGAATAAATCGAGGTCTCGTCTTCAAATATAGATGATCATGATACATTGTAATATGTTTTATAATCTGGGTCGTGATTTTGTCTTTCCAGCCCCTCTTCTTGCATTTTATGTACACATATTCCAGTACTCCTACAGAGAAAGACTCTTACTGTAGTCATTCTAGTCCCCTTTGGGGAGGATCCATAGCTTTCATCTCTTTTTTCCTGCTGGCTTCTTGCTGTAATCTCCCACTGTGCTTGCTGTTCGTCTCTGTACCAGCTTTCTTGAAAGCAAGTTCTGGAACCACAGTTGGTATGTGAGGAAGCTTTCATGCCTCCTCAGCAAAAGTGTCACAGTAAGGTTGCCAGTGGCCTAGTCTTGGGTTGTTATTCAGAGATTATGTCCTTACTTTTTAAAAATGTTTTTTAAAGAACATTTAAAAAATGTTCTTTACAAGAGCTTGGCAAAACTAATAGTTACTGACTTTACATCAATTTCCCAAATTCATTTTGAAATTTTACTTGTCCATGAAATCCCAGAGTCTTACCATTGTTCTTACAAACTCCTTGACCCTCTCATCCCCCTTACCCCTGCTCTTTCCTACCTCCATCTCTGAACTCCTGAGAAATCAAATAGGGCTTTGTGGTGCAAAGGTATTGATTGCACAGTTATCATTCCTCTTCCCTGATATGCTTTGCACTGGTATACCTATGTTTGAAGGGAATGCGAACACTGAACAAGCTACTTGTTTCTTTTCTTCAAAATAACTAGTATCATGGACTGAGTGTCCACTGTGTGCAAAGCACTCTGACATGAATAATTAAAAAAAAATTAAATCTCTATGAAGAAGATATTCCTAGTCCATTTTTCAAATGAAGGAGCAAAAGCTCAGTAGAGGGTAGGTACCTTGCCCAAGATTGTACAGAGCCTGTGCTTTTCACCATTACATTACATTAAATTCTGTGTTGGGCAAGGTTTTTTGTCTGGATGATCTTATTTTTCTCATATGTAAAATGAGAATAAGAATATCTGTTAGTCTCAAGAGGTAGTTAAGAAGGCCAAATAAACTGGTATTAGTGAGATCCTTTAAGTGACAAAGCATGGAAGAAACCCTCTGTTCCAGTATGTCTTTATCTCTTTACTGTGTTAGGCTTATGGCCTTTGTTTGATTTACTCCTACATATGCTTGTATTTGTGGGTATGTGAGTCCTACCCTTACAGGCTGTGTACCTGTCTGGTGTCATGAAGGTACAAAGGAGGCCATCAGAGAGCAATCAGAAAACCGTAGACAGACCTTAGAAGGTAAGGGCCTTATCTTTCTCAGGATCACTTTCTCCAGCCTGGACTTAAAGGACTACAGGTCTTGAGGTTACTCTTGAGAATTAGACAGATCTCAACATTTGGATGCAGGCTGGGAGCTAGGCCAGAAGGTAGCATCCCTGTAATTGAATCTAACCTGAAGATTAATAAATTCTACCCTATAAAACACTACCACTTTTATATTATTTCCTGAATTTGTTATCCATAGCTCAGCATTTTCCCAAATGGGGGTTCCACGGAACTCCATGTACCGTGATAAGAGTCACAAGGCTAAGTGACTGTGGGAAACTTCAGCTTAGACAGCACTTCACAAATTGCTGCACTACTGCTGATGTATGCTGTACATCTCTCAAAGATCCTGAGGGTGTTAAATCTCTTTTACCACAAAACTTTTTATTATGGGACATGAATAAATGGTCTCCTAAAAGCTAATTTTTGAGGAGCAGACTTTGGGAAATGTTGCCCTAGCTTTTTATCTAGTTTAAATGCCTAAGCCTGGCCTAGCATGTATAGTCAGACCAGAGCCTTCAGGTCCAGCTCTCTCCCTACATGGCGCATCCTTCTCCATTACTTCAAATGTATTGTTCTTATAAGAAAGCTAGCAGTCTTTTCTGAAGCCAAGTAAATATGAAGGATTATTAACAATAAAATATCCACTTTTATGTAGTAAAGTTGACAGCTTGTGATGTAGATTTGAGAACATGTCCTACTATAATAGATGCTATTGAAATAAAATGAAAGGAAAGGAAAAAAAGCCACTACATAATGTTTTTAAGGTCCCTGGGCAGCTCTTAAGAACTCAGATAATTGTTAAACCATAAAAGTTAACATTTTATTGATTGCTTACTATGTGATAGGCACTGTGCTAAGGTATTACCTACCTGGCTTATCTCATCTAATCCGCCTCATTGCTCAATGAAGAAAGGTTCTGTTATTCTCCACACTTTACAGATAAAGAAATTGAGACTTCAAGAGGTTAATTGGGCTGAAGTCACAGAGTAGGTAATTGTCAAACTTTGCAAAGTGAAATGAGGAGGGGGAAAGGAAGGAAGTGGTTTAAGAAAGGGTGAAGGGTGGAAAGAGGAACTTGTGAGAATATGGCAAGTTTTGAGGATGATCCATGAAGTATTTGATTTGCATCTATTTACTGAAGAATGACATTTAGGACTTTATAGAGTATATCACAGTGTGCCAGCTACAGCATTTGGTTAGTGACAGATGAGTGTTCTACAAAGTAAACTGAAAGCCACCTTCGGTTGATGGTATTAAAGTGGCCATCATAGCAACAAGGCATTGGTTTCCCACAGTGTAGCTTGGCTTTTCCTGTTGCTATATTACTCTCTTCCATAGTAGTTGTTTGGTTCTTGATCACTGTTTTAGAATTGGCATTCTTGACTGTTAACCAGAGACGTATTTCCTTAACCGTAATTGGTTTAGTCCATTGACACCAGACACTGTTACATCAGTTTTTCATCTGAATGACAGAATTTTAATACAGTTCTCGGATGCTGCTTTTGAGATGAATGTCGGTACCCATTTTACAACCACTCATGGCTGTACTATCTCTATCCCTTATTTTTGAAAAATATATGTATTAACTATAAAGCTATAATTTGCAATTTTTGAAAAAAAAAAAAACTAAAATTAAAACTGTTTAACTGGTCTTAGTGAATGTTAACTAGCTGGTCTTTTAAATATAATATTTGGGAACAATGGTTGGAGTAGGACTGGTCAGGCCACAATTAGTACCCTTTCTTAGTAATCTTTATTTCTCACCTTCTCTGCAGATCCAGACTTTTGGTTTGTAGGCAAGGCCCACTCTTTTACGTTATGTTTGAGCATCCTAGATTGGGCTGCTTTATCTTTCAGGGGGCTGTCATCTCTTCATCACGCTCCAGGCAGACTTTTTATCTTGAATGTACTGTAGGAGCTCAACACCGGGGGAGTCTGTGCCCCTCACTCAGCCACCGTTTTATCCACTTGTGGCAGATATGAACAAAGGGATTGTGTAAAGGGAGAATTACGAAGGACACATAAACTCTGTTTATCTCTAGTCAAAATAAGATACAGTAGATTCTTGACAGTTGTGAGGGAAATATCAAAAGACCATCACCAATTAGCTTGAAAAAAAAAATCTGTAGCACGTAATTTCTTCCTTCAGATACTAACGTATAACTGAAAAATGTAAATGATCTCTCTAGACCTTGCTTTACTTTATGTGATGAGCAATTTTTGTACTGTCTGGAGCACTTATTGAAACAAATTCACACATCTTTTCTACTTATTTCCTTTTGAAGCATTTGGTAGTTTTGTTCACACAAATGTGTCTGAGTCATCATTGCATTTGACATTTCAATCTTTAATTTATCTGAAACTCTATTTTGTGGCTGGGACCGATCACTTTCATAAACATTTCTATGTTCCCCTCAACACTAGAATCAACTAGCAGTTAATTTTGTTTTTTTTGTTTTTTTTCATTTCTTAACAAGAAACAAAGTTTTCTAACTTTATTTACAGTGGCCATAGCGCTAAGACTAAGCACTCGGACAAAGAGCATACCTGGACCTTGGTCGGTAGCAGCGACTCGTTCTTGCCTCTTAGCTTTATGGTGTGTATGATTCAGAATCATGTCTCCACAAAATAACAAATTACTAAATGTCACTGGAACTTCAGGTTTCATTCAGGAATGGTAGAAACTCTTAAGTAGTCTGGAAATGCCAAGGATCTGCTGTATGTTTCTTATGTGCTGTAGAGAAGTGAACCTTGCCCTTCCTTTTCTTATTGATCTGTGAAGCTGATACATTTGCATATACAGTTAAATACTTAGTAGTTAAATTACCCAGGAGCTTTGAGGAAGTTGATTTCTCTTAGTGACTTCTAGGCTATAGCTTCAGTTGTTGGCTTCAATAACAAACATAGGAAGACATGCATTTCATAACATAAATTACTTTAATTAACCTTGAACCATTTTTAAACCTTTTTTTCTTTTTTTTCTTTTAAGAAAATATTTAAACATTCAACAGTTACAAAGACATGTAGAGAGAGAAATTTCCCTTTCATGTCTGTCTTTCAGCAAACCATCGTTCCCTTCCTGGAGGCAGCCAGTGTTACCAGTTTCTGACAAATCCTTGTAGACATAGACTATGCGCATATAGGCAATACGCATATTTATGTATAACTCCTTTTGTTTTATATAAATGGTAGCATGTAGTATCTATATCTTGCATAAAATTAGTATATCAGTGGAGCTCTTTCTACATCAGAATGTAAAGAACTTTCTCATCTTTTTAGTATATATAACGACATATATGCCATTTTATAGCTGTGCCACAGTTGGCCTTTATTAATGGCTATTTGTTTTTTTTCCAATATTTGCTATATCGAGTGACTTTTTACATTTTTCCTTTTCTATATATGTGCATATATCTGTAGCTGAGTTGGTAGATATGTTACTGAAAATCTCCACAAAGATTGTTTCAATTGTAATGTGGCCATCAATGTATGAGAGGGCCTGCTTCCCCATATTCTCATAATGTAGGATTTTTTTTTTTTTAGGCAAGGCAACCCTTGGTTGACTTCGCAGATTGCAAAGACCTTGTCAGTTTATCATCCCTTATTTTTTTTTTATTTTTTACACCTATAGCACTTGGTCTTCCTAGGTGGTCTCTTATCCAAGTACTAACCAGGCCCGACCCTGCTTAGCTTCTGAGATCAGACGGGATCGGGCTTATTCAGGGTAGCATGGCCATAGACATAATGTAGGATTTTTGAATGTAAGGTATTAACTAATTTCATCACCACCTAGTATTTCTAGATTACTAGTGGTATATGGTAGGTTGGAACTTTCAGAGATTTATCTATATGATTGAGGAAGTTCATCCATTACATACAATATCCCAAGAGAGAGTCAAGTTGTATAGCTTTGTTTCAAAGACTGTGAGTGGTGTAGGAGATACAGGAGGTAATTCTGAGGACAGCGTTGTATGTCATTTAGTCTGTCCTCCAGCCCTTTTGTTGTAGGCTTAGGGCAAGAAGATTGTTATTAAAATTAATAAAAGCTAAAGTGAATTGTTTCACAAAACAAGGACATTTTTATATGTGCCACCATTAATGGTCTCCACCTTCGATAAAGGCATCTTGTGATACATCCACCATGGGCAGTGGTAGGAGCACACTGGACATCAGTACCCTTGATTTTAGCGATCATGAGCCATGGCATGTATGTTAGTGGGAGTCAGAAGCTGCTTTGTTGTATTTGCTGGACATCTGAACCCCAAAGCTGTTCCTTTTTGACATCAGCAGTGGCTGGAGGCCATTAGGACTTAGAAAAGATTAGGAGGAAAATGATGGATCTTGTGTGATAGCACAGAGGACCCATATGGTGCACTTTTAAGGTACTTTCTTAGGAAATTTCAGCACCTTTAACGAGATTTGGGATGGAATTTCTGCAGAATGAAAAATACTGATTGTGACTTGTATTGTGAATGACTATTGCCTACCTGTTTTTTTCTGCCCAATGAAATAAAAGTTACACATGGGATTATGGAAAAGGGCCATGTAATAATTAAAGAACACATAAAACAAAGCAAAGGCCTTTTAAATACTAAAAAGAAAAATTGTTTAACTCTTAGAAACATGATTTGTTGGAGTGAAAGAACTTGGTATGTTTGTATGCATACACTTGTGGAGGATGAAAACAAGGGAGGAAGACTTAAGGTGTCATAGAAACAACTTCTGTTAAAATATTGGTTGCTGGCTATTCTACCTGATTAAGAGATGGTGGGAAAAAAACCCAAATCTATCCTAGCTATTTAGACTATTTGTGATAGTGAAAGTAGCAAGTAGCTTCAAAATCAGATAATGAGAAAGACAACATAGTGGATATTTTTATGCTACAATATATTACACAAAATGTTCGCAAACCTTAGAATAAAACCGTGGATGGAAACAATTTTTATACATTTTGGATATGTGCTTATAGGCAGAGTACCTGTGTAAAATTACCAATGTTTTATATAGCAAACACATATTCTAAGTATTTCCTAAAATGTGATGAACATTTACTGAAGGTTTTATACAGTATTGGATTTTAGATTTCTTCTACTTTCCGTTCCTCTTCATAGTCATTGGATTTTGCTGTTGTGACTTTTATACATTTTTGATTTTTAAGAAAAGATTGAAAATCTTTTTCTCTTGTATAAGTGTCTTAATGATATTTTGTCAAATAAGCATATATTTGATGGTATTTTATTAAAAAGGGTTCAAGTTTTACTGATAAATAAATCAAGAACTTTGGCCCTAGTAAATTGGTTTCTGGATTTGTCATGTTCCAAGTAGTAACACAGGTAAAAGTAGATTTTGCCAGATTATCAGAAGTGACCAGTTTCTACAAAGGTCAGATAATGGTTGAGAAAAATAGTTTGGGCTGGAATCAGACTGACCTGGGTTCAGATTCTGGCTGTGCCACCAACTGTAATTTTGGCTGATTTACCAAACCTTTCTGCAACACTCTTTTCATTGTAGACTAGAGAGATAATAGAACCCAGCTTTTTTATTGGAATGAAATAAATGAAATAATGGACGTAAGTTGTCTGCTGCTTTGAATCTTTTTCTGGAAGAAGGTGAAGTCTAATTAATAAATTTAAAAGTATGTGTATTATGTCTGACACGGACTGCCTGATTGACAAATGCTATTATAGAGTAGAGAAAGAACTGTACAACTTTTCTTTTTAAAAGATCACTCAACTTTTATCCAGTTTATCCAAAGTCGGGAGGGGGTAATTATTCTGTCACCCTACTGTTTATCAGGAAGAAGTTGCCACTCCTCCCTCCATCACTTAACAGGGAAGTCAATTTTGTTGATCTTTATCTATTTAGAGAGGTAGGAGTCATAGAGAATTTAAGTGCAAGTTTTAATTCACTTAATAGTCTTACTATTTTTTAGATAAATTCTTCCTCAGACCATCACATCCTAGTTTCTGTTTTGAGGATTAAGTCTTAATGATAGTGAAATGTGATGCTTCTTTGAATTCAGAATGTATAAACTTTGACATGATCAGAAATAGACTTAATAATATAAGTTTAATAGTTGACATTTTCTAATTAAAAGGGAAAAAAGGAAGAAAGAATATTGAAGCATCTAGTAAACTCCAACAAAATATAGCTAGAATTCAAAGAAACAGATGTTTTCTATTGACTTTTTAAATGAATGTATGTTATATATCTAAGGAGACTGTACTTAAAAATATTTTTATTATAGAAATTTTCAAGCATATACAAAACTAAGATGTATAATAAACCACCATGGACCCTTCACACATGTTGACAAATACCAGTATGTTGCCAGTCTTATTTTACCACTTCAAATTATAGCAAATTCCTCACATTACATCATTTTATCTCAGTTTCAGTTTGTATCCCTGAAATGAAAGAACTCTCCTTTTAAAAATACACACTGTCATCATCCCTCTAAAAAAAAGCAGCAGTGTTTCTCTAATACCATCTAATAATCAGTTGTCCTACATGCTTCCCCTTCTATCAAATAGTGATCTTTTTTTTTTAATAGTTTAAATCAGGATCCAAACAAGATCTATGAATTGTGATATTGTGATTTGTAATATGTCTCTTAAATCTCTTTTAATCTGAATTTCAAGTTTCCTCTTCCACATATGTTTTTTATTCCTTGCCGTTAGTGTGTGTGTGTGTGTGTGTGTGTGCGTGCGTGTATGTTTATAAAAAAAAATCAAAATTTTATTCTGAACAGCAGTGATTTTCAGACTTTTTGGTCTCAAATCTCCTTTACACTCTTAAAAATTGAAAACCTCAAAGAGCTATTACTCGTATAGGTTATATCTTATCAATATTTGCTATATTAGAAATTAAAATAATTTATTTAAAAATAACTATAGTAAACCCATTACACTAGTAGACATAAGCATAATTTTTACGAAACACAGTTTTCAAAATAAAAAAGTGGCATTTTATAGTTTTGCAACTCTAATTTTTGGCTTAATAGAAGATAGCTGGATTCTCATACTGCTTCTGCATTCAATCTGTTGCAATATGTTGTTTTGGTTGAAGTATATGAGGAAGACCTGCTTCACACAAATACAGGGTTGGAAAAGAGGGGTATTTTAAGTCTTTTCAATTAATGGTGGACATTCTTCTTTGATACTACACTAAAACTTGGTAAGTGGTTGTTCCTTACAGAGTTGTTGCAATGTGCAGTTTGAAACCCTATCAATCAGTTTTTCATACTCTGTTACTTTAAAATTTATTGGTCTATCTTGCACTTTGAGTGGATCCTTTACCCATGCATAATTTTGTAACATCAAGTATTGGTCATTTGAAAAATAGTACATTGCTAAGTTGTACAGATCTTCTAAATGTTCACATTTTTATTATGAAATATTTTAAAAATTGTATTAATGAAAATTTCACCCATCTCTTTAGAAAAGTTTTTAGCTATTAGGAAGTTGTCAACTCCTGGTGGTGGATACAAGTTTTCCACAATTCTTATTTTCTCATGAATGCTGAAATTGTATCATTAGCAACAAATGCTGTCAATGTTTTCATTGATGTGACGGGCCCACTTCATTTATTTTTGACAAAATATTTGCGAAATACGCAACCCTGAATAAAGATAGTTTGTTAAATAAAAATGTCTTCCCATGAAAAAAGCAGCTTATTCAGCTTGTGTCTCTAACAGTTCATGAGTGCTATTACTCATGACAACCATGGTACTTTGGCATGCCCAGGCACTCATGCATACTTCCTATTTCAGCACACTTTTAAAAAGATATATTTTCAGATATCCAGACAATGTAATATATTATTTTACTTCATCAAGGATAGACTTTACTGAAGCTGATTGTTCACTGTGAGGGCATGATGGTAAAGAAAACAAGGCTACGACGGCAGTTGGGTGCCACCGTGCCAGTGGTTTTACCCACTATTGCTTTTGCACCATGAGTGCAAAATGTCAACATGGTGAAGAGGGCAACGAATGGGTTAGTATTTTTATGAAAGTAATTTTGATTTCTTGGACCTTTTGAAAGGGTCCTGGGATCCCCAAGGTCCGTGGACCATACTTTGAGAAATGTTACTAGAGAGTTTCTGACAGTCTGAATTTTGCTTCTTAGGTCCTTAAGGTATGCTTTAACATGTTCTTTTGTTTCTGGTATTTCCTGTAAATAGACATAATCAGTTTAGGTTTGATATAGATTTTTCCTGGCAAGACTCATTCATAGATGGTGTTGGGTTTGTATTCTTAGCAGCCCTCGATGGTTGTTGCCTAGAGCCATTAATTTATTAAGGGTTGCCGATGATCTTTTCAGTTCTGTCATTCCTTTATTTGTTTGCAGGAATTCTTTCTAAAGGGAAACTTCCTCTTACCTACGGATTTGGTTACCCTGAGATACAGTTTGCATGGATCTTGTGATATAAGCAGGGTAAATCTCGGTTTATTTTTCCAAATAATAAGTTGGTTACATGTATCCTCAAAAGGTGACTAATAAAGTATTCTTGGTTTGTTATTTGTTTTGAATATTATTATGTACTCATGAATTTAAACTTAGTTGACGCGTTTCAGTTCACTGCTACTAGAATCCGTACATTTGGCCTGCAAGAATCTCTTCAGTTGGCTCTCAAGTTCTTTTGATACAACCTCTGTTGTCCTTGATAGTTTTATTGCTTTTTGTTTGAGAAAATTCAGGCTTATCTTGTACGTTTCCTGGCACTCAATAGAAATTGTCTCCTTCTTTGGGAAGACCTCACAGATATGGTATTTAGAGACCACAGTTTGAGCACCAGGCTGCTCATTCCTATTGATTGGCGGTGGTTTTTAGACTTCTTCAGTGGACGAAGCTAGAAAATATGCATATTTTTAAAAGATGAAATATATCACTAATTCATATTAATACTTTCATTCAGATTTAGTACTCAACTGATCTTTCATTGCTTGTCAATGACACCAGCATAATAACATTTGTTTTATCCCATACTACACAGACAACAATCTCAAAATAATAATATTGACACTATCACTAATAACATGATTATGGAAAAGTTTGTTTTGCAACTTTTTAAAAAATGAAAAGTATTGTTACAGTTTAGCTAGCTGAATTGGTTACTTTAATTGCCTTATTCTTGGTGTTTGCTGTACATTTTGAGACTGTTTCCTGTTTTCCAGAACATCACATTAGCAGGTATTTCAACTGAATTAAGTAAATCAATTTATTGACAGAAGCAATTACATTGTGCTTTCGTTGTATTGACACAATGAACTTAATTTACTAATTTAGTGCAGATGACAGTCAATAATGGTTTTTTATTATCTACATGGTTCCTTTTTTGTTTATTAACATTTTTATTAATTTTATTTTTTATGCCTACTCTTTTTTTCAGTGTCCTTAGACTTAGAAACTTTATTGATTTTTTTTTTTTCTTCTGTAATATACCATGGATTTCATTAGGAAAAAAGGTAATTATTTTTGAAGCAGTTATCTTTAGATCTGTGGATATGGGATATTATGATTAAGAAAATGATGTAATTAAGGGAAACTGAGGTAAATTACTAAAATAAAAACTCATTTCTATGTGGAATATTAGTCTTCTGCCTTCTTTCCCCTTCCAGGTTAAAAAATAAATCATGACTGAATCTGCTTCTGGCACAAGTGGTCAAGAGTTTGATGTATTCAGCGTTATGGACTGGAAAGATGGAGTAGGTACATTGCCAGGAAGTGACTTAAAGGTAAACCATCTTTATTACATACATTTATATGTGCATGTGCACATAAATATTATATTTATTTATTATAAAATAAGTATAAATACAAGGGTAAGATAGGAATTTAAAGCATTAAGCATAATGTTGTAGGTTTTATATGATACTTAGACCTCTACAATAAACTCTGAAGACAATTTGAAATGCTGATGGATTGGCAGGAGTCATTGTCACTTGGAAAGGGGACTAAGGAATATTTTGTCAGCATGGGCTCATTTTGCAAAAAGTGAGTTATAGCTTCAAGGAGGATCATCTTAGTTTTGACTCTATCATGATAACCAATATATGTGACAATGATAGGCTTGGAAGATCTAACTTCAGATATTTTGTAGTAATGGGCTTTGTAACTTTAAGTAAATAACTATACTCCCTATCCCCTAGTTTTCTCATTTAAAAACTGGACCATGTTAAAATACTGAATAAGCAGGATTATTCACCTTTCTCAAATTATTCATACTGTAAATATGGATTTTTATATAATCACTTATTCAAAAGCTAGTTCTTCTTGTAAACCAGACTGCTTTTGTACAGATGAGAACTCTTCAGAGAGTGATCCTTCTGATGACTCCTTTTCTAAGAGCTTATCCTGCCCCTAAACCCACTCGAGGACCACATCTGCTGCCTTATGAAACATGATTATGCAAGTACCCATGTGGGAAGCCAGCCAGCCTCACTTCTCATTTCAAATTTGCTTTTGCTCTGATCCTATCTCTGAGACCTTGAAACTGTCTGTGGCCTTTTAGACTTTGTGTTTGTACTTGGTCACTCAGGTGTTTGAACTTCCGACCTCCCTAACAGACTGTCATTTGCCTTTCTTTTCTAATGCTTGGTGTTCTGGTCTGTCTTGAGTAGAAATTCTAGCCCCCTAGTACTGGCTTCTTGGAATACAGTCACTTATAGTGCTTTCTTGACAGGTATTTCAGCCAAGCCTGCCTTAGTTCATCTTGAGTGGTAAGATTTGGACAGTCTGTTTTTGGAAAAATACTTAGATTTTAGTTGGGTTAGATTTAATTAAGTACAATGTGCCAACATATCTATCTGAGTTTAGCTTAAAAATATTACAGTGAGGTTTAGTGAGCTCTAGAAAGGATATTTGGTTTTACTTTTAGTCTATAACCTTGAACAAGTCAGTACGTCTCTTTGGACCAATTTTCTCTTCAGTAGAATAAGGAATTAAATGAATGTTAAGGATTTTATCTGTTCTAACATTGTCCAAATGTTAATCTGGATTAGATATGTTGGAAATAGAGTACTAGAATTTTTGAGAAAGATGGAACTGTTTCTCTGCTAACGTAGCCATATACTAGCTACAAGAGCTTTGTCAAGTTATTTCAAATTCCCTAAGTTTCAGAATCTTTATCTGCAAAATGGAGATTTCGAATCTACGTCATAAGGTAGTTATTTGGATTTAATACAAATAATATATGTAAAACACTAAATTATATTCTTTCTGGCTTTATGATATGTACACTGCCTTCCCCCGACCCCCACTCTTTTTTTTATTGCCGCATTCCCTTATTTTTTCAGTACTTTTTTTTTTATCCCTTTTCTTCTCAGTGGCTTTTTGCAGGGGAGGGGCATCAGGTAGATGATAAATTTGTAAGTTTTGTTTAAATAGATTTTGATAATAGAGTGAAGTTTTTGGCCCTAAGAAATGTAGATTGCCTGAAGGTTTTCTAAGCAACGAGTTTTAGGGAATACCCTATTACTTGTATGAAAGTAATTAGGTAATTGAGTCACTTAGTGCTATTATAATCTGGGTTACTTGATTTGACTTTTAGGCTCATCTAATTACCTGGGCAATTGCAATGTATCCAGTTGACTTCAGGTACAGTGGAAAGTTTGATACCCCACTTAAAAATAACTTAAAAAATTATGTTTTACCTTACAACCCTTTCTATCCAAGGAGATTCAGAGACTAGCCAATTGATTATATTGTTTAGGATTTCTAATTCACTTGCTCTTTCTATTAGAAGTTGAGCTGCTTAAGAGATCTGCTTGAGAAATGAATTTTTTTTAATTAAGATATTAGAAAGAACTTTGAATCAGCCATGAAATTTACTCTATATCATGCTTTGTCTATTTTATACTATCAAAACTTATATTGTTTAATGCAGTGGTCCTGAACCTTTTTGACACTTGGGACCAGTGCTCCTTTGAGAATCTAATGCCTGATGATCTGAGGTGGAGCTGAGGCAGTGATGCTAATGCGGGGGAGTGGCTGCAAATACAGATGAAATTTCTCTTGGTCACCGGTGGCTCACCTCCTACTGTGTGGCTAGGTTCCTAACAGGCCATGGACCCAACAGGGCCTGTGGCTCGGGGGTTGGGGACCCCTGGTTTAATGGATATAGGCATGTGCATTTTCTAATAAACAGTGTGCGCTAGCCTAAGACAATCAGCTGTCATTAATTAAGCTAATACAATCAGCTAATATACAAGTCTATTTCTTATCTTGAGTTTGGTCACAAAAGTTTTTTTTGTGGGCTGGCCCCTACTTTTTTCTGGTTGCACCTAATTTCAGTCCTCAGTGCCACTCTCTTTCCTTTCCAGCCCAAACCACTAGTAGAAGACTTTACATCTTGTTCCTTTTTTACTGTTCCCTATTGCAGAAATCCCCGTTCTCCTTCCCACACTGGGCTAACCAGCCCTAATATAAAACGGTATAAAAGCTCCTTGTTTGAGTGCAGTAGCAGAAAGAATAGAGAACTTACTCTGATGAACATTTTACCTGCATCTTTTTATTTAGTCCTTCTACTTAACTTTTGGGGGTATGTAGTTTCTACCACCTTTGTCAGTTTACAGATGGGGAAACAGAGACCTAGAGTGGTTAACTCATTTGCTCAAGGTCAGTTAGTTATTGGCAGAACTGGGTCTTAAAACCAGGCTTTTTCTGATATTAAAATTTACTCTTTTACCACTGCTTTGCTACAGCCTAAACAGGGAAAATGTTTTCCTATCAAAAAAGACGTGTGAACAATGTTACAGCATTTTAGAGGAGGTATTATTTTAGCTGGAGGGATCAGGAAGGCTTTGGAAAGCACATGTCATGTGAGGTTCGGGTGTCTGAAAATAGGTAAGCGTCTCCATGAAGACTTTTGGGAGGCAGGGATGGGAGGAGGGAAAGAGAAAGGCTTCCAGGAGGAAGTACATAAGAAAGTACAGTGTTAGGGGAGAGCATCAAGTGTCCACTGATCTTGAAAGTGTTGTAGTCATTAATAAAACATAGCTTTGGCAACTTTACTATTGCCTAATTTGTTCTTTTAAAATGTAAATTAGTAGATTAATATCTTAGGGCCAGTTATAGAACAAGCAAGCAGGAAAGGTGTATGGTACAGCTTCCTGTCCCTAAGGCAGTTTCTCTACCTGAACTTCTAATGATGTCTGAAATTTATCTGCAGAGAATTATTCCTGTGGGTCATAAGGATTTGGTCTCTCAGAGTCCCTGAGTAAAATGTAAATACACTCCTGAGAGAGATAGCATCTTATCTAGTAAGAATAGTTGCTACTTTACCAGAGAGAAAAAGCCTTTAGCAGCAATGCTGAAACCTGACTGGAAATTCACTGCACTTTTATTGCATGATTTTCCTTGTCTTGATTAATGTTCAAAACAGTTCAGTTACCAAATATCTTTGCCCTTAAAACAGATTGGTAAGTAGAAATCAAATTTCAGCATTTTAAGTAATAAAACAAAAATAGTAACCTCAGCAGTATCTTTTAATGATCTGTTATTAAAGACAGGCATAAATAAGGAAAAGATCCTTTGCCTTTACAACCAAAAACAAAGAATTGAGTCAATTAAAAGTAATTCAAGCCAAGCCAAACAAACAAAACCTTTGCTACCCTTCATATATTTTTGAGGTAATTGTGTTCAGATTGTTCTAAATGTATTCAGTTATAGAAAATATTATAATGTCAGCTGATTTGAATTGCTTAATAAATCCCTTTGTAAAGTTTATAATTTTGATATTCTTGGTTGTAGAATGAATGGAGTCACTTGATGAATTTTCAAACCGAATTTTGAATGTCTGTGTTGAACTAATGACTTCAAAATAAAGAAATAAAAGTGTGATTATGTCACATTTTCATGGTTCCAAAACCAATCACAAAACCATTACCAATTTCAGAACCTGGGTATTTTATCAGGGAAAATGTTAGGAAATGTTAGTATTTCTGCAGTTCCATCTGTGGGACACCAGTAATGTTAGCATCACCTAATAACATGTATTTTCCAATATTTTCTACAACAATAATAATATTGTGGAAGACATGGTAAATCCAAATTGAGAAACCAGAAAATCGATCCCTTTGTCTTTTTGCATGTGATAGATACTTTGGTGTATGTGCTGAGGAAGCAAGCCCTGTAATAGGTACTTTGAAAACACTTTGAGGTTAATTTTTGAGATAAAGTAACTTTGGTTAAAGTAGATGTTCTTTAATTTTCATGGTTATAGGATACCTTTGAGAATATGATGAACTCTATGAGCCCTAGACCCTGAAATAAATATATGTATTTACCATACCATAATTTCGCATGTGTTTTATGAGATTCGTTGACCCCTAAAATTCATTCCTGGCTTATAGCAGTTAACTGTGACCCTAAGTGCCATTGTGTTTTTACTTTGTACTTAGAACTGTAGTTCAGTTACTGGTAATAAATATTAGGAGAAGGAAAAGATAATTGGGCTTAAATGTTGTATTATGGGAATATTGCCTTTTAAACTCTGAAAGTATTTGAGCCTAAAGCGTTCAAGTATCAGATCTAAGTTTCCATTTGAAGATTCCACTTAGTGGTATTTACTCTCTCAATGTCAGAATTGCAGGGTGGTTTGTAGTTTAGCAGCAATTTGGAAACTTAAGCTCTAGGAGACTTCCTGTGTAATGTAAATGATGCTATTTTTCACATTTTGTAATTGTCAAATAAGTATAAATTAACATCAGTATTTAATAAAAGTATAATTACTTACCCTGAATTGACTTATAAAGTTCATGCCTATTGTTTTTTAAAAATTTTCATTCAGAATTTATTTTTGTCATATTCTTTAATATCATTAATTAATAATCATTATGGCTTGTTTTTTCTGCTCTTGCCCAGTAGATGGTACTGTCAGCTTTATTTTGAAATATTCTGTTTTCAGAGTTAATCATTTTTAAATTAATTTTTTTCCAAAAAGTAAAGTTATTGTTAGGTCTTTTCCTTCCAGTTAACACTTTGCCATCTCCCAGACTGACATCTTTAGGTTAACACACTAAGCATAGTTACCTGGGACTTCTGTCTGGAATATGTAGTAGAGAGAAAACATTTTGCTTTCCTTAACTATTTCAATTTGTTCAGTCTAGAAGACAATCGTAGACTATGTGCAAAAAATTACTTAAGGTGCTGTTTTCACCTAGTGGGAAGAATAATTATTAGTATTTTTTGCTTAAGAATTTTTTGACTTGTCCAAATTTAGGTTGGTAAAATAAATACATCTATTAGCATGTTGACCAGATCAGTTTTTCAGAGTCAAATAGAATACCTTATTTCAATACTATATATATCCATGCTCTGTGAAAGATCTTAAAGGTTTAAGCAAAAAGTTTTATTATCTTTTTGAAATTTGAGCCTTCTAACTCTTTGTCACCTGTTAAAATGAGTGAATCTCTAATGTCATTCTGTTTTATGGAAAAACGGAAGGAATACAAAAAACTTTGAACTTCATGAATATGACAGTAAACCTAGCTACTTCATAGAGGATGAGGCCCCTGCCCATAGGGAGTGGTTAAGCCTTCAGCCATACAAACTATACAACTAAGCTGTTACAGAAACGTATTTTGTTTGAAACTTGCAATGAACTGAGAGGAAATTTTCAATATTTGGAGTCAAAATGTCCATGAAATCAAAATGCCCTTACATTTTGGTGATAAAATTGGCCTGGAACTAGTACTAGACTTGTTTAGATTTCATTGATATCACCAGTTGTTTTGGATGGCTAATGGTGAATGTAATGGAAAATTCTAAAGAGCAGTGAAAGAAAGAAGTGTTGAGCTGGGGGTCATGTGACCCATGCTTCCATCTTCCTCGTTCATGTCTTGGAATATAACGATGTGGATGCGCTGGTTATAATTTATGGACTAGAGATATACCTTCTCTCTAAACTAGATAAACTTGAGTGAGACAGGTTGCTTCCTAGGAAAACAGTAATTCTCTTTTTACTAATTTTGATGATCAAATAAGCTATACTATAAGAAGAATCTTAGCAAAAAAATGATGTTTGAAATTATAGGCTATGTGAGCTGTCAACTATACTGGATAGTGCCGGATTGGTTGTTTATATTCTTAAAAAGTACCTTGCTGCTTTCTTCTGTCCTCTCCCTCAAATTTTAAAATTAGTAAAATGCAAAGGGCTTAATATGGGTAGAAGGCTCATCTGGACATAATCGTTTAGATTAACTTTTAAAACATAATTAATTTTCTTAAAGATTATATGTATCGGCCATTAAATGATTACTGCTCTGAACACTTTTGTTAATTTTGCCTCTTTCTACTGTATTGTTGCTAGTTTCGGGTAAATGAATTTGGAGCTCTGGAAGTTATAACAGATGAAAGTGAGATGGAAAATGTTAAAAAAGCAACAGCTACCACAACTTGGATGGTACCAACTGCTCAAGAAGGTAAGAATGGGTCATCTGCATTGTCATTTCTTTCTTTTGAAAGTTTTAAAATAAGAGTGTCTAAGGTTTTATAATAGGCCAGATCTTTGAAAATCCTGGATGCTCTTCATTCACTTATTTTTAGGTAAAATTCTATAACGAAACTGATATGGAACCAGCTTTTATATTTTAAAATAACCATTAACTGTCTTCTTTCCTAATGCCAGATCTGTAATAGCACCAGGTTAATTGGAAATTATCAAGTAAATCCATGTAATAGCCTATCCAGGTGATTTAGCCAAAAGCCTGCCACTTTTTTCTCATCTACTCCGATGGTTGTAACTAACACCTATATGCTGATGACTCCTAAATCTATATCTCCAGCCCCGACCTCTCCCCCGAGCTCCAGGCCCGTATTTCCACCTGCCTACTGGACATCTCCACCTGGATGTCCCACAGGTACCTCAACTCCACATGTCTGAAATGCAATTCATTTTCTATTTCTTTCTCCCCTACCCCCAAACCTGCTTTTTCTTCTGTAACACATATCTCAGTTGACGGTAGCACCATCTATCTACCCAGTGGACAAGCAAGAAATCTAGGAGTCATCCTAATTTTGCTCTCCCAAGCCCCATAGCCTGTTACTTAATTCTCTTGGGTTTTATTTCCTAAATATGTCTCAGATCTGGTCTTTTCTACCTATTATTACTGCCACTGCCTTAATTCAGGCTCTATCAGCTCTCACCTGACTATTGCAGACATCTAAACGCATCATTCTGCTTCTGATTTCACTCAGTTTATTCTGTACACTGAATTTAGAGGAACTGATGTAGGTTGTTTATCTGACACTTCACCAATTTATTTTTATCTCTTTAGCAAAACATACAAAGATCTGGGTGACCCGCACCCATCTACTTGCTTTTTCTCTTTCCTCTCTGTACAGTTCTTTGTACGTTGTGTTCTGGCAGTGCCAACAACACTGAAGTACATGTAATTCTCCCAACACATCATGTGGCTTCATGCTTCCTTGCCTTTGCTCATGCTGTTTCTTCTGGCTGGGATGCTGTTTCTCTCTTTGTCCAGTTGGTAAATTCCTCTTTGGCTTTCAAAACCCTATTGAGGCTTTATATCAGAAAATCTTTCCCTGAGCTCACCCCAGGCAAATGAATCACTTATTCTTCTGTACTACTCCTGGAACTTGTTCATGCTTCAATTACTGCATGTGTCACATTTTATTATAAATATTGGTTTTCTTGCCTGTCTTCTAGACTGTGAGCTCTCTTGGGCAAGGTCTATACTGTTATTTTCAGATCTAGCTTAAATTGGTGCCTAATAAATGTTTGCTGAATGAACGATTAGCCCGATGATTCAGGCAAACGGGAATGTGAGTTCCTAAACCAATTGGATAATTATGATTCAGTAGATCTACTACAGTAAAAGTAAAACAGAGATGTTGATTTAGCCAATTAAGTCAAACAATTATTCATCAAAAGGTGATAAATATGAAATAACATAGGTAACCCTTTTTATGTTTTGTCAAGGATATACCTATAAAATAGGATTGTATAGATTAATGGTTTCTGAACTGTTAATCTGCTGAATTTAGTGACTAAAGAAATTTCCTTCATTTTACTCCAAACTATAGAAAAAGCCTTGAAGAGCTTTTGTTTATCTTTTCTGCAGAATTATTTTGTTATATAAATGATTCGAGTGATTCCTGCCAAGGCCATCCTCTTTTTCTCCCAAATGCTATAGATTGATCAGTCATTCATTCAACAAACATTATTCTTTTGTGGTGTCGCTAACAAAATTATTAGAAGGAAAAGTTTAGATATATTTTGGAATGTTTTCTGTCATGGTTTTGAATTTTTTCTCTTCTTTTCATCTTCTAGTCTTTTCCGAGAAGACTGGGATGCCTTTCAGGTTGAAGGATCCAGTGAAAGTAGAAGGGATTCAATTCTGTGAAAACTGTTGTCAGTATGGCAATGTAGATGAGTGTCTTTCTGGAGGAAACTATTGCAGCCAGAACTGTACTCGGCATATCAAAGACAAGTAGGTTTTTGCTCCATTCCATCTATAAAATGGGTTTTAGAGTCCAAGATCATGGTAGTTGGGAATACGGAGACTCTGACCTCTGTCACCCTTTCATGTCCTTTCTTTTTTCAGAGGCTTCCTTTAGAGACACATGAACCTTGATCCCATTACTGGACCTAGTAGTTTCAGTCATGTGTGACCTGAGTTTTACTGCTTATGTCCCACCTGCAATACAACTTCTGCCTCATTCTTAGCCTTTCATTTACATTAATTTGATTGATCCCCACCTAAGAGTATTTAAAGTTCTCCTAGCTACGTACACGTTTTGATGATACTGATGTTTATGGAAACATAGTTTTGTTTATATTTGGAAGATTCTTAGTTAACGCAGCTAAAATTCTACAAATGGAATAAAGCTGAATGGAAATCAACTGAAGGAAGATGGCTGTAGTGAACAGTGTAATGAGTTGTGTTACTGCCGATCTCAGAGCAGATTTCAGAGATGTGAGACAGGGATGTCAGCTGTGACTGACAGTGATATGACTTTTGGGGGTACAGAGTTCAGTTTATTACTAAGCAGATGTATTTCTTGCTTGTATACTATAAATAAATGACTCGACATTTAAATTTTAGTGGTATTTCCCATGTATTTTAATCAGTACAGCCTTGTGAATTGTCTGTTTTTGTTGGCCAACTGATATTTTACAAAGTTATACTTGGCCTTTTTCAGTTGGACTTGTCATTCTTAATAATTACTAGTTCTTTGTTTTAACGTTGCCCCGAAGACTGAAATATCTTTAAATAATCGATTCTTTTATTAATATGGATGTCAGATATGAAAGACAAATAATTTTAAACTTGTTAGAATCTGTTTCAAATATAGTGCTGGTCCTCTTTTGAAATTAACACATAAGCTAATTTCCACTTTCTACTGTGACAGTGTCTTACACATATGAAGTGTTTCTTATCTATGATATTCTAATTCTACACATTTCTCCTGGTAGTTAAATATTTTTCCTTTGGAGGGTGATTTTTAAAACAAATTTTGCATAGAAATTCAATACATAGATATTGTATAGGTATTGTTTCCTGTCACTGTTTTGGGTTTATAAACACAGCAGAGATCAGAAGGAAGAAAGGGACCTAGGAGAAGACAATGAGGAAGAAGATCCTAAGTGTAGTCGGAAGAAAAAACCAAAACTATCTCTGAAAGCTGACTCCAAGGAAGATGGAGAAGAGAGAGATGATGAAATGGTTAGTATCTCTTTTATAACTACCAGGGAACACATGGTGCTTCATAAATGGGTAGCACCGTGGTCAGAGGCACTGGCTCTGCACTAGTTACTGAATTCAGATGTTGCTTCTGCAACTGTGTGTTACCAGCAGTAGGTTACCCATCTACCCTCTCTATGTTACTATCCTCATCTCAAAATGGGGATAATAAACAATAGTACCCTTTCCTGAGAGTGAAGTAGGATGTTCTGGAATTTATTACTGGAGTGAAAGAGGCAACAGCAAACCTTCAATTTTGCAGATGAATCCTTAGTTCCTCTCAATAGCAAAATGTTAATCCTATTTTGGTAAATTGCAGATAGATCTCATAAAACTATGTGAGTAGGTAGAAAGTAGATAAATGTCAGATATACTTGGGGAGAACTAATTAAAAATATGTGAATTAAAACATAAATATCTTATCCCTAAAGTATATATTAATAGTACTACATGTTAAGAGAACTTTGAGATCTTAAAGCATTGATATCAAGCAACTAGTCACTGTTGGAGGAGCTGGGAATGCAAGGATGGCTACAACAGCAGGTAGACAAGATCTCTTCTCTCAGGGACATTACATTCTTACTAAGGGGACATATAATAAACAAAATAGACAGGAGAAATACCAGCCTGTGGTAAGCGCTTTGCTGAGAATTACAGTAGGACATTAGGATTGGCTGACTTTGGGTTGTTAGGGAGGCCTCCCAGAGAAGATGGCATGAGTAAAGTGATCTGAGTATGAAGGAGCCAGCTTTGTAACATTGGGAATGAGGAGCCCCCTGGGCAATGGAACAGCTAAGGAAAAGTCTCTAGAGTAATGTGTAGCATCTATTGTTTGAGGAAATAAAAAAAGGACAATATAGTTGAGTCTTGGAGGTTTGGGGAGAATGAGGTAAGATGAGGCTAAAGGTCCTGGTCATGTAGGGTTTTTTAGGTAAACAAGAGCAATGGGTTTTTCTTTGATTCTGAATCTGATAGGAAGCCATCAGAAAGTTAAAAGCAAGGGAATAATTTGATACGATTTATAATTTAACATGACGGCTCTATCTAGGGCAAGAGTGGAGTCAGGGAAACTAGGAGTTTATTGCAGTAGACTAGCTGAGAGGGCTGTGTGAGATAGAAGTGAATGGATCAGGATAGATGTTAGAGGTAGGGTCATCGGTGTATGAGGGAAAGAGAAGAATCAGGGATAATTCTTGAAGTTTTGGCTTGAACAATTGACTGGATAATGATGCCATTTATTGAGGATGGGAAGGCAAGACTGGAGTGCAGAATCTAGAGTACTGGGGCATTGTGAGTTTGAGATGCTTATTACATATCCAAGTGGAGATCCCAGATAGGCAGTTGGATACACGAGTGTGGAGTTAAGGAGATGGTCAGGGCTAGACTTGTGGACTGGGAACATCTGGTAGACAGGTGATCTTTCAAGCCTAGGGAGAGTGATTAGATGGAGAAAAGAAGGGGACTGGATTGGAGGATTTATCAGCAAAGGGACTGAGAAAGAGAGGCCAGTGAGGCCAGTGAGGCATGAGGAAAATCAGAACAGAGAGGGGTCAAGAAGCTAAGAGAAGAAAGTGCTTCAAGGGGACAGGAGCAGGATCTGTGCTATTCCAGAGTGTAATTCTTGAATGACCTCAGGCCAAAAGCAGCACAGTTCTCAAATGACCTATATTTCTTTCCTTAAAACTTGTAATATGAAATTGAAGAAAAGTACAAAAAAAAATAATAATAATGCTTTCTGACAGCTCCGTAACTTTTTGTTGGTGCCAATTTCATGAACTTCTAAAAATCATGATTTTCATTTCTTACGGTAGGAGAACAAACAAGATGGAAGAATCCTGAGGGGTTCTCAGAGAGCTCGAAGGAAAAGACGAGGTGATTCGGCTGTTTTAAAGCAGGGTAAGCTGATGAAAGAGAAGTTTTACTTGCAACTATGAAATTTCAGATATTTCACGCAAGTAGACATTTTAGTCTTAGTTATAATGCACACTAGACTTGTTAAAGTATTGCTTTGAGGGTTTTTTTTAATTTTGTCAATAAAAATTATGATTTTGAAGTAGATAAGGGGAAAATGGAAATTAGTAACTTTTGAGTAGTGTCAGGGCGAACATGAGAACGTCTTACTTTATTTTTGTATCAAATAGGTTTCGTTTATTTTTGCAGTTTTACTAAAACTTCTGTTCTTACTCATTTTTTAAGATTTTAAATGTTTAATGTTTTCTTTCATATACAACCTCCTTGATGTGGTACCTTTCCCCCTTTCGTTATTCCTCAGGCAACACTTTATTCTCAGGAGGAATCCAGTCCTCAGACCTTTTCCTTTAATACTTGAGTAGGTGAACTTGTCACCTTATTCATTATGGACCTTAGGTCATTTCCATAGAGGCCTCAGTGTCTTTCACTTGGCTTTATCCTCTTGACCTGCCACATCTGCCTGGCCAGTCAGTCCTTCACGTTAGAAAACTGCATTTTGCACAGTTTCACTCCCAACTGGCCCAGTCATGCTTTCCCTACAAATCAGGGGTATGATTGCAATGCTCCTCTTCCATGATTAGAGGCATTCCTTGCTTGCTCATTTTTTTAGTCTTCAAAAAGAGTTTGAAATACTTCTACCTGCCTCAAGCACACAGCCTTTTACATTTTGGGGAGATGATCTTCTATTTTACATCATCACTAAGATTAAAAGGAATAAATTCTCAGTTATGCCGCACTCTGCCTTAAAAATATCATTAGCCTTTCTCTCCCTTCCCCTTCATTTCTGTTCTCAGGGAGCTGGCTGCTCCACGACTTTGTTCTTAAGTCATTTATTTTTTCCCCTTAGGTATTCAGACCTTTTTCTTCATGAGCTCTATCTTTCCCTGTTCAGATCTCATCCCTTTCCCCCAACTCTGTTACCTGTCGAGCTCATTCTTTCTTTTATTTTCATTATTCGTCAAATTAATCCAAATTAAAATTGATTTTAGCTGACTCCATATCTTTATCACTTACATCTTCTTTTGCTGCTCAAAATCTGGCCCTTGCTGAATTAAATTTCTTCCGATTTCCGCAAGATTAGTAGCCATTCCCTGACCACTCAGTAACTGGCCTTTTCTAGTCCTTCTTGATTTCTTAGGAAAAGGTTTTTGAGCATCCTACTTCTAGAAGTGCTTACTTCCTGTAGCTTCCATGGTACTGTTCTTGGAAAGAACCTTGGTTTCTTGCTCTGTCGTCTTCATTTACTCTGAGTTCTGCTTCATTCTTCTACCCACATAACTGCAGCTATATACCACAGTTCACTTCTTAGTTCTCATGTCTTTGGAAGAGGAACAAAGAGAAGAGAGTAAGAAATATCAGCCATGGGAGTAAGAGAAGGTCTAATTGTAGTTAGGAAGTGAGAGTTCATCATCTACATCTGATTTTTTATATTTGGAAATTCTATCATTTTAATCTCACTTGCCTTTTAGGTTTGCCTCCTAAAGGAAAGAAAGCTTGGTGCTGGGCATCCTACCTGGAAGAGGAAAAAGCTGTGGCAGTGCCAGCAAAGCTGTTCAAGGAGGTATGGGCCCTTCTGGAAACATTGTCTCTAAGGGCAGAGGAGCTGCATGCAGTCTGATATTGTGGTTTCCACTCTGTTTAGGAAATGTGACTTAGATGATTTCTCAAACGTATTGTTTTTCATGTGTGTATTTACGTGGAGGGGCACCTCCAAGGGCAACTAGCATGAATATATACCTTTTCCCCTGTGCTACATGCTGGGCACACATGGATACACATGCTCTTTTCTCCCTACATGTACCAGGCTTTCACTCAGTTTTAAGAGGGATACTTCTGCTACTATTAAAAAACTAGTAGATAAACATTGGAATGAAATTTCATGTCAGCATATTGGCTTTGGGGAAATAAAAATAAGTTTTTGAAGATTACATAATATTACAACAAAACTCTAAGAATGAGTTACTATATTATATTAACTATAATAAGAGTTTTTATTGTAAGTGATTTAAAATCAGTTAAAAGTATAGACACCAAGTGTAGTTCTAGGTAAAAGTTGCACCTGGGCTAAAACAGGGGTCGGTAAAGTTTCTGTAGAGGACCAGAGAGTAAACATTTTAGTATTTGTGGGGCATCTGGTCTTGGTTGCAACAATTCAAGTCTGTTGTAATGAAAGCAGCCATGAACAATATATAAATGAATGAACATGGCTGTATTCCAGTAAAACTTGAATTACATAAGCAGGTGGCAGGCTGAATTTGACCCATAGACTATAGTTTACTGACTTCTGGTTTCAATTATTTAATTATATTTAATCATGGTATGTAATAAATCTGCCATCGATACTTTGTTATATATGTAGGAACATAGGGAGTTTTTAAAAACTGCTTTAACAGTAAATGTTAGGATGAGTACATCTACACAAAGCATATTTAATTTAAACAAGGTGGTAATTACATATGAACTTGTTCTACATAATTTTCTGTAACTGGTTCTTTGAAGGATAGACTTTCACATTTTTAAAAAGTTTAAATACAGCTAATTACTGGACTCAGTATTACATTCATGTAATGCAAAATATAAAAGTACTAGAAGAATATGAAGTATGTCCCTCAGAGTCCCGTCCTCTAGGTCCCAGATTGGCCTCTCCTAAAGTTTACTGTTACTAGTTCCTATTTTTTCTTCCTAGAAAATTATATGTACAGAAAAACAATATGTATACACAAATCCTCTACCGCCTCTTAAACTAGATGATAACATATATTATACTGTTTTGGACTTTGCTTTTTTTATTTAACTTAGTTTGGAAATTATTCCATCTCAATTCATTATTTTCTTCATCAGTCCTTTATATTAATACGTGATATTCTATCTTATGTCTGTTCTATAATTTAAGCGGCACATGCATATGTATGACATATATATGTCATCAATTGGGAATCACTAAATTATAGATCGGATATAAGATGGAATACTATGTATATATATATATCTTTTGTGATATAAATGTTTTACTGAATATCCTTGTACACTTGTCATTTTGCACATGTGTGGTTATCTCTATTGGATAATTTCCTAGAATTAGAATTGTCGAGTGAAAAAGAATGTTCTTTTTTTAATAGATATCATGAGATTGCTAGAGGCTATACCAGTTTATATCTCAACTAGTGACTTCTGTGTGTGTTGATGGTTCCCTAGGGCCTTGCCAACACAGTGTTATCAACTTTTTGATCTTTACCAACCTAATAGGTGAAATATGCTTTAGAGTAATTTTACTTTGTATGACTCTAATGGGTGAGGTTGAGCATCTTTTCAAATATCTAAGACATTTGAATTTCTTTTTCTGTGACCTTTTTATAGTCTTTGTCCATTTTCCATTGAATCATTAAGTGAGCCTTTTCTTCTGAGATTTTAACAGTTATTTATGTATTCGATTAAATAGTCTTTGTTTAAGAATGGTAATTATTCACAATTTTAATTAGCTCTTCAGGATAAAATATTAAAGCTGCGTTCATTTTGCATTGTAGTATCAGTCCTTTCCATATAACAAAAATGGGTTTAAAGTTGGCATGAAATTAGAAGGCGTGGACCCTGAGCATCAGTCTGTATACTGCGTCCTCACTGTGGCTGAGGTAAGCTTTGTGTTGTCTTTATTAAATAAAATGGTGATTTTGGAGTTTTAATAATGGGAAAAGATGCCACCTGTTGATTGCGTACTTTGTGCCAGGCATGGTGCTTAGTGTTTTGTGTATATTACCTCATTTAATCTTTATAAAAACCCTATGCGCAGGTCATGATTTTTCATCCCCATTCTCTAGATGAAGGAACTGAGGCCACACAGCTTCTAAGTGGTAGAACCAGCATTTGACCCCAGGTTTTTCTGATTCCATAGCCTTTGTCATGCCTTAACATAAGGAACAAATCAACAGATATTTGTATTTTTTTAGTATTTTGAAGTATCTCTGAAATTTTGCAGGAAAAAATGTCCCAGTCAATTATATATACCTTAGTCTAATATATTACTGAGAGCACTTCTTAGAATTTGTATTTTTTCTCTCGTGCTAGCCTCTGCCTGCCTTCCTTGAGCCAGGGGTATATGTTCTTTAAAACTTATCCCCAAGAGAATAAAGTAATCATGCATTAGTTTTACTCATAGTAATCTTTCAATGACGTAGTGAATTTGTAAGACATTTGATTTCTGTAGAACACAGTAACATCTGATAGCTGAATGATGACAGTCACAGTAAATAATAATGTACAGTTAAATAGAGAGCACTATGGGGCAGATGCTAAGTGTTTTCCATATACTAATTAGCATATGTAGGTTCTCAAAAAAGTTGAGTTTTATGAAAATATTGTGAGGAAGCAGATTCAGTAAGTGTAGACTGCTTTTGAGAAGTTTAGCTGTAAAAGAAAAAATTGTGTTGTGTGTGTGTGGTATGTTTTAACTCTCGGTTTTGGAAGAAATTTATTTTAATTTGTCTAGTTCTTTATTATAACAGTAGTGTTTGCTTATCATGAAAACTTCAACTAGTATAAGAGTGTATATTACAAAAAATAAAAGTCCTCTTTCACTCTCTTTTCTGATTTTGTATCCCAGAAATAACGACTGCTAGCAGTTTAATGTGTTCCCTCCAGATGTTTTCTCGTCACATAAAAATATGTACATGTATATTTTTCTTTTTTATGTAGAAATGGTATGATATGATATATAATCTGCAGCTTTTGTGGCAGTGTATCTTACATATTTTATAAACATAATATTTTTAATCTTTGGGTAGTATTTCATTTTACTGAATTGCCGTGATTCTTTTAATTGGTTTCATCTCAGTGAACAACTAAGTGGTCTTCACTTTCTCATCATTACAACAGTACTTTTGTGAGCACGGTCACAGACCTTAAAATTTGTAATGCGTGTTGTCAGTTACCCAAGAGTATAGGAGAAGCCACTAGAAAGCAGAGGACTGGAGGGTTCAGAGAGAGCGCAGATAACTGTTAAGGAGGGGATGTGAAAAGATGGGATCCAGAGCATAGGAGGAGGTCCTGGCCTTAGCCAGGAGGGGAGGAGTCCCTCTGTAGGTTTTAATGGGTGAGGAGAAGACAGGTGTGTGTGTGTACCGGGCGGGTTTCCCAATTTGGAGGCAGACATTTGAGAGAACTTCTTTACCGTAGAAGGTAAATCATCAGCCTGGAGGATGGAGATGGTGGGATTGGTTAGCTGAAGGAGAGAGAGGAAGATTTGAAACTACTGTTATGAAGAAAGGGAGTGGAAACTGGACAAGGCTTTCTAGAAGGATTGCTATGCAGCAGGGAGAGTCTAGTATTTGAGTACATGGAGATGCTCTGGATATTCACCCCGTTGGGTGGTGTGAGTTCTCATTATTTGCAGTCGTTCTATTCCAAAAATAGCAAATACTAACATTGCTCCTAGGGGAATTAAAGGGTTAGGTTCCTGTTAGGTTCTGGTCATGACTTTTTGTCATTTAATCAGTATATAGCCATGTTTATGTCTGTTTCTGTTTAAAGACAGCTTATTTACTATCTGTTGTTGATAGTAAATAAGACAGCTTATTTACTATCTGTTGTTGATCTGATTAACATTGAACTCACAGCCAACAGCACTCACTATAACTCATGTCTGATGAAGCTTATCTAGTACACATATCTTCTCTGTAAGGCATATCATAGCCTTTTTGCATTTAGGAACACTAGCCAGCACTTCAGCACTATACTTGGGGAACATTTTAATTTTAATTTGGGAATTGTTAATTGCCCTGGCCTTGGGCTATAGTCTCGAGCTTCTTGTTCAGGCTTCTGCAGGGCAGGTGCTCCTGATGTGGTTAGATGTCTGGTGTGGTATGTGGTTCCACTGGAACACATCTGTTGTGCTATGGGAAAAAGATTGAAAGACTGAACTTTTCTCTAAAAGCCCAAGGCAGAATATAACCTAGCTGAGACTCTTAAACCCATGTGACCATTTAACTTGGAACTCTTCTAACTGGGGCCCTTCAGGCAAATGTATGGCCTCAACTTCTAGCATGTGCTACATAAAGTAATTTCTTACTGGCATTCTAGAGAGCCTGTCTCATCTAAGTATGAATCAGGGAGGCTTTTATTTCTTTCTCCCTATCTAGCTACTGGTGGAGAGGAGAATTTGTCTGTACCAGCTTTGGTCCAGCTGGGTATCACCATGTGTGGAGCTTAATAAAGGACAGAGAGCCAGCATGCAGACAGTGTACAGCAGGGCTTCCACCCTAGGACTCTGTAGGACCTGTGTGCCCTGTGCTGGGCTGGCTGCTTCCTACTGGCTCTCCTTGGTGATGATATAATGAATGAGAGGATGTGTATATGTTGAGAAATTGTTTTTCATCCCATATTCATGTGCTCCTAATGTAACTGGTGATGATGGCAGAATACAGCAGCTTAACCCTTCCCAATGTATGTAATAGCCTTTGCCTTTAGATTCTGTCATTCACTAACCTGATTTTTGTTGCCATTAATGAAGATGCTTTGATTAACATAAGCTGTATCATACTTAATTTTCATATACACAAATGTTCTGTGTATATTCTTGTTTTTTTTTGTTTTTGTTTTTTGTTTTTTTGTTTTTTTGATCAGTCAACCTCCTTTACTTATTATTTCAGGTTTGTGGATACCGGATAAAGCTGCACTTTGATGGATATTCTGATTGCTATGACTTCTGGGTAAATGCAGATGCTCTGGATATTCACCCCGTTGGGTGGTGTGAGAAAACTAGTCATAAGCTCCATCCTCCCAAAGGTATTGTCACTTTTTTGTTTTGTATTTTCAATTCTGTAAAAACTTATTTTTTTACATGTTGATTTGGATTTTTTTTAAGAATTCAGACTTTATAATTCAAATCAGCCCAAATTCAAGCTTATTGTTCATGATGGAAAATATGTTTATTGAAGTGAAAGAAATTTAAAAAGTAGAATTCTATTTAAGAGAATAAACTATGTCCATGTACTCATTTGCATATGTAATAACATTTACATGATACTTAATCTTGACTACAAATAAATTTTAGCTACAGGTTTCTATTTTACATATATACCTGAAAAAACTGATATGAAAAATTAGTTCTAACCTTTTATACAACTAAGTTTATTTACTGATATTTCAGTATATAGAATATCTCAAGACATTTTGCATTCAACTTATAGATACTAATATTCAGTTGGAAAGGAGAGTAACACCAGAAATTGGTTTAGGAGGGGGTTAAAGTAATCATAGCAATTATTTTTTATTATTGAGTTCTTTGTAAATACAGTCTGCCAATGATTTTTTTTTTTTCTGTGTCATGTTTGCATAAAGATCCAAGAATAACATACCATCTTTTTCAGTCCTTCTCTAATGTATGTTTTCTTCTTTTCAACTATTATGTTCAGTATCATTTACTTAATGTTAAAGATACAGCTTACTAGTTTGATATTTTTGGCCTGTCTCAGGACTTTTGTTTTTTAGTAGATTTGCCATCCTTTGGTTTTAAGTGAAAAATTAATGGCAGAATGGCATTTTCACATGGCTGAAGGATTAAACAAAAACATAGAAAAATGAGGGAAAAAAAGAAAATCTGTAAGCCTTTATATAAATTGACCTCATATATGGCAGATTGTCAGCTGTTCTTTTCCTGTTTCCTTCCGGACTTCGGTGGAAGTAGAAGAGAGCACATGAACAGATAAAATGAAATGCTCAACTTTTTAAGGGAATGTTGGCTTTAACAACATTAAACATAAACTTGTGAAAATTAAGGCAAGGACATTTCCATTACTGTAATTTGCCAGTGTGCTTATTCATAAATCTTGAATTGTCATTCTTGTGGTGATAGGCCAAACGTATTTGATCTGTTTTATTACTTTTTTCCCCCCAGCTTCCTACTTGTTCCTATAAGTTATTCTCCCAAAACAGAGTAGGTGAAGGAAAATTAAAGAATTTGACTACTCAGTATTCTGCTGCAAAGGAATTCTGCCACAATATATGTTTGCTTCCTTACACCTTTTCTTTATATCCATTACCATTCATTCAGAATTGAAAAAAAATTACAGATTTTTAGAAATAAACATAACCTCATTATAAAAATTCATAGTTATGAATTATAACTTAAATTTTGTCTATTTAAAAAATCATATCTTGATTTTGGCATATTTAAGTTACAGATGAAAGTGGGATATTTTGATGTTTTTCTAAGTCTGTTTATATGTGCTTACTCTAGGTTATAAAGAAGAAGAATTTAATTGGCAAACCTATCTTAAGACATGCAAAGCTCAAGCTGCTCCCAAGTCATTATTCGAAAATCAGAATATAGTAAGTACATCTAAAATACTTTTTCTTTCAAAGGAAGTGGTGTGTTTCATAGGATAAATTATAAGTGGCAACAATACACTGTAATAACTTTTATTGCTTTGGTAAATAAAATATTCTTATCTTAATTAAACTTTAAAATTAGCTTAAAATCTTCATAAATAAATATCTATTTTATAGCCATATCATAGATGTCTTTTTATTGAATGGTAGAAGGCAACATAGTACAAGATTCAGGTATAATTTTTAATGAAGGTGCATAAAAAATTAAATTGACTGGGATATTGTTACTGTCATTTGTTTGGGAGTACTGTTCAAATGGGGTTCACACAGTGAGATGAATGTAGCCCTGTTTCTGTCTGGAAAGGTCTTTATTTCTCCATATCTAAAGGAGAGCTTAAGTGGCTGCATTTTTCTTGGCTGGTAGTTCATTCCATTTAATAGTTTGAATATTTGATTCCACTCCTTTCTGGCATGTAAGGTTTGTGCTGAAAAGTCTCATGATAATCTAATGGGTTTTCCTTTATAGGTTGCCGTCGTCTTTTCTCTGGCTATCCTGAGAATTCTGTCTTTGACGTTGATTTTTGATAATTTTAATACGATGTGTCTTGATGAAGGCCTTTTTGGGTTGAGATAATTGGGTGTTCTATTGACTTCTTGAATTCCAAGCTCCAGCTCATTCCTTAGATTTGGTAAATTCTTGTCAACTATTTACCTGAAAATGCTTTCCAATTCCTGCTCCTTTTCCTCTCCTTCAAGAATTCCCATTATTCTTAAGTTTCCTCTCCTGATGGTGTCAGCTATTTCTCGTATTTCTCTTTCGTTTTTTTTTTTTTTTTTCATTCTTCAGTTTCTCTCTTCTTTCTTCTGATTTATTTCTAGATTTCAGTCTTCAATATCACTGATCTTTTCTTCCATTTGGTTGACTCTATTTCCCAAGCTCGTTATTTCATTTTTTCAACTCTTGCAGTGTGTTCTTTATCTCCAGAAGGTTTTTTTGGTTCTTTTTGAGGGTTTCAATCTCCTTGCTAAAGAACTCAGTCTGCTCATCTAGTTTATTCAATTCCTGAAATTATTGATATGATTCGTTTCGGATCTCACTGAGTTTTTTCAGAAATACCATCTTGAATTCTCTTTCATTTAAGTCATATATTTCTATGTCTGTAAGCTTATTTTCTGGAGATTTTTCTCTTTCTTTCTGAGATGCCTTGTCACCTTGGTTGTTCATGGTGTTTAATGGACTGTTTCTCCACCTGGGCATTAATGAAAGTGTGTTCTGCTTTTTTTTTCCAGAAAGAAGATTTATTATATAATGGTCCCTAACCTGTTGCAAATAAGGTGTTTTTCTTTTGGTTTCCAGTAGGTGACGTCTAAGCCTCTTGGATCTCTACTTTATATAAAGTGTTAATAGTGTCTTTTCTTTCCTTATAGATGTTTAATCATGCTCGCTACCCTCAGTCTCAGTTTCATGTCAGTGTTAGTGACTGTTTCAGTAGCATTTGCTCAGATTCCCCTGGGACTCCACGGTGTTCCGTCGTGGAGGGTATGGGGGAGGGGCTCTATGTGTTGGGGGTTGGAGGCTGCGGCTCAGCCTCAGTTTTGCAGCTGCGGCTGGTAAAAATCAACTGTTGTTTCTCTGCCATCCCCGCTTTTCTGCCTTCCTTGTTTCTCTGCCTTCTGCCCTGATGATTGGGCACTGCCGCCAGCTGCTTGGAACTCACAGCACTCTCAGGCAGGGCTGTTCAGGGAACTCGCCGTTCCTTCTCCCCTCCACCTCCTCCTACAGGAAGCTCTGGCTGCGAGAGGCAGCTTTGTTTCTCCCAGTCCACCGCCCGACACCCACGGTTCTGACCTGTGGTAGCTCTTATGCGCAGATCCCACGCTTAGACGTGCTGGTGTGCAGTTTGTGTGTTTTTTGTTGCGTTTTAGGTGTTTGGCTTATTGTTGTTTCAAGAAGAAAGATCTGGGAACGTCTCTTATGCCTCTATGTTTAATCTAGTCTCTCAATGTAGGCCTGTTTAGATTTACATGCTAGAGACTATGATTTTCTGCACTCCAACTTCTAGCTTTATTTGCAGTACTAACAGAAGCACAGTCTGGATGTGTGTGCATTTTGTATTTCTTAACCTACATTACCACATTGCCACTATCTACTACCTTTGACATCTCTGTGGAAGCCTGATACCTTATACTTGCCCAAGTTCTTTCTTGCCCAAGTTCTGATTGAATTGGAAAGAATGGAAAACAAGCAGGTGGAAAACCAAAATATTATCTTTATAACAGATAAGGGCTCAGTTGCAGTACATCTCACTTGGCCTATATCTGCTGGACAGATGAGCTTTTTGATTCTGAGCCCTGGAATTAAAGAGATTTACTGGTCCTTCCTGTCCCAACACCCAAGCCCAGGATCAGTGAACCACGGCATGTGTACCCTCCCACAAAGACAGAGCTAGCTTCTAAAGGAACATAATGGAAACGGTGCCCTGTAGTCCAGCTTACTCTTAAGAGTATGCCCAGTGCCTTCTTCCAAATTCAACAGTCAGGTAACAGTGAGTGAGAATATGGGAAAAGGCAGTAATGTTTCAATAACATTCCCTCTAAATGGAAATAAATAGCAGGAGTGGTGGGGGCGGGAAACCTTCTCTCTCACTCCGAATATTCTCTATTTGGGAAATGATTTTAACCAGTTGTTTTAAGCATCAGTCTAATGGCTAAAAGGTTCTTTGATCAAATTGAACGAAGCCAGGTTGAATTAGAGAACTGAAGAGGAGTGTGCGGGTACATGTATTTAGGCAGCTAATAGAGGTAATGAGCCAGGTTAAAATTTTTAGAATACCTTAATTGAGAGGATAGCTTAGTTGCTGAAATGTAAATACCGCATTGTCAGTAGATTTTCTCTATCAAAACAAGGGGAGAAGGCCTGTTAGGTGGAATGCTCAATAACCTGCTGTTGCCACTTCAAGTTTCCAAATCCCTGTCTAGTTCAGTTAAGGATTTGATTAACTGCCTTGAACCATCTTAAATTCTGTGCTTTGCTAGCACACAACATAATCTAGGGCTGTGTGCTTGATATCTAAGAAGCAGTTAATTTTTATATTTCTAGGTTCCTCTACCTCAGAATTATGGTCAGAACTCTGATAAATAATTTCAGGACTTAAAAGAATAGTAAAGATATCTTTGTAGCATTAGAGACTGCTCCTTTACTTCAGACAGAACTTAATTCTAACATTTTCAGGTGCACGGGTATCTACATTTTTGTAATGATAGCAGTATAATTATAGTAAAAAGAGAGATGCATCTATTTTGCTTAAAGTAATTAAATAGTATCTATATACATCAGTCTGGACAGAAGGATTTTTTTAAAAGGGCAGAAATGACTTGTTGTGTGTTGTCATCAGCATAACCGATATACGAGTATATATACATGTCTGAGATTAGTATATTTTTCTTTACAAAAGATTGTAAGGAATGTTTACATTTTACTATACCTCAAATACTAAATCTTATTGAACTTTTATTATCTTAGTTCCATGTTCTAAATGGCTGATAATGTGTGGATTTTCTTATAAACTGTTTTGAATGACTGTATATATTAACAGCCAGTTCTTTTGATGCTGTTGTGAATAATATCTGTAGCGTTAAATAAAAGTTGTAATAATTTGCCGCCTTTCATTTATGAAGGTGACCTACTTTCAGTAGAGTACTCTTTTGAGAGATCTTTTCAGAAGTGGGAGTGAATTTGTACTGACTCATACACATTTTTAACTTGGTTAAGTGCATATTTTGTGTAAAATAATTTTCATTGTTGTGTAAAATCAAGGGTGAGAGAAAAAGAAAGTGAACTATATGGTGAATAAAACTTGCCCAACTAGTATAGTCGTCTAACTAAAGTACTAAAACACATGTTAATGTTTATTAAATTCTGTGTGGTTGTGGTATTTTAGTTTTGAGTTCCTGATAGTTAATTGGGATAGTTAATTGGGTATAGAAACAGGGCATTTTTCTTATTGCCGCTTGTTGGAAAGTGACCCTACTGTAAAATTGGTACATGATTTTTAAATTATGTGAATACAGTTGATGGATGCCAGGCCTTCAAACACAGGTGCAGAGAGGGTGCAGGCCTTGCTGTTAAGTGTGTGCTTATCTCTAATTAAATCTTATGTTTCGTAGACAGTGATCCCATCAGGCTTTCGTGTTGGAATGAAGCTTGAAGCTGTAGACAAAAAGAACCCGGCATTCATCTGTGTTGCTACGGTAACAGATATGGTGGACAATCGTTTCCTGGTACATTTCGACAACTGGGATGAGAGCTATGACTATTGGTGAGACATTTTCTGTCGCTGTGTGCTTTTCCTAATTTAGTGTTTATCCAAGTAAACCAGGTATATGGTTTAGAAACAATATAATGTAAAGCTTGTGACAGAAAATAATAGTGCTGACCCACTCTTTTCTATTTCAGATTTTTAACCTTTAACATGTTCCATATGGCATGTATTTCTAAATAACATCCTTTAGTTCTACTTCATGATTTGTCTTTTAGTTGACTTCCTCCTGTGGAAATGCTGTTTATAAACCATTTCTAACATATGGTCACACTCAGAGCACACATAGACACGTTTTTCCCTTCATCTTGGATGTCTTCTCTTATTTTTTAGGAAAACATTTTCCTATTTCTTTTGTATTTTCATGCCTGGTAGCTAATTTAGTGATTTATAATAGCTGAATACAAATATATTAATTGAGGAATGTTGTTTTTAATCCTTATAATTTTTGGATATACCAATAAAGTAGTAGGAACAACATATTATGAAATTATATAATTATAAAATAATTATAATAAGCCATTATGTTTTAATTAAATAATTGAAATAATGATTTTCCATACTTAAATCATGTTTATTGATCACTATAATTCAGCCTCTTGGTGAAAGAAATTTCTGACAGGTTTAGTTCCTTCCAGAGGATACTTACAATGAAAACGTTTTAGAGAAGTGACAGATATTTTTATAAAATAGGACTATTGTTATAATATCGAATGAATATTAATTTATATAAATGTTGTTAAATTTCAAGGAAACTTGTTTTCTGACCTTACTTTGTAGTGTACATACATTTACATACTCAGTAGAACCATCAATAATTTCTTTTACTCAAATTGGATTCTTAGACACCAGTTTTACTTGCATTATTTTAAGGAGAATATTGAAAGCCAATTGCTAGTAATGTTTTAAAAATACTTTTTATTATGTTACATATACTTTTTATAGAATTTTTTAATGTAGATAAGTAATTCCATGATTATATCAGAGTCAAGTACTTTTAAACATTTTGGTGTGTTTTTCCCTACCTTTTTTCTGAAAAGCATAATTTTTCCTCATAGTATGTCTTTTTATTGGGTTTGCAATAAAAAAAAATTTGTTGAGATGTAGACCATTTCAAGCATATACAGAAGTAGAATATTAGAATGACCTTCCTGCTGCCATTACACAGCATCAACAATTATCAATTTATATTTGCTCTTGTCTCCTCTGTATTTCTGCTCCTAAAATCCCAACTCCAGGATTGTTTTGAAGCAAATTCCAGATATCGTTGGGTTTCATCTGTGAATATTTCAGTATATATCTTCTAAAACTAAGCTTTTTTTTTCCGCAAATGCTCTAAATGCTCTACTGTTGTTCTAAATGCTATATTACTAACATACTTAAACATTCTCCCTAATTGTCTTGTTTTTTGTTTTTGTTTTTTTGCCGGGGAAATTGATAGTTTTAGGTCTACATTAGGTGCACACTTTGTGATTGCTTTGATATGTCTCAATCTCTTTTAATTTATATATTCCTGTTCTTCTGTATCTTCTTCTACTCATAACTGTTATTGAGGAAACCAGGTTGCTTGTCCTGTTGTATCTCACAGTCTGGATTTGCTGATTGAACCCTTGTCATATTGCTTATCATGTTCTTCTCATTTTCATATTCTCTGTAAATTGATGGTTTTGTTTCATTTAAAATTATCAATGTGAATGAGTGAATGAGAAAACTGTAAATTTAGAGATACTACAAATCTGCCTCTTCTGGGTCAAACTTGTTTCTCCCCTCCTGTGTTCGATGTGCTGTAATGATAACAATACCAATGTGATGAGTAGGATCCAGTACTTTTATAATGAATGATGCCTTAGAGCAATTATTAGAATTTGTTGAAAAGAAAACCTTTTGTTTTTAAAGTTCTGATTCTTTTAGGGAGAATGATTTTGTTTTTAGCTTTTGCCTGATTTAAACAAAGTGGGTGAGTGTTAAAGATATTCTTGTGGTCTTATAAGTGTTACAGGTTTTAAAAGTATAAGTTGCTTATTTGACATGAGATGTATTTCCTTTAAAAACAAACTCTTGGAAAATAGTAATAAGGAAGTCTAGAAGAATTTATCACAATCACTTTTTTTTTGATGCCAAATGCCTCGAGAATAGAAAGGAACCCAAGTTCTCTTTTAGAAAGAGCAGAGAAAAGAATTGAGCTCTTTTAGCTCTGATTTTGTATTTTTATGAATACAAAATAATTAGTTTTAAGATGGAATGTACTTTGAGAGTTTACTTACATTTCTAACTATTGACATGAAATTACATTTTATTAATTGTCATGAAAAGAATACAGTGTGTTCTCTTCATCAATATGCAATTAAAGCACATTGAAAATTGCTTAAATGCACTGGAATATCTCCAGCCTTATTAAATATTGTGTTCTTTGATCTTTGAATTTTGGAATGGTTTTTTTCCTGCATAAATTACTTAGGTATGTAATTGAGGTTACAAATTGGATTGCCTTTCCCCATTTAAAATAGTTTGGAAATGAGATTTTTTTTCATTTGAATAGTATAGTGATCTTATTTCTTTCACTTTAGTGGGAATTTAAACGTACACGCACATGTGCACACACACATTCGTGGTACTACACGTGTAGTTGCAATAAAACATTTCTTCCTCCCAAAAAGGGACACTGTGTAGTATTTAAATTTATGTGTAAGGTTTAAAATTTAAAATTATGTGTAAGTAGTTTTTTATGAAAGGAAAATAGTATTTATATTATAATAAAAGTTGGTCTATCTCTGGGTTTCTTCTATGCTTTTGTAACTGGTAGTTGGTAGCTGTTTAATTCTGTCCCTTGAATGTCATTGGATTTAGGACTAATCCTAAATATCACAGAATACTGGAACTAGAAAAGACTTTAAAGATGTGGGAAGGAAAGCCATCTCAGTGAGGGTCCTTCTGTCCTCGGGGAGAGCATTGGGCAGCCTCTTGGGCTCCTCACATTCCACTGCCTGAGGGTTCCACACAGCAGCACAGTGAGGAGTCACCTCCTCTTCTCCCTCAGGCCCTGGAAAGGAGCCTTCCTTTTAAGAAATGTTCTTTTCATGTCACCCTGTCTTTCGGGAACCAGGAATGCATGAGAACAGGACTGTTGAGTAGAAAGCCCTAGTCAACTGAGGTTGCAGTTTCAACCATCTTTGAATTTCCGTCTAGTGTCCCAGTGAGTTGGCAAAAAATCAACAAACAGATCTATGAAACAAACAAATCTATAAAAAAAGAGGAGCACTGAGTTAGTGAATTAGAACAAACATGGGGCTGGGGCCTTTTACTGAGTGTATTAAGTGTACTGCAAACTTTTTTTTTAGAGATGGAGCTCTTTTACATTTATAAATTGGGAGTGACAGTAATTATATATGTTTCTTCAAAGTAATGTTGAAAAGTTTGCAGCGATGTTGTCAATTTCTTAGAGCAGTGTGAAAGGTATCAGGTTTGTCGTCATTGTTAAATCTGGGAAGCACCCCTTGGTGGTGGTAATGAATTATAGTGGTGAAAGGAACCTAGGTAGCTCTGCACTTCATCCCTGAGGGTCTCAGGGGGTCTAAGGAGGGAAATATACCACCACTATTTTGGCTGCAGGGTAGATGGTGATCAGTGCTTAATTATCAGAACCAACTGCTTGTTTTCTGTAGTGGCACATGGAAAGAAGGACTGACTGACTTATTAGAGAGTTCTTGGGGAAGGCTTCTTAGAGGACATGAGATTTGTGCTGGATCATGAAGGCTGACAAGAATCTGTACTTAGATGTTAGGTAGGAACTTTCCTGGCCAAGAAAAGCACACACTTTTGTTCAAGCTCAGGGTGAGGATGGGGGTGGAGCAAGCCAAGAGTGTTTGGAGAATGGCAGCCAATCTATTCAGTAAGTGACTTAACTCTTCTCAGTTTCGGTTGCTCCCTGTGCAAAAAGAATTCATCGTCGTCGTCGTCATCATCATCGTCGTCGTCGTCATCATCATCATCATCATCATCCATCATCGGCATCATCATCGTCTCATAGGGTGATATGAGGATTAAAACAAGAGTTTTAGAAACAGAAACCAAATGATAAAAGGTTAAAGAGATGGCTGTGAGGGACATCAAGCTGTGAAGTTTGGCCCTCAAGGTGAAAGTGGATTATTGCTTGAGGGGAAGTCAACCTCTGAGGAAGGTTTTCTTTGTTTTTGTTTGTTTGTTTGTTTTTAGGCGAGGCAGCCTTTGGTTGACCTCACAGATTGCAGGGACCTTGTCAGTTTACAATCCCTTATTTTTTATTTTTTACGTATGCAGCACCTGGTCTTCCTAGGTGATCTCCTATCCAAGCCCTAACCAGGCCCGACTCTGCTTAGCTTCCAAGATCAGATGGGATTGGGCTTGTTTAGGGTGGCATGGCCATAGACATGCACAGAGTTTTGAACTTGGTTTTAGGCTGAAGGAGACCACACTGGAGGGAGAGAGTGGAGATATCTGAAACAGTGGATAATTGGGGACAGCAGGTCCCGTAGGAGGGAGTAACCTTGAGAAGGAATAAACTTTCTTCTCCCTCAACTTGGAGAAAATGGAGAAATGAAAGGAAAACTGACATTAGAGTAATGAGATGACATCTCCTTTAACTTTTACAAGTAGTCACTATTCAGGAATATCAGATTTTAAACTTGAAACAAATGAATGATATTAAAAATAGCTACTGTGGGGAATGGGATTATAAATGAATTAGGGGTGAAATGGAGAACTGGATGACTCAGCCAGATGAGGTTTAGGGTTTAGTAGTAAAACAGAGTGATGGAGGCCCTGAACAGTTGGCACGTGATGGAAGCCAGGAAGGTAGGGTACTGGAAAATAGAGTCATCATGCTCTGGATTTAGGGAGTGGGGGAGGCCAGGTGTCATGGATTTCTTCAGAGAAGCTAAATCATTGTGGTTTGAAATGAAGACTTTGATGTTTTCTTTATGTAAGCATCTTAAATGTTTTTATTTGTCTCTCTGCCTAGATCTGTGGAACCCAGTGCGTATACGTTAGTTTCGTTTAGCTTTTGGCAGTGACTGATAAAACCAGGATCTCTTTCTTTTCAACCCCCAGGGGCTTAGTGAAATCACTTCTTTGTGCTTTTATAAAATGAGGATCATAATGACTATTCATTTTATTCTTATATTAAAAACATGGATTTTTCATGAATTGTTATTTCTGTTATCTACCAGTCTAGGTCTGATTGGATCTTAGCAGACTGTATTTATGAATAATTTGAACTTTTTTGTGAAATGTTAAAAATGAAAAAATTTTTCTTTTTCTTTTGAAATTGATTTCTTTGATGACGTACGTAAAAACCGAAAAGAGAGGATAGGCGCAGCAATCAACAATTTGCCAAACATTTTACCATTAGCTGATCTTTATTATATTGCTTCTGGGTTACATTTCTGCTTTTGAACACTAGATGGGACTAAGAGATGACTTGTGATACTATAGTAGCAGGAAGGATTCCACAGCCTTCCAACTTCTGAATGAAGGCTTGTCTGCATTTTGAGAGAGTATAAG
>NW_011888824.1:1791562-1844226 GCF_000151845.1 Pteropus vampyrus | reverse complement strand
CTGACTTATTAGAGAGTTCTTGGGGAAGGCTTCTTAGAGGACATGAGATTTGTGCTGGATCATGAAGGCTGACAAGAATCTGTACTTAGATGTTAGGTAGGAACTTTCCTGGCCAAGAAAAGCACACACTTTTGTTCAAGCTCAGGGTGAGGATGGGGGTGGAGCAAGCCAAGAGTATGTTTGGAGAATGGCAGCCAATCTATTCAGTAAGTGACTTAACTCTTCTCAGTTTCGGTTGCTCCCTGTGCAAAAAGAATTCATCGTCGTCGTCGTCATCATCATCGTCGTCGTCGTCATCATCATCATCATCATCATCCATCATCGGCATCATCATCGTCTCATAGGGTGATATGAGGATTAAAACAAGAGTTTTAGAAACAGAAACCAAATGATAAAAGGTTAAAGAGATGGCTGTGAGGGACATCAAGCTGTGAAGTTTGGCCCTCAAGGTGAAAGTGGATTATTGCTTGAGGGGAAGTCAACCTCTGAGGAAGGTTTTCTTTGTTTTTGTTTGTTTGTTTGTTTTTAGGCGAGGCAGCCTTTGGTTGACCTCACAGATTGCAGGGACCTTGTCAGTTTACAATCCCTTATTTTTTATTTTTTACGTATGCAGCACCTGGTCTTCCTAGGTGATCTCCTATCCAAGCCCTAACCAGGCCCGACTCTGCTTAGCTTCCAAGATCAGATGGGATTGGGCTTGTTTAGGGTGGCATGGCCATAGACATGCACAGAGTTTTGAACTTGGTTTTAGGCTGAAGGAGACCACACTGGAGGGAGAGAGTGGAGATATCTGAAACAGTGGATAATTGGGGACAGCAGGTCCCGTAGGAGGGAGTAACCTTGAGAAGGAATAAACTTTCTTCTCCCTCAACTTGGAGAAAATGGAGAAATGAAAGGAAAACTGACATTAGAGTAATGAGATGACATCTCCTTTAACTTTTACAAGTAGTCACTATTCAGGAATATCAGATTTTAAACTTGAAACAAATGAATGATATTAAAAATAGCTACTGTGGGGAATGGGATTATAAATGAATTAGGGGTGAAATGGAGAACTGGATGACTCAGCCAGATGAGGTTTAGGGTTTAGTAGTAAAACAGAGTGATGGAGGCCCTGAACAGTTGGCACGTGATGGAAGCCAGGAAGGTAGGGTACTGGAAAATAGAGTCATCATGCTCTGGATTTAGGGAGTGGGGGAGGCCAGGTGTCATGGATTTCTTCAGAGAAGCTAAATCATTGTGGTTTGAAATGAAGACTTTGATGTTTTCTTTATGTAAGCATCTTAAATGTTTTTATTTGTCTCTCTGCCTAGATCTGTGGAACCCAGTGCGTATACGTTAGTTTCGTTTAGCTTTTGGCAGTGACTGATAAAACCAGGATCTCTTTCTTTTCAACCCCCAGGGGCTTAGTGAAATCACTTCTTTGTGCTTTTATAAAATGAGGATCATAATGACTATTCATTTTATTCTTATATTAAAAACATGGATTTTTCATGAATTGTTATTTCTGTTATCTACCAGTCTAGGTCTGATTGGATCTTAGCAGACTGTATTTATGAATAATTTGAACTTTTTTGTGAAATGTTAAAAATGAAAAAATTTTTCTTTTTCTTTTGAAATTGATTTCTTTGATGACGTACGTAAAAACCGAAAAGAGAGGATAGGCGCAGCAATCAACAATTTGCCAAACATTTTACCATTAGCTGATCTTTATTATATTGCTTCTGGGTTACATTTCTGCTTTTGAACACTAGATGGGACTAAGAGATGACTTGTGATACTATAGTAGCAGGAAGGATTCCACAGCCTTCCAACTTCTGAATGAAGGCTTGTCTGCATTTTGAGAGAGTATAAGTAAACTAGATAAATATAAGGCTGTTTTTATTTTCTCTATTGCGATAGCTTTATTTTAAATGGTGACTTTGATCAATATTTAGGTAATATTAAAACCTTATTATGTAGGATTCAGGTTGTATAGGAATGAGTGGCCAAAATATGCCACAGTATTTTCCTTAATTGTAATTTATAGAGAAATCCAATAAAATCAAAAGAATTAGTAATATCTAATGCTCTTACTTTAATCACCAAGAGCCTGGCAGATAATTATAAAAAGTGCTCAGTAGCTATATGAAATTGAGGAAAAAATTAAACACATGTTATGTACTTGTTTTCTTTTTTTCATTATAAATGACCCCTATATGAATGAACAGCTGTTCCTAAAATAAAATAAAATTTTTCCCTAAAGTAATGGCAGTGCATCATTACTAATAATCCATACCAAATAGAGGTCCATAGCTTCGTTTATACAATTTATAACAGAAGGATGTTTCTTAAGGAATTGTGTATTAAAATATCTTTAATGAAAAATATATATTGTACAAATATACCAATTGCTGTATGAATTTGATATTAACTTAGCAGTGCTCGTTTTCTTTTATATTTCTAAAATGACATACACTTACACATGTAACCCTAATATATATAAAAAGATAATAGAATGGGTAAGGAATAAGTGAATAAGTGAATGAAAGGAATAAACCTTTCATTTTAAATTTAAAGATATTTTCCACTAAAATAATTTGAGAAAAATCAGCATTATGTTAGGATTACATCAACTCACCTCGTGTTACATTTAGTATTGTCCACTTAGGAAGGATGACTTGAGAGGTGGTGACTGTATGGAAGTGTCATTCAATTGGTACTTTTCTTGGAAAGTTCTTTGTTTTTCACTACTCGTAAGACTTTTTTATTCACCGGAAACTCCAACCATTGTTACCTTCCTGGCTTTCTATCTTCTGGTTTCTCATCTAGAGGGCTGTGTTGAGACTTCCTGATCTTTAAGGCTGGACTCAAAAGATCTGGTTAATAGAGCAAGACTGGACTCTCTGGCATCCTTTAGACCAGCATTTCCCAAACTTATCTTCTACAGAACACTAATGTTCCACATAATGCTAACGAGTTGCCCACCAAAGTTTGTTTCATAGTGAAATATCTTTAGGAAATGCTAAGTTAAACCATTTGAAACTGATTTGTTTATAGTGTAACTTCACAGTCTTAATATGCTAATGATGTGTTTTATAAATCTGTAAGAGGGAGAGGAATATTTTCCTGAAATATTTTGACCCTCATTTTTTAAAAAAACTTCATTATGCCTGTTATCTTTGAGAACACAGATAGGAAATATTCTATCAAGTTTTTTTAAAAGGATATTAATTGTGACATGCCTGTAGGTGCCTGTATCTTTGCAATACTATTATAACTAGTCTAGTGTAACTATGGCCTCCACTTTATATTATGTTTGCCTGGCAAAAATCCCAACTCTGGTTGCATCTAGCTTTCTGCCTACGGTATGCCTGTGCCTGAGTAGTTGACCATAGCTAAGAAAGGCACAACATGCTGATGGGTCTGACTTCACATATGACTGCTAACCTCAAGTGGGCCCTTAGTTCTACCCCATAGTCCTGCTCCAGATCCATGTCTAGTCTTCCAGACCACTAAACTTCACTCCTCTTTTTTTTTCTCTCAAATTTCTCATAGCCCCTTTCCTAATCTTCCTCTTGGCTGATAACCTTGCTTCCTATTTGTTGAGAAAAAACACACAGAGATGTTCACATGCTCCCACCATCTTGTCTGCTAGGTACCTTTCTGATTTCTGCCCATGGACAGAGCCTTCTCTGTAACTGTGGGTGATGCACCCCTGCTGTCATGCACAGGATTCCATTCCCTCTCAGAGTCAGTTCTCTCTCTTCTGCGTCAGTAGGTCATCCCTCTCTATTGAATTATTCCTAGCAGTACCCGAGTGGGAGAAAGGATTTTTGTTTGTTTTGATACCTGTGGAAGCCCTAGCACCTAGAATGGTGCCCTGATCTTAGTAGTTGTTCCGCATAATTTCTTGATAAATTAAGTAATATTTCCCATCTTTTAAAAAAACGTTTTATTTCGAAGCCATTCTAAACTTAGTAAGTTTGTAAAATTGTACAGAGAATTTTCCTATAAGCTCACTCAGCCTCCCCTTAATGTCTCATTTCTCTGCTTCCTTTTAAAACATAACTCCTTAAACATTTTTTTCTGTACTAGCTGTCTCCATCTTTTCTCCTTCCATTTTCTCTTAAACCTACTCTAATCAGGCTTTTGCACTTTCCCATCCCCAGCTCTACCAATATCTTTATATTGATAAATCCAATAATCAGTTCCTGTTTTCTTTTTTTCTTTGATCTAGCAGCAGCTTTCCACCCAGTTGATTTTTTTTCTTCTTTCCTTCTCTTACTTTACTAGTTATTCCTTCTTGGTCTTCTTTCCTACCTCTTCCATTCTCTCTGTACTCATTCTCTTGATGGTCTCACATCTGCTCGTGGCTTTAAATACCATCCCAAATGTTGATCCTCCCAAATGTGTACTTTTAGCCTTGATCTTGCCCTTGAACCCTAGATTTTTATTCTCATTATCTATTTGACATCTTTACCTGTCTGTCAAACTTATGTTGATAACAGAACTCTTCATTTACCAGTTGGAATGCTAATGACTGTGCTTGTAGCCTTCACATCTCAGAAAATGATGGTATCTTCTTCTAATTGCTGTTCCCAAACCCTTAGAATGTCTTTGACGTGTTCACTTTGCTCACACTCTATATCAAATCTATCAGCCTATCCTGTTGGTTCTTCCTTTAAGATACAGACCTAAAAACATGATCACTTCTCATCTTCCCTACTAGTACTCTCATTCAGGCCATCATCATCAACTCTTGCAAAAGCCTTCTAACTCTCTCATTCCCAGTGTGGTTTATTGTTTGCAAAGCAATCTTTATTTTACTCTGAGTAAAATCCCAGGACCTAACTATGGCCTAAAAGCCCTTCCTTATATTATTTCCTATTCTCTGCTTCTCTCAGTCTATCTCTGACACAGTCTTACTAGACTCCCACCTCATAGCCTGTGGATTTGCTTTTCCTTTTGCATGGAATGGCTTTCCTGTATATATTTGAGTGGCTCAATTCTCCGTTTACTTCCAACGTCACCTTATTTGAGGGGCCATCTTGACCCCTTTATGCTAGACAAAGGAGTGCCTTTCCGCTGTTGCATTCTACTGCTTCTTTTTCTGCATGCTGCTGGGCTACCAGAGTATATGTTTTGTTTGTTTGTTACTTAATTTCCTGTCTCTTCCCACTATACTGTAAGCTCCAGGAAAGCAAAAACTTTGTATGTTTTACTTGCTCTTTTATCCTCAGTGCCTATCCCAGTGTCTGGCACATCCTAAGCACTCAGTATTTGAATGACTGAAGTGAGCAATTGAATCAATGAAATTTTGCATATTGAGATGAGGAATACATAGAACAAGTTTGGTTAAGAACAAGAAATCAGATGTACCAGACGTATATACTGATAAAGAGGCTCTGAAAAAATATGTGCTTGACTGAAGTAAAACTGACACAGAGGAAAAGAGTGAGGAAAAGAAAGGAATAGCCTGACTTTAGTACCTGATCTCTGCCATTCTAATGGGTGATAGAAATACGATGTTTGTTTATTAAAGGTGTTTGACCTTCCTGCTTTTGTACATTTGCTGCTAGAGATGCCGAAATAATTTTAGCTTGCCTGTCTATGCAGGATTATTTATGTATACATTTATTTTTCCACATGATTTTTATGAATGGAAATTCTGAATATTAATGACATAATCTTTGAATTTTAGCGATATTCCAAGTCGTAGAATATAACAAAATTTATGGGAGAACAAAAACTGCCTGATAGCAAATTTGTATATTTTTATCTAATAAAAATCTACTTGGTATTAATATATTGGAAGAGTGAAAGATCTTTTTGCTGAGGAACAAGGTTGAGCAATTTTTTTCCCAGATCAATTATAATAAGGTGTTCACAATCTCTAATTAATGTTTTTTACTTTCACTGGTATTTGAGAATTCTAATTACAATTTTTAATTTTATATAACTTACAGGTGTGAAGCATCTAGTCCACACATTCATCCAGTTGGTTGGTGTAAAGAACATAGAAGAACCCTTATTACTCCTCCAGGTTAGTGTTTATTATATGTCTAATATTATTCGTATATATCAGAAATAGGCAAACGTTTTCTATAAAGGGCCAGATAGTAAATATTTTTGATTTTTGTAAGCCATGTAGTCTCTGTCAGAACTGTTCAGTTGAGATGTAACACAAAAGCAGCCATAGACAATATGTGAAAAATGAGCATAGTTGTATTGCAGTAAAACTTGATTTGCAAAACGAGGCAACCTGCCTACAGGTGGTAGTTTGCTGACTTGTGATACACCTGAAAGTATATTAAGCATTGGTTTAGTCCTTAACAAAGTCTCAACATTTGTTTTCTTTGGAAAAATGGGAAGTTCTGTTTTAAAAGATCTTTCATTTCTCAAGTCGAAATTCATTTCTAGCTAGACTGTATAAATACATATTGAAATATAGGGTCTAACCACAGAAGTGAATTGTCTAAGGCTTTGATGAGTAGTAAAATGGATGTATGGGACAGAATTTGAGGATAGAGCCTAGACCATACATGGCAAGGTCAATTCTGGCAAAAGTACAATGTTCACATTTAAGTGAGAACTTGATTTTTGGCATTAGATTTTTGTTTTTATTTAGCCTAGATCAAACTCACACATTCATTTTCTCTCTCTCTCTATTTTTTTTTTTCTGTTGTGATTCCTGATTCCAAAATAGATTTTGCACCTTTAGACTAGTAGTACCTCTCTGTTCTCTAAGTAGTTTTCAGATACTTCAACTATCTGCTGCTGGCCCCAGAGGCTTTGCAGCTTATTCACACTCTCTTTGACATGGAACAGTATAACTGCTGATTATAGTCTCTTTGCTTTATGTCAATTTGAGTTTATCTTCATGTGCTAAAAACAGATTCTGTGGCTCCATCAAAATTAAGACATTGAGTTGCTGAGCATATCACTACTTAAGGTGCCATGACTACTGATATGAAAAGACAGGGTCATCAGCTAACATTGTGTCACTTGGCTGTTAGGTGGTTGCTTGTGGATGCTCTTGTGAGTAATGAAGGTTGCCATTACCACAGGGAAAGGATAGCTCCTTGGTTTCCTAAGAGTAGTTGGGTTGATGTTGCCTGCAGCATGTAAACAGCAGAGACTCAGCTCGGAGCTTCAAATACTTGTTTTATTCCATTCTAACAACTGGTTTCATTTTTAGGCCTGTCTCCAGTTCCTTGATGCTGTGTGTGTATCACAGTTAGTGTCTGGATATTTACTCACTCAGGGAACCAGTCATTCCAGTAATGGGTCAGGCGGGTCCCTTCCACTTTCTGAGTATTCTCATATGTTAAGGGACAAAAGCCTCTGTCCTTTACTGATTCACAGAGCTGTTTTAAAGATGAAAGAGTATTTACATAGCCCTAAAGTATTAAAGCAGGACATTAATGGTTTCCTGGCCCTAATGTGGTGCTACCTCCTGTGTCCTGTGGCTTATGTAGCATTAGGAGCTGGTAAATAATGATTGCCACTATCATCATCTAAATTCCTGGGAGGATTCTTTTAGATTTACCAATTTGACCAATTTGATGTTGAGCTATTTTTTTTCTTTTCTTTTCTTTTTTTTGGTCATTATCAGGGATCTGGTAAATAAATAGGAAACTGGTGAACAACAGGTTCCTGGTTGTGTCTTCACAGCACTGAGTTAGGTACCTGAGAAGGGGTGGTATAAGGCATTATTGCTGACTTCTGATGTGAGGCAAATAACCAAGGCTTTGTCACCTTTCGTGAACTTGTATAATTCAGTAGAAGAGAAAATACGTAGCTTTTTTACAAATTAAAATTGCATGTTAAAAAGTGCCACACAAAAATGTGAATATACTGAGTGCCATTAACTGTACACCTAAAAATGGTTAAAATGGTAGATTTTATTTGATATATTTTTTACCCTTCTCCCCACACAGTTAAAACAAACAAACAAACAAAAAACTGCCAAATAATGAGATGGTTTGTAGGGCCTGTGCTGATGTTACTCTGCTCTTTGGTTCCACGACAAAAAAAAGATGCTCTTTCTCTGGTCCCTTTTTGCTGCAGGCAGGTTCCTGGCTTGATCTCTGGTCTCTCATCTGAAAAGAAGGGACCCTAATCACTAGGGTCTCCATAGGCAGCTATTCTTTTGAGAATCTTGCTACTTTGTGGATCAGTCCCCTGAACAGCTCTGCTGGCCATGCTTGTGTTTTCTCTAAAGATGTAACATATCTGCAGTTCTTCCAAAATTAACGTCTTCATGCCTTTTAAAAAAATGATTTTTGTTTTGAATTATTCAAATTACATATTAAGACATACATGTTTTTTAAAGTTTAGAGTAAAAATAGAGATGACTACTGTTATCTCTATTAATAGTTTAATAATTGGTCATTGTCTCCAGAAAAACCTTTTTGTCTCTGGGTTTGTTCATACATGCATGCATGAACAATCAGATTTAATATCACTTAAACTGTGCAAGATATGTTTCTTAAAATATGTTGTAAAATGTTCACATACACAGAAATATTTGCGTATTTACTCCCTAAAACTTTTAGTTTGAAACAATTTTAAATGTACAGAAAAGTTGCAAGAGTAGTACAGAACTCATCTATACCCTTGAACTATAGACCCATTCAAGGTTGTCAGTTGTGTCAATATGTCATTTGTAGGAAAAGGATCAAGCATTGCACAGTTGTCATGTCCCTCTAATCTCCTTTAAGTAGGCTCTCCTTGACTTCATAACCTCGTTATGTTTGAGGTTACAGATTAGTCATTTTGTAAAATGTTACTTAATTTGGGTATGCTTAGTGTTTTCTTGTGATTAGACCTAGGTTATGTGCACTTTTGGCAGAAATATCACAGAAATAATGATGTGTTTCCATTGCATCCTCTCAGGTAGCACATAATTTCAGTTTGTCTCATTACTGGATGATTTGTACCATTAATTGATCAAGTTGGTGTTTTCCATGCTTCTCCACTAATGTAGTTTTTTTTTTTTTCTCAGTAATAACTTATGAGGAGATACTTTGAAATTGTGTAAATATCCTGTACTTCATCCCTGTATCACTCACTAATTTTCATACGGAATTATTCTCAAAGTTGCTAAATGGTTAATTTTTCTTATTTTATCATTCCTTGTAGATAATTAGTTGATATTTTTCTACAAAGACTACCTTTCTTATCTTCCCATTTATTCATTCAATTAATTTATATCAGTGTGAGCCCATAGATTACTATTGCCATTAGTGGGTTATAATCCATTACTAGCATTATTTATTTTCATGTGCAGATTTTCTCAGATTATGGGAAATAGGGAAATCATGATCAAAATGAAAACAATTTCATTATTACAAATAGTTCTGAATGTGAAATTAGTTTAAAGTTGTTAAGTGTAATATGCACATAATTTCCTACATTATAATGATAACAGTATTTCGTAATATTATAGGTCAGTCTGTAGTTTTCACTATCAGTTTGGTTAAACTTGATAGGATTTACTTTCTTTCTTTCTTAGGTTACCCAAATGTGAAACATTTTTCTTGGGATAAATACTTAGAAGAAACTAATTCTTTACCTGCTCCTGCAAGAGCTTTCAAAGTGGTGAGATAATATATTTATAATATTTGATTAATTTGTGTCGATGATAGTGCTCATTAATTGAAGTTTAAGAACAGAAAGAAGTGGTCTGGTGGTGAACTGGAATAGGATTGGGAGGGAAACAGAAGATCAAAGAAGATGTTTTTGAATTTTTACAGTTTTGAAAGCCAAAATTGTTATTGAGTTTTTTGTTGTTTGCATCTAAAAAATGCTTCCATTTAAAGTCTTCTTGGAAAATAATTCTGTTTGAGTCAGTATGGAGTAGTGAGTTGTTTGTACATCAGACTTCTGTTTTTCCAGCTAGGTATTCTAAAAGGCCAATCAGGACAGGACATTGTTTTTTAATGAAAATTATATTCAGTAATTAATTTGGATTTATTTATGGTAAGCTGAGATGCTTTTTTAAAATTTTATTGCTATAAATCATTATGTTTAATTACCAAAATTCAAGGTCATCTGCTTTTATTATAGTATCTTTCTAACCCAGGGTCATTGCTTCTTGCACATTAAGATTTAAAGTGAACCTCATTTCTGTGGAAGGGAAGAATAAGAAATGAAATGTATTCTTAAATATTTTCCATCTAAAACAGCTTGCTTTATAATTTATATTTTTCCGTGAATATAAAGGAAAACAAAGATATTAAATACTTGAAAATATTTTAATGTGGCATAGTCTATTATAAACAACGTTTTTCTTTAAATGATCCTTTTGTGTATAAATTGCTAAGATTTTTAATGATAGCATTAGTAGATATGGCCCCAAATATAGAAGAAAAGAACATCAGAAATTTGTAAGAGAAAAACTATATTGCATGAAAAAAGCCACATCAAACAATGTATTTGATTCCAACTGATAGTAAATTCAGAATTTAAAAACGAGCAATGTTTAGAGTTATGCCATACTTACAAATTTTTATCCCACTCTCTAACTTTAACTTAGGCTAGTCCAAAGAAGAGCTACATTGCATTTTGTTTTGAACTGGATAAAATTACATCAATTACTATAGGTCTAGTGTCACCGACATCAGATAAAACTAAGATTTCTCTAGTTTGGCTTTTAGGTGTCTTATATTGATTGTTTTGTATCTTGTAAATAATTTTCACACTTAATTTTCAGAGCAACACTTTTATTATAGCCATTTTACAGAAGAGGGATGTGAAGTTAAGGAATTTAAGTAATTTACCTAACATACTAAATAATCATCTTGCGTTCTACTGCCTATACTTTTTGTCAGAGGTTTATAACTTTCTGATGAGTACTAAGGTGTAGGTAGCTGTAGGTCCTCCTTCTCATTCCTGTGCTTACTCAAGTGATTCTGTCCTGTATGTTTTGATTGCTAATTTTCTTTTTCAGAAACTATTTTCTCTTTTCTGCTCTCATCACCTCTAATCTCTGTCTTATGTCTGCCATTTTAATGTTCTTCTCTGTTTTTAAAAATAATATTCATGCTTGTTGATTTTTGCCAATAAAAATAATTTTCATGCTTGTTGATTTTTGCCAAGACACTTCTAACTAATAAGAAAAAATTCTTGTCTTTCCTATGGCTCATTAAATAACCACGGTATTTTGAATTTCATCTTAAGATCTTTGGCTTTCCTTTTGCTCCTATGGCTGGGTGATGAGGCCATTTCTGTTGCTGAAGGGTTCGTCCATGTGATGTATGATTGTGTTTTTTGATAAGGAGGGTGAGGTCCAAAGCCACTCTGGGAACCCAAAATTCGAAAGGCTGTTTCTCTAAATAGCTCGTTTTTTTTTAAATTTTTAAATTTTTTACTCTGTTTTTATGACATAGAGCCCACCTCTTCCTCTAAATCTCACTATAAAATTTTTTGTTATGGCAGAAACCTCCACATGGATTCCAGAAAAAAACGAAGCTGGAAGTGATAGACAAAAGAAATCCTGTGTTTATTAGAGTAGCAACAGTTGCAGACACGGATGATCACCGAATAAAAGTAAGTTCTTTCTGCCGTGATTTTTTTTGCTTTCTGTTACAGGACATCTTGGTTGGAAACTTTAAAAGATATTTAATTTGTGAAGTCCTGTAATTAAATTAGTAAAAACGAAGGAATATACAAATTAAGTTGCTATGCATTTTCATAAGTTAGTATTTATCCATTTTTTCCTTTTAATCTGTGCAAGAAGTTTTCTCTTTAATTATGACTGACTTTTAATATGCCATATCTACTTTCTCCCAATGTACACTCAAAATTTTAAAAGTCATAATTAAGAGAAAACATCTGACATAGATAATAGAGAAATTTCCTTTGAATAGAATACCTCATTCTCCAATGGTATGATCTTATTTTTTAAAAACTATGTCAATTTTTTTTAATGGGTTATATTAGATATAAACTTTTCAGAAGACCGTCCTGCCTTTTACTATAGGGTGAGTAAAAAAATAATTTTATGAATAAAATCAGTTTTTAATTAGAGTTGGGTTGATAAAAGCCAAGTACCTCTCATAAAGTAAGAAACAGGAAGATGGGTTTGGTTTATGAGGTCCAAGTGGGTAAAGTACAACGTAGCAGCAGTTCTAGCCAAGTAGCCAGAAGTTATCTCTCTTTCTGGCTTCTGCATTAACTTCACTCTCAAACCAGAACAATATGTGTTCTACATACTTCATAGGATCATTTAGAATTTCTGTTAGGAATAATAATAATTATAATAACAGCCAGATGTCAGATTTACATGGTGTTTTACAGGATAACATTTGCGGTGATAACCATGTGGGAAATTTATGTTATCACCATTATTTTATTGATGAGACTGAAGCTCAGAAAGACTAAATGAATTCCTTATTAATTGTGGACAGTGGCAGAACTAAGTCACAGTCTTAAATTTTAGGAGTTTAATTTTAAGCTTTTTTAAAAACATAATAATAAATCATATGCTTAGCTTTTTCTAGTGAGATAATGTATAAGAAAATAAATTATAAAATAACATGGAGAACCTGTGCAAAGGTGGTATTTCTTTCAAATATAAATTTTAGCATTTGATTCGCTATTTTAACATTATATCATTATTTAATATTTTAGAAAATTTTATAAATAATGGAAGGCCTGTGTTAATCTTTTGCATGTGTATTTTCTGGTTAATTGTGCTCAGTAATAATATAAGTCAAAGCAATCAGTATTTTAAGAGTAGAAGTATTTTTTTTAATCTAGACCAGTTATCAAAGAAATTTAGAATTAAGCAAAACTTATTTTTATAAATCAAATTAGTCAGAATTGGAAAAAATATGTGTTTTGGTTTGAGTGCGTCAAAGTTTATTCACATACGTAACTAGTAGAAATAAAATGTTTTAGCCTTTCTGAAGAGCATTTTGGCAATAGGCATCAAAAGTCTTAGAATATTGTTTACCCTTTAATTCAAGAATTTTAAATCTAACTATCGGCAGTGAACACAGGGCGCAATAATCACTTTATTGTTTAAAAAAAAAAAGAATTTTAGTCCTAGGAATTTTTGTTAAGGGAATAACCAAAGAACGTACACAAAGATAAAAATTGCAAGGAGAAAATAGCAGTGCTTTTTATAGTATTTAACATTGGGAACAACCAGAGCAGAATATTGGTAAAATAAATTACCCTATATCTATGTGATGTTAAATGTTTTAGAAGAATATTTAATATTGGCAAGTGAAGAATTCAGGTTTTTATGTATGGTATCCGGTATTGTGGGGTTTTTTTGTTTGTTTGTTTGTTTTTTAAGAATATATGCATAAGCAATTATGGAAATAAACATATCAAAACAATGACAGTCTTGTCTTGGGTTGCTAGGATTATAAATGATTAGGTTTTTAAAATTATCTGGTTTCGGGAACCTATGTTACTTTTATAATTTAAAAAAATCGAGTAACTCCGATTTCACATATGAGAAAATTTTGGCCCAGGAAGTTCAGATACCCTAAATACTCTAAAGCATAGACTAGAATCCAGCTCTTTTTACTTCTGGCTTGAATTCTCTTTCTAAACAACATCCTGGTCAATCTTTAACACCTAAAAAAGAGCTGCCTATCAGGTACGCAGCTGACAATCATCTTTTTATAATTAATGTAGTGAATTTCCTAGCTAAAAGCAAACCACTGAACAAATATCTATGGTTTTATGCAGTCTTCTAAAGAATAATGAACAGGTGACAATGACTCAGTATGAGGATTCAGCAGAGACTTCTGAGAATATAAAAAGCTTTTAGCAGTAGGCGTTTTTCTAGTAATATGGGAGATAACATAGTAAAAATACTCATTGTCTTTGTCATGAAAGAAGAGGAAAATAGAGACGAATTATTAGTATAGTTTAATATATCATCTTTCTCAGGGATAAAAATCAACTCTTTTAATAAAACCAACTTTTCAAAGTTACATGATATATAATATTTCACACCATGAGTGATCAGAGTTAAAATTTTTCTAACTTCCGTGTATTTCATTAGATGCTGGTGGTGGTTTTTGTAGACATCCAAGGCCATTCCTATTCCTTTGCTCTATATAATGTACCTTTTCTCTGTGGAAGCTCATAGGACCATCTGTCCCTGATATTCTGACGTTTTGGGATAACCTGTCTTGGTTAAGGGTCTTTTTTCATTTGGTTATTCATGCCCTTTCACAATGGAGTTTCGTGTCCTTCAGTTTTTGGAAATGTTCTTGTATCATTGCCTTGATGACTTCCTCCTCTCATCTCTGTTCTCTTTCTGGAATTCCTGCTACTCTGGTATTAAACCTCTTGGATTTACCTCTCATTTTCTTATATTTTTTTTCTTGTGCTACTCTGATTTTATATTCTACTTGCTTAGAGATATTTATTCTATAATTTTCCAAACCTTATATTAAATTTTAATTACAACTGATTTTTTTTATTTCAAGAGTTTTTTTTTTAATATTTTCTCATCTTTTCCTCTCCTCCCCTTTTAAATGACATCTTTTTATTTCCTGAAGCAATATTGTTTCTTATCTGAGAATACTAGTAATAGTTTTTCTTCTGTTCTCTGCTTATTTCTTCTAAATTTCCTTTTTAGTTATTTTGGCCTCTGCTTTCATATTGGAGACTCTCCTGAAATTCAGGTCCTTAATTGTTCACATTAAGAAAAAGGCACTCAAAATTAACCGTTTTCATGGGTGGGACTTATCGACCATTAGGCTTCACTGTAGGGTTAGAAACCAAAGAGCCAGCTTTTCCCATGGAGATCCCCATTTGTCACCATCTGGATCCTTTCTCTGAAGCCTTTCAATTTCTGCCATCCCCCTCCCTTGGGAAGGGTGAACTTGGCAGTCACTAGGTGGGACAAGGAGAAGGACCAGTAGTGGAGCATTGCTGACTTGTTTAGTCCCAGTACTTTCCATCAAGCACATCACCACTTCATTTTTGTCCTGAAGTTCAGAGCCTCCATGATTATATTTCTCTAGAAAGCAAACCTCTACTCTTGCAGGATTGTTGAAGGAACTTTTGCCTTGGTGGGCGGGTGGGGAAGTGGATCTAGGGGTCTAACCACTCCATATTCAGACTTCGAGCCAATCCTGCCAGTTTTCATATCCTCTTCCTTACCTACCTGCTGCCTCCAGATTGAGTCCTTCTTAGGTTTTGCAGGGTGAACTACTTTGCTTTAGTCCTGTACTTCCTCTGTAGGCATCAGAGTCACAGCCCACACATTCTCCCAGTAGGTCAGCACTCCTTCCCTTGTCTTTGCCAGCATTGTTGTTTCTTACCTATCAGCTGCTTTCCTTTTCTGTTCGTCCTTATGGGTTTATATCTTTTAAAATTTAACCTTAATTTTAGAAGTGAGCAGAGATAAGCACCTGGGTCCAAAATGTGTTTTATTGAGTTGCCTTTCATATGAACAAAAAAATCCAACCAGATCATTTTCTTTAAAAGAAATGGTGTGCTTTCTAAAAATATTATGTCTTAATCTTTAAATTGTCTATTATATGTATTAATTTTTATAAAGGGTCAAAATTATTCTTCTGGGTGAAGAATATATCCACTTTCCTAAGTTAAAATTTTAAATATGCGTGAATTAAGTCATTCATACTATACTTTGATTTATCATAGTACATATTTTTTTAGGATTTTTATTAAATAAAGCATCATTGCTGAGTTGCTTTATATGTAATTGTATTTATAGTGGATCATTTCTATTGTAAATATTTTGTATGTCTTTTTTATATTTGTAGAATTTTAAAAATATATTTCATGTTGTGCATTTATGATTCTTCCTCTTTTGTTCTTTGTTCTATTTCGAAATGGTCTCCAGCAAGAGTAAAATTATTACTTAACATTACTAGAGTGCCTGATTTTTTTGTTCGTTTGTTTGTTAAAAACCTCTTAGTATGCCAAGGACTGAAGTAGTAAAAGTTACAAAACATAAAATGAAACTATATAAACCTCAATAAAATTATTTCATCTGGGCTTTTCCTCTTTTCAATATTCATGAGTAATTTCAGATTCACCAGTAATTTTGGTGTGTATCCAGGGTAGAAAACCATTTACTTGTTAGAACTGAGTTTGTTTGCTATAGGAATATTGCTAAATTTTGTAAAATATAGTTATTTATCTACAACAAATGGAACATAAGTTATTTTAACATTAATTCCACCGTGGAAGAAATAGAATTCAAGAATTAGCAAGATTGGAAAACATTGGAGTTCCATATTTCTAGTAAAATAATCACTTAATGATTAGCTGAGAATTAGAATGCTTTAAATTTACTATAAGACACTAATTATGTGACTAATTTATGACTAATTATGACTAATTTATGGGTAGCATTGATAGCATAAGTTGATATTTTCAGAAAATTATAATGAATTTCATTCTCAATGTTCTTTAAACATTGTTTTTAATCAGAGGAAAGAAAAGGATTATTTCAAGTTAATTTAAGTGCTGCTATAATATTCAGTGTGTATGAATGATGAACAATTTTATTTTGGATTCTTGAATTTTAGGCCTGGTTACTCCTCTTAATTAGCTGTATGATTCCTTCTCCTCTTTAAGATAATATCCATGGTTTCTTCCAGGTCGGGAGATATATGGCTTTTAATTCTAGAATTAAATGATTTCTAAGCTTGAGAAAGTGGATTCTTTGTAAAGATGGTTGTTTTGAGTCCTTATATATGTACTTAAACAACTGTGTACTATTCCATCATTAAATATACCTTAATTTATTTAACCAGTCTCCTGATGGTGGACACTGGTTGTTTTCTACTAAAACAGTGAATTGAGTTATTGAGATTATCAGGTCAAAGATGATGTGTTTTCTAAGTGTTGATCGTTACTACAAAATAACTCTCCAGAAATATCTCACCAAATAGTACTCTCACCACTTCTCTGTGAGAAACCTATTTATTCTCCTACTCAACAGCTCCAGGAATCACCAGAATGCAGTATTTTTGGCAGGTTGAAAAGAAAAGAGCTACATCTTGCGGTTTTAATTTTAGTTTTTTAGTTATATGTTTACTAACCATTTATATTTATTTTTTTGTTTGAGTCATTTGTATGTATTTTCCATTTTTTATTGTGTGTTCATTTTTCATATTGATATATAATGTTTTTATAAATTAAGCAACAGAGTGCATCGTCATGTGTGTAACAAATGTGTTTTCAGTTTTCTAGTGGGTCTTCCATCTTGCTTGCAATATTTGCCACTCTGAAGTTTTAAATTTTGACGTAGTCAGATTCATCAGCCTTCTTTTATAGCTTTTGAGTTTGGTGTCTTGCTTACAAAGGCTCTCCCACTTTAAAATTACAAATACATTCACTCATTCATTTTTCTGGAACTTTTATGATTCAGTTTTTATATTTTAATTTTTTATCCATCTGGCATCTATTGTCTTGTAAGGAGTAAGAGATTCACAGATTTGAAAAAGGAGATCTAGATGGCAAACTTGATTTTAAAAAAATACATATATATACATACATATATATATATGTGTGTATATATATATATAGCCTTTTAGTATATGCTTTCATCCCAAAAGATAAAAAATATATAATACTTAAAATATAGGTAGCTGACTCTTAGTGACCATGCCCAAAATACCAACTGTCCTTTCATATGGTGGCCAGTGAAGATGGTAGCACTGACCACTGTGTAAAACCTCTTTGAAAGATATTTTAATTATTTATAAGAAAAAAAAATTAAAAGTGCATTTGATGGAGGTATAATGTTGTAAACTGGGTATATTTAATAAGGCATCGAATTTTTTTTTAGCATAATTCTAGGAGACTTGAAATTTATACTCTTACCCCTCCATTCTCCCTGCCTTCCTCCCTCCCTTTCCTGACTTATGCGTTACTTCAGTGATATTTATTGGGTGTTTGGTGTTGCTCCTATGCAGATGTTATATACTCAAGTTGCCTATAGTATTGAGAGATGTGTGATATACATGTAGAAGTATTGCCCCGAAATTGCCTTTGGCGAGACATGTATTGATGGGTAGGTAATTTGAAGATAGGTCAAAAATGCCTCTTTTCTCAGAGCGTGAATGATATAATTTAAATAATTGAAACACTGTATTTGGTATTAAATGTACTATGTAAATTAAAAGAGAATTAATATGGTTATAGTGGACAGAACTTTTACTATAGTAATTTTTGGACCTGACTTGTACTGTTAATTTCTTTTTGTTACCCAGGTTCACTTTGATGGCTGGAACAGTTGCTATGATTACTGGATAGATGCAGATTCTCCTGATATTCACCCTGTAGGCTGGTGTTCAAAAACTGGACATCCTCTTCAGCCTCCTTTGAGTAAGAAACACAAGGATAACAAAAATGTTTCCATTTTCTTGTGTAGTATACTTAGTATTTTTTTCCTGCTACCCTTCTTTTTCTATTTCTCTCTCTACTGTACATTTCTTCTCTATGTAATTCTTTTCCCTCTTACTACATTTTTAATTACCTGGTAGTCACAAAAATATTTTTTAAAAATTTAATATCTGAGAGAGTCAGGTGTGTATGGACATTCTTTTACTTTTATTTAAAAGTAATCATCACCTTTTATAATTACTGCTTAATTTTTGGAATATAATTTGTGAAACTCAAAATTTAATCTATCATCAATATGCTGATAGTGATTTTATACTATAATTTGCAAAATGTTACCATTGGGAAAAACTGGGCAAGGTATGCAAGAGATATTCCTCTGTATTATTACTTTAGGACTCCATGCAAATCTACAATGACCTCAATAAACATTTCAGTTAAATTCAATTTTTAAAAAAAAAGCTGCACTGAGAACTTGATTAAGTGCTTAGGACAAGGGAGGGTATGAAATGTGGGGACGGGTGGCATGAATGAGATCAGTAATTATTCTTTTGTATTTCAGTGTGTTTGAAGTTTTCATAGTGTATGAATATTTGTATCTAAATTATTTTATTTACTTGAAAAATTATTTAAAATCTCATTAATCCAGATTTAGGTATCGTTAGAATTTGTGGCATTTTGAAAATGTTAGATCAAAGTTTACTATTTTACTATTGAAGTAAGATAAGTAGTATGAACAAAGTTATAGAAGAAAATCTTTAGAAGTAGAAACTTTTAAGATATTTATTAATTTTATAGGATCTGCTTCTTTTTTTTATATGTGTTGATTCAAAATTGGATTTTTAGGGATTTTTTTCTTCCCTATTCTGATCCCAAACATTTGATGCTTACGACCTTCTGGTTAAATTTATGCCCCTTATTTTATTTTAATTTTTTGTTTTGTCATAGGCCCTTTAGAATTAATGGAAGCCTCAGAGCACGGTGGATGCTCAACCCCGGGATGTAAAGGGATTGGCCATTTTAAGAGAGGGAGACACCTGGGCCCTCACAGGTATGTGGTACCTCACTCATGAGGGGATTCCTTACATGGTCAGATAGAGGGTGCCTGTCCCTCCTATGTGCAAGGTAATGGTTTTCACTTATACTAAATATATGTGAACTAATTTTAAATTCAGATTCAGAGGAATTGTGGTTACCATGGTGATCCTGTAAAAATGAAGAGTATATCTGTAGTTAAATCTTCCTAGGAGAAAACACATTCATAGTTTAAAATAGATTTACTCTAGCTATTTGGCTTTTCTTGGCAACATGACTAGTTGTACAGACACTTAATTTCTGAAACAGTCAATTGGGGCAGACCCTGTTAGAAATATTTGTTTGCTAGAATACTATGTGATTGAGTGACTCAATTTGAATAATGAGAAGTGAGATTATTATAGATTAGCAAAGATCACAGAAACCACAAGTATAGTCAAACGTGAGAATGCATGGGTCAGAATGGGTTTTTCAATATATTTCTCTTACCCCTAAGTAACTTAAAAAATAAACCGAATTTGAAAATTTGATATATTGTGTAGGTGATTTGGGGAGTCTATTTAGATATTTAAAATTTTTACCAAAATACTGAGAAATTACTGTGATTTAAGTGGGCTTTTTTAAAGAACAAAAGCATCATCTATTTAGGTATGTATTAAAATAACTTGTCAATGTAAGTGTACTAACTGCATCTTAATTAGATTGCCCAGTAAGAAAAATGATTCCTTGTTTATCTAGATTGTGCAGGTGCTGAATCTGTGTCTTTAAAAATCCTAAAGATTGCATTACCTGTTTCTCTGAGAGTTAATAGGAATTGTAAAATGGGTGTGATTATTTTCACCTTTATATAGTTTCTTCTTTCATTTCTATAATCTTCTACAATGCTGCTTATCTTCTTTTTGCAACACTTCTCCTGAGTTATTTTTTATGAGGTTCAGAATGTTCCAGAGTAAAAAGTTTGAACATAGAAAAAATGGTTCCATTTGCAGCTATCCATTTAAAAATCCTTTTTGCCATTTGTATGATTGCAATCCAAAAGTTATATGATTAATTTAAACTGAATCAAAAGTACTGCATCTTAGAAGTTATTTAGCATTGCCAAGTAAAGGCAACTGGATTATTTTCAGACATTATGTAAATCTAAATGCCAGAAATATCTCATTAACATGCTGAATTTCCATTATATATTTATAAATTATTTTTTTGTTCAGCAAATATTTTTGAACAGCAGTTTTTTTCCATAACTAACATTTATTGAGCATTTATTTACTCTGCCAGGTATTACACTAATTTTTTTGCATGTATTGGATAACCTTTAAACGATACTATAATATAGAACTATTATTTTCTCCAAAATTTTGATGAGGCCACCAGGGCACTGTAGAGGTAGAGGTGTACTAACTTGCCTAATTGACAGCCAGTTGAGGGGGAAACTGAGAATGGTAGCCAGTCTAACTCAGGGGTCTGTGCTCTTAACCACTTCCTTCTCACTGCCTCTCAAGGCACCACTCAATGAATTAGTCACAGACCCAACCTTCAGAGATCTCATGGACTAATAGAACTGTACAAGCTATACATAACCTAATTAAAATATAGATATAGATTGGTAACTAGTATTGAAACTTTGACACATGTACACCAATGAAGAAAGAAAAATTTTTAAATAGGTCAGTACTGACATTTTGTTTTTATATATATGTGTATATATATATATATGTATATATATACGTTTTTGATCTTCTGAGAAGAAAACACACCTTATAGCACTGTCCGTAATCTCTTTAGGAGTGCTTTCGGTCTGAGAAGAGAGGTTTGCTTGTCACAGCAAGGTCTGTATTGACAGTCTTGTCCCCTTCCTGATATCCCCAGCCTCTCCTTAGGACCGCCTTTCCCTAAGTATGTTGTGGACCTCTGAGGGTCCCTCAGCTGCGCCACACCCACTTTACAGAGTTTCAATGATTTATCTTCAGAGCATTTCTTCAGAGATGCAGTATTGTATTTGCTAAAAGAAGGGAACAATAATGAAGACAGTCATGGAACATTTTATGGAAAAATGTGGTAAAGAAATCTTTTAGTATAATTGGAACCATAGTAGAGAATTACTCATTTTTTGGAATGAGAGAGGAAAAAGTAGATCTTATGGCATAAAAAACATGCACTGATAAAGAAACTGTGTTGATTTCCTTGTCACACATAAGGTATAACTAGCAGATTTGTGTATAAGTCTAACTGGAGCCTCAGGAAGGAGGATGCAATTCAGACAAATAGTGGGCAATGTCAGCTCTAGCCCAAGTCCTATCTTCCTTTTTTTCAGCCCCATCAACTGACTTTTTTTAGTCATTCTGATTCTGATCTCTGATTTACAGCACTCAAAGCCCTTTACGTGGCAGGATATTAATCCTTAACGGGCACAGCCTGTTTTCCATTTCATTAGTAGACTAGTGGAATAGCTGCTGCATCATGGATATTCTTTGAAAGGTTCATTTCACTGACACTTATTTTTGTCCTTGCTGAGAATGCTGTGTTTAGGAAAATGTAATGAGAAAATTCTCTTTGGATTAATTTACTGAGAGAATACATAAATCAAAACATGCATTCTTTGCTTAGATAACAAGGAAAGTTTTTCTTTTAGCAAGAATAATCAATTTTATGAACACATAAGCAAAAAGCCTGTTTTGACTAGCATTTATTGTTAGCATCTTTGAAAATTTTAATAGTGGAATTTGATCTAAGTGTTAGAATATGTATCTCAACAATGAAGTTTGAGAATATGATGTTTTTAAATGTTGAAATCTAAATGATCACTAAATGAGTTGGATATAGATAGATACGGTGTTCTCATCTCCGAGAATACTCAGTAGCCAGATTGCTTGATTCTCCCTCTCCAAGAGGGGAGCATTAACATTGGTTGTGTTATGCTGTTTCCATTTACTCATTCATTCATTTTGTCTACTGAGAGATCAAAGAATGGGAGGAGTTTAAAGGAGAACTAAAGTTACATAAAAGTAGATATTCTGCACATTTTAGTGTCTTCAGGAATAAATCTCATGTAGGATTTGATCTTGGGGAAATTAAAGAATTAAATTAAATAGACAGCGTTTCCCACAACCTCTAAAAGATATTCATAAAGTCCATGGAAAGTTTTTAAAATGAGTAACTTCGAACACACACTTACAAACTGTAAACATCATATTAGTTCAACATCCATCCATCCATCCATCCATCCATCCATCCATCCATCCATCCATCCATCCATCCATCCAGTCCGTCCTTCCATCCATCCATCCATCCATCCATCCATCCATCCATCCATCCATCATCCATCCATCCATCCAACCATCCATCCATCTAACACTTACTGAGTGCCTGCTTTGTGCCTGGTACTGGGTTAGGTGATGGGCTGTACAGAGGAGAGGGCCCCTGTTTCTGAAGAGCTGTAACCAGTCTGGTATAAACAGATTTTCATAGAGGAATGAATGGAAGCACTCAGAGAGAAGCATCAGCTTTTCCTGAGGGGAGTGGAGAGCCTTTGTAAACAAAGTGTATTATGGAGTTTTAAATGTTGTTGTTTATTTTTGCTGATGGTCTTTTACACAGGAGGGGTGGTTAGTCATCTTATTTTAAAATAATAATAGATAAGATTTATTGATGACTTCCTGGGTTCCGGGCACTATTTTAGGACTTATATGTGTTATTTAATCTTCACAACAACTCTGTGAAGCAGGCATTGTTCAAATTCCTATTCTACAGCTGAGGAAACAGACTTAGAATGGTTAAGTGGCCCAGATCAGACAGTGGCAGAACCAGGACTCAGCCCAGGCTCGCATGGCACTGAAGTCTCTACTCTTAACTGCTAGGCGCTCAAGCAAAGCACAGGCCTGAGGGAGTCTGCCTCTTATGTTTTATAGGTTTTTTGTAATGACAGTATGAAAATGATTATGTGAGCACTTAGAAAACTGAAATGTTGTTTTATTTAAATAAATGATTTTATAATTAAAAGGGTTTTAAAGGTAGTATGGAGCAGTGAATAAAATAGTCCTTCCACCTTTCCTAATAAACTGGACCAGTCTTTATTAGGAAAAACTGCCTCCTTAGAGGGCCCAGAGGGGCAAGTATTTGTATATATAGCTGATAGGAAATTATTTGCTAATAGAACAGGGTGCACCCTAATAAGCACTGGTGGTTTTATAAAGTTATTAACTTTTAAAATGCATAGGAACTTTATATTTTAAAAAAAAGGAAATTGACACAGAAGTTAAGTATTAGTTCGTTGTATGTTAGCTGTATGACAGCAGCATCTTTCTAGAAAACAGTACTAAAAGATAGATTAATTATCATGGGTTAAGAATAAGGAAATTCTTCAGTATTGCAAGGTACGATGAACTGATACAGTGTAATGGTTAGGAGACAGCCAGAGTTCACAATGTAACTGCCAGTAACCAATTAAGTGACACTGAGCACATTCCTTTTTTAAAGCCTCCACTTCTTCACCTATAAAATCAGCTTTCGAATCAGAACAACTAACCTGGTTGTGAGAATTAAATGAGGCAATGCAAGTAAAGCACTTACTTAGCCTGGGTCATGCATTCCATCCATGGTCATTATGCATACTGAGAACCTGGTTCCTGAGTTCCATCTAGGGCATCGCCCATCCCTCTGTACATATTCCATCTCTTGAGTACACTTCATTTGCGGCACCCCCTCTGCCCTCCTTTTTTTTAACTACCTGCCATTTCAGGAGTGAGCTGACTTCCCTCTCTACTCTATAGTAGATGTAAGAATGAGAGATGTGAAAACCCATTTGCCTTTTCTGGGGATTCAAAAGAAAAGAAAAAGTAGGCTCCCTTGGTAGATCATCCTCTCCCATCAGTAAATCCCTGCTTGGAAGGCTGCAAGTATTTCCCCTACTTCAGGTTGAGATTTTGAAATTCCTCTGAGGGGGATATTGAAGAACTAAGTCTCATTCCAGCCTGCGCTCTTACATCTCTCTGAGCTGCCTGCATTTACAGATGGTGATCTAGAGAGAAGCATTCTTCCTTCACTTATCCAACAAATATATGAGGGAGCTGTCATGGTCCTCGTGGAGCTTACCAATCTTCTAAGCTATAACTGTTCACTGTCGTGTGCAGCTGGGAACCTGGCCCCTCTACGAATTCTGTGAGTCTTCCCAGTGTAGGATTGGTGGATGCGATTAGAAACAAGACTCATTTGCTTTCCTTTTTCATATCTGATAAAATTCCAAGGTAAATATGCAGACAGTTATTCAGTAATTGTGAAGCCAGGTGTTTAACAGTGAGTGAAACATGATGGATGGTTGCAGTATTCTAGAAATAACAGCATACTGTCTATGTCAAAAGAAACCAAAAAATATATTCAGATATTGTTCCTGCTGTCAGAAAATTTAAGTAAATAAATTTGCAATAGAAATATGCAATAGGAAGAAAGAATATAATAGAGTCAATGATGACAATGATCTAAGGCTTGGTTACATTTCCTTTGTCAAACAGAATCAAGAGCAGCAGGAGGAGCTAGTTGTGTTCCTCATCTATGTCCCACCCCCCACCTCCTGCACCGGGGAAGGGGAGTTCTTTGAAGTTGACAAATTGGTTTAAGGCATGTTTATTATGAGGCAACTCTAAGACATTTGTTATTTTGCCTGAACTCAAGACTAGTGTTAGGCAGGGCTCCACCTCCGCTAGGGGAGCCACAGAGAGCGAGCCGCTCCCCTTCCCCAGGCTTGTAGTGCTTATAGTGTAGGCAGAGGACCCAAACGCAGCTTAGCACATGCTGCTATCAGGGCCTTCTGTTCTCAGGAGTGATGTGAAGGCAAGTCAGACTTTATGTTGGCAGCCTCTGTGGAATTGAAGGTTGAGTGAGGTATGGAAGTGGCCGAGGGTCACCTAAACTAAGGAAAAGAATGTATGTCGCTAATATAATTTGCCTAAGGTAGAAACCATTTCCAGATTTAAGGAGATTTCTTGAAAACAGAGGGACAAGATAGGCAGTTAATTGGAGGGGTTGATGGTATATTGAGATACAGAGGCTGCCCAGTTGTTCTGGAGACTGGAAAGCTCAGGCCCAGGCACAGAGTACACTGACTTAATGTTAAATTAACAATTACTGACCCAGATTTCCTTATGCTTGGGTAACAGAAATGATCCCCAAATGGTACCTGAGAGACCAACCAGTGGTCATTGATAGAAGGGAAGTGAATTAAATGAGTCATTATCCAAGTTGGCCTCTGGTCCCTATTCATAATAGGGACAGGATCAGCTACAGATTGCTATGTGCATTTTCTAGGTTATCAGGTGCACATCTGGACCTGGAGACAGGAACATGCGGGAACCTCCTTCCTTTGGGGGCAGCAGCAGTTAGAAAGGAAATTAAGTAGCATCTAATGACCCTGGGCTTGGACAATCACTTTGGGAAGCAGGTCCATTCCACCCATCCATCCATCCGTCTCTCTCTGTCTCACCTCTGTCACCAACCCTCCTACAATATCTTAAGCATTTCTCTCTGGGGTGGATTGTCCCCGGAGATGCGCACAGGCCCTATCCTTGGACAGTGTAGACGGAGTTCTTCGGTGACCATCACTTACTTCTAAAGATTACATCAGACTGCTTCTAAAAATCTGGTGCAAACCATAATTTCTATGAGAATATACTAAAATTATCTTTTAAAGATAATATAGTTCATACTGTATGCTTAATCATATGTATATACATATATAAATACGTGTAACATAATCAGTTAAATTTTGGAATTTTATATTCTGTAGCATGTCATTATAATTGAAGAAATAAGTATGTTGTAATGGGAATGTTGTTTTCTTTCTCTCTTAATCTTTTAGTGCTGCCAACTGTCCCTATTCAGAAATCAATTTGAATAAAGACCGCATTTTCCCAGACCGCTTAAGTGGGGAAATGCCTCCAGCTAGCCCATCATTTCCAAGAAATAAAAGAACAGACACAAATGAAAACTCTTCATCTCCTGAAATAAGGTAATTTACGTGATAATACTAGTATTGTCTAGAAGTAGAAAGAGGTTTTCTGTGGTAAAAAGAGGTTTTCTATCTTAGGTGTTTTATATTCTATGGTAATGTTTTCTTGAACATTATTGAAAATATACCTAATTTAATGTGAAATGATGGTTGGGATCAGAGCACTTGAACTTTTTTTAAATTAGGGAGAGGTTTTCTAAAAGCATATCTAAACGAGGCAGGATTTCTTCTTTATATTTTAGATGAACTTGCTTGGTGTCAGTCATACCAGTTTGTATTTTGAATGAATTGATCGATATTTATATAGACCCATCCTTTATAAGAAAGATGTCAGACTACTTATGAAGAATGGACATTATTTTTTTTTTAATGTTCATTATAGGAAGTATTTGCATATATATTATTTCATGTAACTATTAAGATGTTAAATGTACCATAAGCTCAGTCATTTAATTTTTAGTGATTTCATTTGTAGAGTTGAGTTGGAATGTTTTAGCCTCAGTGGATTATATTAAGTAAACAACTAAATTTTGTTTGACATATCTTTATGTAAATGGTCTGTGCCCTCATTTAAAACTGAGGAAACTACTGAAAGAAAGAGCAGATTAATAGAAAGATGTTCCTTAATGATTAAGTATTGGGGGTTTATTTAACTGAGTATTATAAAACCTAAGGCAACATAGTTCTTTGTTTATTTTAATATTTTATTACTGCCATCCTTATGGATGAACAAGGTGGATATTTGATTTACTGTGTGTGATTCTGAATGCACAGCAATGTTATTGGAGTAATGACATTTTAAGTATCAATATCCTAGAAAAGCAGTTTTGCCCTATGCGTGGGGGAGAGCTGTAACTTCTTTAATTATCAATGATAGTGATGATTTTTTTATCCTCAAGACCATGACTAATATAACATAAACTCATTTACTCAACCCAGCACCCTAAAATGGGGGTGTATCACTTGAAGAAATTTAAGATAAATGAAAGTACTAATTCACATAGTAGTAATTACAGATACAGAATTCATTGAATCACATGGTGATAAGAATACCTAGAATTTTAGATTTCAAAAACCAAGATACTGTTTAAAAAGTCAATAAAATTCTTTGAAGGGCATGTAGTACCATCTCGCAGGCCTTTCACTGTCTGAGCTCAGAGCCAGATACCTGGGGCCAGAGTCTCCTCAGACCACAAATTGGCAGTGAGTTTGGATGATTTCTTCAAGTCCTTTTTAACTTAGTTCATGTAAGAACACAGTAATTTTTACAGTGGATGTAACTATTCCAGTGATCCATCTCCTGTGAAGGTGTGATTGTGGCTCTTCATGTCATCACAGAGACAATCTCAGACATTTTAAGTTTCCTGTACTAACTCACCACACATTTCATATCTAAATACTTTTTACATTAGATAGATTTTTAGCTCATACCATCTTTTGAATCAGTGGATTCCAACCTTCCATTATTTCTCTGTGAATTAATATTTATGTTTATTTATCGTAGTTTCTTCAAGTGATGTGCATTCATGTTTGGCTGCTGGGATTTGGTAAATGAGCATCACATTATTCAGGATTTTAAAGGCTTTGTTCAGATGTCTTCTCAGCTTCATCTTTCCACTTTACCGTTTTATTTATATATCAACTTATTTTGTTTATGTGTGTGCCTAGATGTAACCTGAGAGATTAGTTTAGTTTCATGCAGTTAGAGGAAACATGAGGGAGACCATTCAAATGATCCCTAAATTTTTAAAGTGAACATTATTTACCAAGATTTTTTTCTCACTTTATTTTTTAAACAAGTATGTTTAAGAAATGATTATAGGCATCATAATATTCCTACCTGAATACTTTATTATGCATACTTAAAAAAAAAATTTTCCAAAATAGCCAAAATAATGTAGATTTATTTACTCTTTAAATTTTTTTTTTAAATAATTAAAAATTGGCTTTAGATTATTTTCTTTTTTTCTTCTCCAGGCAGTCTCTGGTTCTCACAACAATCAAAATGACACGTGATATTTTAGATATAAATGATCATGGGTACAAATGTTAAAAAATAAAAGAAAGGTTGTTAACAAAAAAGTTCATCTTATGGCTTGGGGATGGTTGATTTAAGGTAGAATTAATAGGTTAGAAGTTAAAGTTAGCTAGCTCTACTATAAGTGAATCTGTCTGAACACATTCAATTCATATATTTTTTCGTTTTAAAAATAAATACAACATTTGTGGATTGCTGATTTCTTTAACCTGGACTTCAGAATGAAATAGTGAGCTATGCAAAGCTCTGAGAACAGTGACTAATAAGTAATAAGCCCTCAATAAATGTTAGTTTTTATTAATGTTGTTGCATTTGTTTTATAATATTCCTTTTATTCCTGGGGAGCAAAAGGCTGGCCCGTTTCTTTGCTATATTCCTAGGTTAAACTTTGAATAGAGCATTCAAACCAGATGATTCTCATATTACTTTCTGTCTTCTTTTCCCATAATCATTACTCCTGTGGATGTAATTTCCCACTCAGTATGTAATACATTTTCTTTACATCATTCTAAATAATTTACTAAAATTTGGTTGCCAGACTGTCGTGTTTTTTTTTTTTTTTTTTCTTTCACTGCATTTTGGCACAGCAAGAGACAGTTTGCACCACCAGGCCCTGCGACAAAGATTTGATTGCAGGTGGTTTATTTTGGAGGTAAGGAACACATCAGTAGGGGAGTGAGGAAGAGACAAGAGACTGGGGGTCAGGGGGAGGACGACAGTCAAAGCTCATTGTCACACTGGTTACCACTGTGGATAGTGGGAGCACAGTCCTGCTGGGAAAACTCAGGGAGTCTGTGTAAAACACACATCTCAGAGTTTTTCCACATAAGGATAAGGGAGCTGAGCTATTTAAACAACAGTTCCCTTCAGTCGTAGAGCTCCAGAGGCTGCTAGGGGAGGAAGGACATATTATCTCCCCAGCACATCTGCCTTATGCACAGCAGGCAAAACATCCAGAGCTCAGGTTCATCCTGCAGGAAAGCAGAACAGATGAGACAGGTGGGGAGTCAGCTGTGCACTGAAGTAGGAGTAAGTGGCCAGGAAACATGGGCTGGATGCTGGCAGTGTTGCTAAGCCATCTCATTTACCATTTCACATGCCAGTCACCAGAATGAGAAATAAACTGGTGTTGCTTTTGATCCAGGAGCTGACATAATAGATAAATTAACAATGTGAGGAAGTTGTATATCTCTTTCATGCCATAAGCATTATTTAAGGGCCAGTTCACAGGCCACCTGCTCACGATAGACTCACGGACAGTTGATGTTCCACTGCAGTAGCTCCCAAACTTGGCATCGCATCAGACTCCTTGGGATGTCTATAATTCAGATTTGGAAGCCTAGCCTACCAGAATCTTTCAAACTAGAGCCCAGGAGTCTGCATTTAAATAATTCTTTTGGGGGTATATTTCCCTGCTTAAAACTTTCAGTGACTCACATTCCTCTTAGAATTTAGACCCTAATTCTGAACACGGCCTACAAAGACCTGTGTTATTTGGCCCCTTCCTAAGTCTCCAGCTTAATCTCTACCAGTCCCTCTGGTCCTCAAACACCCTTTCTCACTGCCTAGAAACTCCATCTCTACCATATTCTAGTTAGTCTTTCATCTTGCAGGCTTCAGATTAACTGTCATTTCCTTGGAAGCTTTAACTGGTCCACCAGATTGTAGAGCAAGTTCCACATTACATGCTTTCACATCACACTTCCTGACACTATTGACGGTTTTGTGTAAATATTTCTTCCGAGTCTGTGTACTCCATTTGATGATAAGGCAGAGGTCTGTCTTCTCTGGTTCTCTGAGACACCCCAGCACTGAGCGCGCTACCTGGTGCACAGTAAGGGTGTGAGGCAACCTCTGAGTCATCCACCAGCCTTCAAAGGAGCCACATCAATTATATAACCTACGAGGCTACTGCTCTATAACCTTCTTTTTGTTCCAGTAAAACTGCCTACTTTCTCTCTTTATTAGATCTCCACACCAGGTATCTGAGGGATAATTATTAAACGATGTGGTAACTCCTCCAAATATATATCTGCACTGTCTAATAAATTAGAGCAGTGCTTCTCAAACTGTTCTTGCTTAACTCCTGGCCCATGTAGAAAATGGTACCGGAGAAATAACATTTAAATGACACACCAAGGAAAAGGATGGGGATGCCTTCATGTGAGCAGATGGGGACTCTGGCTTCCGGGAGGATTACAGGGATCAGTATCCGAGGATTCAGGGCATCCTCTTGGAAACCTCTGCCCCACATTAAGATATGGCTCTCAATTTGTTTTGCGAGAGAATCATCAGATGCTTGTTAAAGACAGCTTTTGCATACCATCTCCAGACATACTGATTGAGGAAATGTAAGGTGCCTCCCAGTTCATTTTAAACAAGCAACCTCCTAAGTGATAAATGCAAGTGATCTATATAAATCATTATTGAATATAAAGATCCTTCTCTGGAATAATAATTCACAGTGCATTAGTAGTTGGAGAATGTCAGCATCTATCTCAGATAGTCTTATTCGCTTGAAATCTGTTCTACACCCAGTTGTAATAGTGTTTTTATATTAGGTCCTATCTCTGTTAATAATGTTTCAAGCTCAGAATTAATGTTTTAACCACAGAAACACAATAAGGCATGTTTAAAATACCAGCTAAGTGCTTATATTACCTTGCAAGGCAAACAATGAAAAAATTTAACCTGTTCAGTTCATTATGACCCATTAAAATGGTTTTCAAGTTGTAGGACCAGGGTTTCCACTCTGAGAATCATATAAAGCAGTTGTAGAAATTGCAGCTATCAATCCACTTTATATTTTTAGGACGAGTCAGATTTGCCAGTCACACCAAGAGCCAGGCTGTACCCTTGAGGAGGGCCCTATTAAACAGATGGGAAAACAAGCTAACATAAGATATGAAACTATCTTATGTTATTTATAAATATAAATAAATCTATTTAGTTTGCAAAACATCATCAAGGAGAAAAACATAATTTAGAGCCAAAAGTTCTAAAAGATTTCAAAAGTTAATTAGGAATCTTCAGGCCTTGACGTTTTCTGCGCCTGAGAGCTTGGCATTGCTGATTATAGAAAGTCATTTCAATGACTAGGCATTCCCTGGCTTTGTAAAAGCCTTTTTGTTGATCGGCGACCAGATATGGATTAGGAGCTGTGGAAGTTTTAAAATAGTCCAGCTCTTGGAAACTGGGTCGTATCTATGCAGTTGTTCGTATGCACCTGAGAAAACCTCAGTTTTAGTTAAAACACTCTCAGTTCTGATGCCATCCGCTGTGACACCGAAGCCACCATTCAGAGTGTAAGGAAGAGATGACTGTTACTGTTGTGTGCCTGTGAAGTTGCTGGAACAATATCATATCAAGGTCTTGTTTTACCTCCTCAAATAGAAGCAATTCCTGACTCAGGAGACTCTTTTACATGTAGTAGGAAAGCCTCTCTTTTCCACAACAACATGAAAGTCATGCGGTCTCACTCTTCTTACAATGCATGATCTTTCTTTTCCAAATCTCACCTTATTGGTTAGGGCTTTTTATTTAATGAGAGGGTTGGTTAAGTTAATTGCTGAATTCGTTTTTCTGGAGTGTTTTCTCTTGGCATCTTGGTAGTACTCACCGTATTTACACATGATATTTCTCTTCACTAACATATGTATCTTATGCTAAATTATAATTTAATAGGTTCATTAATCAAAATGTTTTATTTTTAGTCATTAAGTAAATAGTAAACCATGTTTGCCTCTCCTGGGCCGTGTTTTATGTAAACACTATTAAAACTATTGCTAATGTATCTCAAAAGGAGTTTAATTTTTAAAACTCTTTATTCAACTGTTAACCATAGACGTAAAAGTTTTAATACCACTGGTTTTATTTGCCATTTTTTCTGAATCCCTTTGAAGATGGTGATGTCCTTGTCCTGAATTGTTCAAGCACAGTCTCCTCTTCATTCAAGTACTCTTCTGTAACCCTCTAGTATAACCCATGAGAAGATTGTCATTCTCTCTATTTTTTTTTTTTTTTTTTTTACTGTGAGTGACCTCAGCCCAGAAATTAAGGGGGAAGAAATGCTGGGTACATGCAAAGAGACATCCTTTAACATTCGAAACAGCAAACCCTACATGTTTGCTCTCATGAAATTCACCATGTCCCCAGTTGTTACTGGGTAGTACAGGTTACTTTTCAGCGCTAACAAGGCCCCTATGAGACTAGAATAAGTTTCTAGAAAGAGAAAGTTGGGGTAATTTTAAGCTACCAGACAAGCCATGCTGGATCTTAGAGATGGTGGCTGAAATCTCCAAATTGAAGCAAAATCATTCGTCGTTTCATTTTTCAGTATTTTTTCAATATTGTTTTTAACAAACTGGAACTGATTAAAACATACTTGGCTAGGGATTGTCTTTAAATGAAAACTAAATAAATGTAGAAATACAGTTTGCATTCAAATGCCATCCTGTTACTGTGTATTTACTCTTCTAATGTTTGTTTGGCTAATGTTTACAACAGCATAATTAGAGTAAGATAATAAGACATCTAAAGCATGACACATAATTACAGAGAATAAGAATGCTGACTCATAAAGGATACATTTTTCTATTTGAGCGGATTCCACTGCCTTAATTAAATGCCTAAAGAATATTCTTGAGTAAGATTTTAGTTATGATTATATTTCAATTCAAGTGAAAGAAATGTTTAAATGAGCTGGTTCTTGAAAATTCTAAAATCCCAAGTGAAATTGCTGTATTCCAGGCACTTTTCTAGGTTCTTTTACCTACATTAGCTCATTTAATTCTCATAATGCCTAATGTGGGGTAAGGGCTATTATTACATCTCCGTTCTAAACACAGAACCTCTCTAGGTTATAGGCTACACAGCTAGTAAGTAGCAGACCAGAGTTATAACCCAAGCAGATTGGCTTCATTCTGGCTAGTAATCATTACTCTAAATGCTATTTTAAAACTTGAATATAACTGGTTACTTAAAGAAAACAGTTGTCAGTAGATAATTTTATCATACAATATAGTTTTTAATAATACCTGCCTTTAATCATACTTCTGCTTTTGTCTTCCTTTGTGCTGAGTACTTTTTATACATTATTTTATTGAGTCCTTAGAACACCTGTGAGGTAAAATATTTATTATCCTTCTTATAAATGATGCAGCTGAGAATTAGGGAAGTTAAGTAACTTGCTGAAAGTTATTATTGAAGTAGAAAGTAACAGCTGAAATTTGAATCAGATCTATTAACTTCCAAAGACGTGCATACATGTAACCATGCCTAATCAGTTTGTATCGCCTTCCCAAAAGAAAAAATGTTGATCAAGAGGAGAAAATAAAGGAGTTTTATGTAAAGCCGAATTATATTAAATACAACATAAAAATAATTTTGCTTGTCATTTTTTTAAAGAATCTGTCAAGAAACATATACTATGTTCCAGAGTATATTATAATATTATCACAGAGTTTTGACATTCTGATATAAACATATTTCGTCTGTCATTGGAAGACTGTGCTTTTAGAATAACTTTTTGCTTAGGAAGTTGAAATCCTAGGTCAAGGATTTCATTTTTGCCTAGAGAAAGAAATCCATCACAGTATCTATTCAATTTGAATTAGCAATGAAACTCTTAACCTTATAAGAGAGAAATATTGGTTGCCCAAATTGAGAAAACAATTTTTATTTTAAATAAAATACAAAACAAATAAGATTAATGAGTCAGATTCTTCATTCTTGACCTTACCAATATGACAATTTGAAAATTAGATTATAACACAAGAAGGCATGTTCTCTTAAACTTCATATAACAAGGATGCTGTACCTTCATATAACAAGGTACTGTATCCTGGAAAAACACAAGGGTAAAAACCAAATAAACGTTGAATCTGCTTATGGATTTTAGTATAAGACTGGGTGCTATACTAGCCCCCAAATTGGGGTTAATCTCTTTAAGTTTCAGTGGATGTAATAATAGAACCTTCTTCCAGTGATTGTTATGAAATACTGGACATACAAAGAGCTCAACCAGTCTTTTTAGTCCATCGTATGTTCTTAAGAACGTTAACTTTTCTTCTTATTATTAACTGCTTCCACATTTCTGGATGTGCTGATTAGCATTCTGTTCATGTTAGTGTTTCTGTTCATCCATCTATTTCGTACTGCCAGTTCTCATAGACTGCTCAGATTCTCCCCCACCTCTCTAGCTAAAAGAAACATCATGTAGAACCCCAAGGGGCTTAGTCAGTTTTAATTTTAAGGAATTAGCAGAATCAGTATATTAATTGGAAGTAAAACATTCAATAAACATTTCTTGTGGAGTCCTTTATTTGAATTGTGTTTGGTAAAAATAAATATATATCCCTGAGTTATATGGGTTCAATTTAATGAAATATAAGTTAAATTAGGGAAAATAAAAGTTGAACATGCTTCAGAAACGAAGCAACATGATAAAGAACAGATAGCTTTCATTTTGCTTCTCTTTCGGAGTGTACTACAGTGAAGAATTTTAGGGGTCAAAGGTCTTATTTTTTCTATCTCTGTTCCCTCCTAGAAAATTACATTTCATAGAATAAGTCATTGGCATTGTATTTGCTCATAAGAATATAAAAGAACTTTTCTCATTAATAAATATTACTTTAAAGGAATAATGCTTTATTAAAACCATAAAAGTGTTACTTTTATCAGTGGACACTCAATCAAAAACTGAAATATAAAGAAAATTCTAAGACAATTTTAGCCTTCGGTCTCAGGTTGTCTTTTTTTTTCAAGAACGAATCATTCCTTAAAGCTTTTAGGAAATCTATATTAACCAATTAGGAATTTATTTTCTTTGACTTAGAAGTGCCAGTTTTAAGTTATACAACAGTGATGTATGACTGTTTCTAATATTAGTATAGCCATCCACAAACAACATTTTTTAGTGGCTACAATACTCACGGGGATAGATTTCTGGACTCAGAATATTATTTCCAATTTAATATAAAGCAAGTTCAGAAGATCACATAAACTAATCTTAGCTAAGTAAGCTGATTTTAACATGCAGTTACTAAGTATACTTCACTGCTTTTACAAACAGGACAGTTTTCTATTATAACTTCAACTAATGTCTTTTCTCTAATTATCAGGGATTTTCTTATATTTGTTTGTACTATGCCTCCATCTTTTCATTTTCTGTGGAATAAATGTCTTCATGGTCATTTAATTGATTTCTCTTGGGAAAAAAATATTTGTATTGCATAATAAGTGATTCTTCCTCATTCTTAAGTAAGCAAGTATTTTTCAGCAGTTATTGTAAATTGTTTTGAGTATAAACTAAGCCCAGGAGCTCACATTCCAATGAAATTTCATATATGTCCCTAGAAATGATCTAAGAAGTAGTGAATATTTATTGTCTGCTTACTATGTTAAATAATAATGTGAAATCATTGTGTCACATTATTATCATTTCAAATGGAGAATAAATTAGTACCTTTGTAAAACTATAAAACTCCTTTATATTTTGTTGGGATATTTGGTTTTAAATGTTTCTTCCCTTTTCTTAAAACTTACCAGTAGAAGTATGGTCTGGGTCTTCAAGAAGCTCAGGATATATTTGTAAAGGTAACAACACTTATAAAACAATAGACCACTGTGAATACACAGTATTATAAAGTGCTAATAAGGTGTGTAGGCCAAGTATCATAACCTAGATAGTCCCAGGAAATTACAAAGTGGGATTTATTCTGAAGATTAGGTTGAAATTTTTTAAATACCTGAAATTTAGCTTTAAAGAAAATATAAAGAACTTGTGTCTGGTTCCCTTTAAAGCCAGTTTTTGTCCCTGACTTAAGGGTAAAGCTCTAAAGTAAGATCGTTGTAATAGGTCCATTTCATTTTAGAGCATCCTTGTCATGTTTAGATCAGCATTAGGTCATTCCTGGTCAGGAGGTAGAATCAGTATTTGACCTGACTAAGCCAGAAGAAGCTTCCTAGAATTGAGTTTGATTGTCCTGAGCCAGGCTCAGTCTCAATTCCAAATCCTGGTGAGTAATGTATAATGAATTTATTAAATGGTATGGACTTTCAGAGCATTTTCTTTAAATTGTAGTCTTACCAAATAGTATAAGTAAAATTCCTCATGAATACATGTCTCAGTTCGAAGATGAATTATTCAATAGCTACATTTTCCAGAATGACCTTCCTTAATAGCATTTTAGCTTTAAAATATCTTTTTCTGAACAGTACATGAAAATTGATAATGAGGAAAATGGACATTTAGATGTTATTAGCATTGATCGATTCTTGGTAGAACTAAAAATTCTTCCTTACATTTTAGTGGTACCATTTGTTTTTAAATTTAAAAAACAGTTGATGAGATGTGGTACTGAACCACTTTTTAAAGTGCTTCTATTACAAAATATTGAAATGCTTTTTCTTCTCAGAGACCAGCATGCTGATGATGTGAAAGAAGACTTTGAAGAGAGAACAGAAAGTGAAATGAGAACGTCACATGAAACCAGAGGTAGCCATAATAATCTTATATTGTTGATGGATATTACTGTTAGTACTCAACTATCAGAACTTAACTGGAATATGGCAATCACTTTTGTATTAAAGATAAACTTCATTTGGTTGGTTTGTTCCATTATCACAGACAAAAAAATTTATCGTTAAGGAAAAATATAGTATGTAATTCATAATGATATAAACTTACCTGTGACCTATGTTTTTAGTCTCACATATCTGTACAATATTATATGTAAAGTTTGGGTAAAACATTGTATTTGGTCCTCGTCATACATTTTCTGTGGTATCATTGATGGCACTTGTTTCACATACTTTAAACTCATCTCAATGTGTATTGATATCCAAGTAGAATTAATGTGGTCTTCATCCGATACCATAAATGAAAAGAAAATCACTTGAACAAATGTTTTAGGTTGTACTAGAGAAAGTAATGTGTCTTGCATCTTTGCTTAAAGACATGAAATCATAATTACTGTGAGTCATAGTATAGATTGTATTTATAACTTACACATAGCTATGTAATTATTATTTATTTTTTGTAAGAAAATTTTGGCCTGATTATGATTTTAATGTTTGTGTCTGGGACTTTGCTTTTCAAGTGTATTTTTTCATTCAGATTATCATATAAGATTTAAGAATGGCACCGAATGACTGTCTGTAATGACCTATTCCATAAGTGATGCTTTTATTTCCGTATCTGATTTTCATTAAACAGTAACTGATGATTAACTTAAAAGTTATATTCAGTGCTGTTTTCAGCACGTTTCCTGGTATTTAATGCAGTACCTTATACAAGTGCTATGGATGGTCAGAGTCCGAATTCCTGCTCCGCCACCTGCTGTCTGTGTGATCTTGGACATTTCACAGAACAACTCTCAGTGCTTCTCATTCTTCATCTATTCAGAAGGGTGATATGATAACTCCTCATAGAGTCGTCATGGGGATTAAGTGCAGCAACATTTGTAACTTGCTTAGAACAGTGCCTGGCACACAGGCAGTGGTACGCAATATTTGCTTATTTTAAATGTTTCTTATTTATGAAGGAATAAAAACATTTAATATATGAAGGTTTTCTCATCCGGGTGTATTGGGTTCTTAGATGAAGCCTTCATCTTGTCTTTGTGAATTGTGGTTATTAGCATCACGGCCTTCATTCTCATCCCAGGGTCACTTATTAGCAGTGTGTCTGGCTCTGGGCAGTTTCCTCTTATGTAAAATTGATGCAGTAATAGTACCTAACTCATTGGATTATGAAGATTAGATGTATCAGTGGCTGAAGTATTAGCTGCAAGTAGTAGTGGTGGTGGTGGTGTTAGTAATAGTGGTACTATGGAATAAGTGTCCGTTGAATAGAATTACCTGATTATTGAAAGTTCAGAGAGATTCACAGTAAAATCTTTTAGATTCTGATCTCTTTGTTTGTTTTTGTTTTTCATCACCATCTTTATGGTTGGGTGATCTTTTTAATTTTATTAAAGTATAGTTGGCATACAACATCATATTAGTTTCAGGTGTATTAACAGTGACTTCACACCTATATGCTTTACAAAGTGATCACCATGGTAAGTCTAGTAACCATCTGTCACTGTACAAAGTTATTATGATATTACTGACTCTAATACCTATGCTGTACATTACATCCCTTTATGTACATTACAACCCCATGACATACTTGTTTTATAACTAGAAGTATTACCTCTCAAACCCTTTCACCTTCCACTTTTCCTTCTGGCAACCATCAGTTTCCTCTCTGTATCCATGTAGACTCTGAACTTTTTAAGGAAATAGTAATTTGATAATCTTCTCAGTTTCTTTCTGACTTCGTGATCTATTTAACCTTTATTTGCTGAGCCAATTTTGTTAATTTTTTTTTTCTGAAAGTACTCTATTTAGTGAAGAATTTCAGGTTTATTAGCATGTATGAATGGTGTTCTCTTTTTGTGTGGTAGTTTTATGTCTTTTCAAACTATATTTTTGTCTTGCCTTTCTTGATTCAAATTGCCTGAGATTTTCTGTCTTATTATTCTTTCCTCTTTTTTTTTCTATATTCTAGAAACATTACTGGAACTCATGTATAATTCTTAATTACTTATCTCAACCTATAAAACCTGTAGTTTAATATACGTGTTTTACTTACTGCCTTATTTCTTACTAGTGAAAGGGAGCCACATAAAATAAGTTGCTTTGACAATTTTTACACATATGTTCCCGAGGGAGAGTCACCTATTAATATCTTATCTAGTTTTAGCCTCTTGAAATGAGTTTGATAACTTTCCTTGTTTTTTAGACTTTTGGAGTATTTTGTATAAAATTAATTTTAATTTTTCATAAAATTTTATCTGTAGTGAAATTGTTATGATCATGTTAGCTTTCATTCAGTGTCTTTCTTATCTTTAGATTTTCTTTTGATAATTTTTCTAGATTCATTTTGTATGGAAAAGATTTGGATTCCACTTTCTAACTTTATATTTACCATTTAATAGTTTATTGGTTGCCCCTGGATCCCATGGACCTTCAGTCCAAATTGAGCTCTTAGGTGTCTGAAGGCTCCTATATCTTGGTGATAGTGGGTATAGCTCAGATCCTAGTCCGTAGGTAGAGGTGTTCACTTCTTTTCTGTCCCCCTCCCTCTCAGTTCTCAATAGAGCCATGACCCTAGAAACAGACATTGAAAGTGTTTCGTGCAGGTTTATTGGTGAGTACTCATGGAAATAATACCTATGAGAGGGTGAGAGAAGCAGAATTGAGCAGAATAAGAAGTGGAACTGTGATATAGTACAACAGATCCCATGAGGAGCTCTGGGTGATAATTTTAGAATTATCCTGAATTCATGCAACAGAACCAGGCCTTCGATCTTCCTACATTGATCAGCCCTTGGATATTGGCTGAGAGGGTGTCATGTCTTTGGGCAAGTAAGCTCCCTTTGGCTTAGGGCAGTTGTTATAGGGGAGGCAGCTCTGAGCCATCAGCAATCAGTAAGTAGGAGAATGAATGTCTTAGTTCTGAAGGGCAATTTGGGTGGCACACCATAGTATCCCCTACATCCAGCCAGTTTGGTCTCTGATTTTCCTTTAAGAAAAGTGAAACAAAACTGAAAAACAAACCAAAACATTCTTTTACATATGTGAATGTAGGCCAGCCCAATTCATTCCAATCTTTTGATTTCAAACAATGAACCTGGCCCTAAATTCAGTTATTTTATTATCATTATTTTGTCTAAGATATCATGAGCTTTCTTGATATTTTTTTCTTTTGACCTGGGTTGTCTTTAAATCCAGAAAACTTTCCTCAGTTATAATTTTGATTATTACTTCTGCTCTATTCTCCTTTGTTGACTGGTAATACCTATTATTCTAGGTTAGATCCAAAGCATGATATTTAAAATATTTAACAATTGGTTTGGCAGCCAGCATTGGACAGGACAGTTAAAACAAACCTTGTTCTTATTGCTAGAGCAGAGTTTGGAAGCTGCCCACTGTACCATGAGTTACCCTTAGCTGCTGGATCATAGGAAGGTTCCTCAGAGGGAAATATTTTAATATTTTCACAACTACATTTTTGGATGTTTTAGACCTGTTTTTCAAGTTTAAATCTTTTACTTGGCCTCTTAACTCTGTGAAGTCTACTGTTTACTGCCTCTAACATATATTTTAACACTATAATAGTGGTTTTTATCATCCTTTAATTTCCTGCAATTGGCTTGTTCTTCAAATTTAAACTCTCGTATTCCTGGGAAAGGTATAGTTTTGTTTTCTCATGGAAACATTTTCTGTCATGGATGACTGATATGAAAAAAGAGTTGAATTTCATTTTGCAATGTGCTAGATTCTCACTTGAAAGATCAGTCTTGCTATTTGCATAGCAGTTGGTTTGTTATTTTGGTTGTTACCCTCAAATATCTTGCATGCTTGAGTTAAGTATCTTGGAGATAATTTTATCTACATTTTCTTATGCTGCGATCCATTTATTTTACCCAATCACTGTTATTGTTCATCCTTTTATATTTAGTCACGAGTTAGTAACTCCATTTAATTTTTTTTTTAGTTGACAGATGTATCCCATTTCTTCTAGCTTTATTTTTTTCTTAACATTAAGAGCATATTTTATAGACTTATGGACTATTAACCTGAAAGGGTTATTGACTCTTTTTCATTTTATATCCAATACACACTCAGTGATATGCCTTTTAAAATAGGAATAATTTCTCCCTTTTCTGAGTCTTTATGTCAGAAACTACGATAAGCATTTTTAAAAATATTATGTAAGTTTTACAAAAATCCTGTTACATTGATATAGCCAAGATTATAGAGCTAGTCACTGGCAGAGCAGGAATTCGAATCAGGTTTATCAGACTCTCAAACTCACTCCCTTGACCATGAACCTATATTTTGTATTAGGAAGCAAAAGATTCAGGATCATTTTCTGATGCTGTCCCTATCATACAGTGTGGTTTTGGGCATGTCAGGCCTCCATTTTCTCACCTTAGGGGATAGCCATCTCCTAGCATTGTTTTGAAACTAAAATGAAACAAGGCAGTCGGAGATTCTGGTCTCACTTCTGTCACTGGCTTGAATGAGTCATGACAAGAGGTCAGTGGTAACTCATGTTATGACTTGTTAATTTAACATTGTTCAGACTTGGAAATAGGAGGCAGAATGGAATCTGAGTCTGAAAATCTCAAGGAACATGATGGGTACTTCTTTCTGGGACTTGCCCCATTTGGTCAGCCTACTGAGCAGTGTTTCTACTGGGCCCGAGTGGGCACCAACCTCCAGGAAGCAGGCTCTCACCCTCCATGGTGGTGAGAACATCTCTTTCTACTAGGAGACTTCATTTTTGGTTTAGATTGTGTTCCTAATACAGAAGATTTATCATCTTGATTCTACATAAAACATTGGAGGATTTTTCTTTCAGGAACACCTTTATCAGAAATGTCTTTTTATAAGGGTTAATCTCCTGCTTCACTTTTTCCTAACCCTAAGCCAAATCAAGAATTTTAATACCCGTAGTCTCAAACTGAATTGAGAGACATGGTGGGCAGATTTGTATTTGCAAATGTCTACTTTGGATAACTATATTATCTATTTAACTTCATTTCAAGAAAGTCTACACAGATATGTTGTATTGACATAGACTTCCACAGTTTCTGATACGGTATAAGTGCTGAACGAATAATTGCAACATAAACAATTTTCATATAGTAAATAGTAATTGTAAATAGTAGAGGCAGGTGTTTACTATCCATTGTCCAAGTACTCTTAACACTGAGTCAGCTACTTGAGCCAAAGTCTGTTTGCATTTATTTTGGTCTATATCACATGTTAAAATTAAAACTTGGAGTCACATGTCTGTGCAATCCAAGGAATCAAGTACACATTTTACTCAAGTGAAATTACTTTCTTATCTTTTTGGATTGGGATCCTACCTAACGTACTGGTATGTTTCCAAAGAGGTGACATGTTCCATGACTAATAAATACGGCATTTGCCCCATTCATCACAAAATAACATCGGGCCTCTGGGCATCAGTCAGTGGAAGAACCAGCAAAAGCAAGAAGAGTTGAAGTGAAGGGTGTGGAGTATGTGTTAGGATTGGAGTGGTGCATGCGTCTAGTCCTATGTCGAGGATCAGCTTAAAAGACACACAAAAGCTACTAGGAAAACAGGAGTATTATGGTTTTTAGTCTTCTTTAGAATGGCTCAGTTATTTTTATAAAGAATAATGATATAGGAGCCTTAAAAATAAACTGTGAATAATACAACTTTGAAAATATAATGGAAGTAGAATGAAGGAATGGACAGAGGAAAGTATTAATAGAATATGACAGTTATAGAGCAGAGCATGTGGCTTTGGAAAAGACCGACACTTTCTATGTGGTAAGCAATCAAAATATAAATTATAAAGGAAGCTCTCTTTTACTCTAGTGTGGAACTGGAAATCTTACCACTTCATATAAATTGTATCATGAAAGATTTACAGATACTGTATTTCAAGTAGTTGCTAAATTCTTAGGAATATCTGAAATTAAAGAGTGTTTTTAAGTTATCCCATGTTTATGTTAAACAAAAGCATCTTGAACTCCGGACAAAAGAATAAAAACAGACTGATACAGGTTTATACATTTGGCTCATACTAGATATTCAGTAAAACAGGATGAGAATCTAAAACCTTAGAACCAATTATACAAGATTCGTTGATGAAGTGTATAAAGAGGGACTCCAATGGATTTTACTAGACTATTTGAAGAACTGAAATGTTTCATGTGGAGCAGATACATTTTTCTGTACGCGGTTACTCAGTCGAACTGGGACCAGTGGCTGTTAGCTCCAGTAAGATAGATTATTTTTTCTAATTCAGCAGTCACTTTCTAACATTCAGAGCAATTCAAAATTTAAATTAGGCTAGTCTAAGACAAAACTTATTAAAGAACCACAATAGAACAGTAGAAAATAAATTTTTAAAACTGTACCACTTATAATAGCAATAGAAAACATCAGATAAATAGGAATAAATTTAACAAAAGATGTTCAAGACTTTTATATGAAAATGACAAGTTAAAGAGATATGTCAAAGAAGACTCAAAGAAATGGAGGAGTATACCTTCTTCTCGAATTGGGATCCTACCTAACACGCTAGTATGTTTCCAGTGAGGTTTCTCACCAAACTGATCTATATTTGGTGGTAATCCTAATCTAAATCCTAGCATTTTTTACAAGCTGATTATAAAATACGGAAATGCAAAAGGATAAGGCTAGTCAAGGCAATCTTGAAGAAGACCTAGATAACAGATATCAGTACACTTATCAAGCGATCATAATTAAATTCTGTGGGTTGCTGTAAAGAGACCAGTGTTTGGGAATGGAGTAGACAATCTAAAAACATGTTTTTATTTAAACCTGGCATTGCACTACTGTGGGGAGAGGGTCTCTTTAGTAAATATTGGGTGGCTGATTAGAAATACATGTTGAAAATCATGAATATTGATTCTTAACCTCATACCATACACACACAAAAAAATTTCAAATGGCTTGCAGATCAAAATATGAAAGGTAAAACAAAGTAGTTAGAGGAAAACATAGGAGACTAACTTCAGGACCTTGGGGTAAGCAAAGATTTTTTTCATAGACATATAAAGCACTAATCAAAAAAGAAACAGTTAAAAACTTTAGTACAACGAGAACTTATTATCAAAAGACCCTATTAAGAGAGTAAAAAGGAAGACAGAGTGGGAGGAGATAAAAGTAATACACAGTTCCAATAAAGATTCCTACTCAGAGTATAGTACATGGATAACTTCTACAAATCAGTAAGAAAAAAGTAAGAAAACTCAATTGAAAAATGAGCATAAAACATCAATAAGGTCTTCACAAAAGAGGTTCTTCATATGGCCAGTAAGCATAGGAAAATATGTCAACTTCATCAGGTGAATGCAGTTATAATCACAATATGATACCATGACCACTAAAATGGTTAAAATGAAAAAAGATAGACCATACCTCATGTTGGTGAGGATGTGAAGCATTTAACACTCGTACACTGTTAGCTGCATATTGTACAACAATTTTGGAAAACTGGCAGAATTTTCTGAAGCTTAATATACACAAACACTATAACCTCAAAGTTTCGCTCTAAAGTATATATGCAACAGAAATACATATGTTTTCAAGAATGTTCACAGCAATACTGTTGGTAATAGTCAAAAATTAAAAACAACTCAAATGTCCATCAGTTCCAAATTAATTTTGGAATATTTGTAGCAGTGAAAAATCAAACAACAAAGAGCAGGTGAGGTACAACCACATAAAGAAACATGGACGAATCTTAGAAAAACATGTTGAGAGAAAGAAGCCAGACACCACAATTTTCATCTAAATACAATTCAGAAACAGGGTAAAGAATCTATGGTGGTGGAAGTCAGGGAGGGGTGTGATTGATTGGAAGGGGACACAAGGAAGTTCTTGGGTGTGCTGCCCTGTTCCTTTTCTTGTCTGGGGTGTGTTCACTTTATGAAAATTTTTTGAGCTATATACTTATGATTTGCATACCTTTCTATAAATCTTACTCTTCGAGGATTAAAGCCTTAAAACATTCTTGGAGATACAAAATAGCTTAAGGTGTTCTGAAGAAATCTCTAAGCCTAAACTTGGTAACCATTTGGCAAAGAATCGTGGTGGAATTGAAGAATCACTGTAGCTGAGCGGGTGTGGTCGGGGAGGATACACAGATGGGAGTGTATGTGGGAGAGGTGTTCTTTCCATGGGCTTTGAGTGTGTAGTTTCCAGAAAAGATTTCTGTTCTAAAGGATCTTGAGATCATTACTGACAAGCTCTTAAGTCCAGAGTCCCAAGGACATAAAATCATTTTATAAAAAAATGACTATTTTAAGAGAGCAGCAGTAAACTAAGTTTGGATTCAGAAGATCTAGCAGATAAATATCCTGTAGTTTAACTTCGATCTCCACAAATGGAGAATGACAAAAGTATTTGCCTTTCTGCTATTTTTATTTAAATAATTTCATATCCCATCCCAAAAAAGTTAAGTTGGCTATCTAAAAAGTCATGGTTAAAACTGAAAGGACAAACCATGGCTGAGATGAAAGGAGAGAACAGGCGTAGGGTAAACACATTAGCCAGACTTGAGCATTCGACTTGGCTGTTACTTTAGAACACCCATAGCTGAAGGGAAACAAATACAATTTCCTAAGGTGAGAGTTGTTTTCCTTGCCACTAAAGCTGAGGCAAATTTCTTACCTGAAACGTTGAATGACATAATGATGCATGTCTTCAGTGGGTGATGTAGCAAATACTATATAAACTCAATTTGTAGGTTGTGTTTTATGGTCATCTTCAGGTGACCTTCAGTAAAGACAAAGGAAGATATAATTATTCAATGAATATGATGTTGAAAGGAACCGATGCTTTAACTAAACTTCCCAACTCATTATTTGGGGAAAATGCATGACATTTGGGGCTTTTTTTTTTTTTTTTTTTTTTTGCTACTTTTCAGAGAACAATTTCCCATTTGTTTCAATCAACCAGGTGCCCGGGAAGAACCTAGCGTACAGCAGGCACAGCGTCGGTCAGCTGTCTTTCTGTCCTTTAAGTCCCCAATTCCATGCCTGCCCTTGCGCTGGGAGCAACAGAGCAAACTTCTGCCAACTGTAGCTGGAATCCCTGCCAGTAAAGTTTCCAAATGGAGCACAGATGAGGTATTTTTTATTTTCTTTGTCTGCCAAAGACCAGATATGGGAGTGCTACTCGCTTAAGGAGTGAACACAATGAATGAATGTGGGGGCGGGGGGGGAACGTGGGGGGAGGATGGCGTTAGTCTTTTTTTCTGAAAGGAATTCTGAGAAAAATACTAAAACATTTAATTTAAACATTTTGAACCTGTTTGAGCATTGAGCTTCTGACTTCTTTTTTTTAAAAGCTAGAATTTTTATCTTATTTTTGACAGGTGTCGGAATTCATACAGAGCTTACCCGGGTGTGAGGAACATGGAAAGGTGTTTAAAGATGAAGTAAGTGTTCCACTAAATTGCAGTATGTAACGTGATGGGACCAAAGCACTGAAATGCAGTGAAAGATGAAATATTTTCCATTGGCAGAGGAGGAAAGGGATGCATTATGCTGAAATTGATAAATCGATAGAGTTGTCTAATAAGCATCATTAATCAGTTGTATAAAAATGTCTTTGTATAAGATTAGATGCAAAGGAAATGTTCGTACCACTTTATCATGCCCCAAAGCAGTAGCACTAAACTCATTATTTTTTTTAAAAAACCATAAAACTTAATAGCATGCATTTATATAGTTTATATCACAGAAAGAAACCAAAGAAAGAAATAACATTTTGTTTTTAATACAGGGAAATTATTTCTCGTTATTTTATTTTCAAACATGATTTTAACAACACCAAGAGTAACTCCATTTGATGCTTATAGTAAGTAATATTACTGTACTGCTAAAATAATCCCTTAGATCCTATACATTTTCAGTAATGTTTATCATAATTGATACTCATTAGAGTCATTACAGTCTGCTGTTGGAAGATCATTTTAGTAGTTATTTTCATCTGCCTGTCCAGAACTTCAATATAAGGGATGATTAATCACCTATATGGAGCATTAGAACTCTAAGGAATTCAGCTTCTACTACACTAGAAGTAATGCTATTCAAGAGTACAGGAGACTCTTCTCACTAGAGACCTTTAAAAATAAGTCACTTGCCTGTCAGCATCTCCAAGAAGACCAGTCAATTATCACTCTGATCTTGGCTACCAGAAGGTAGCAAGAATATGTAATATCAGAAGGCTTTCTCCAGAATCTGCTGTCTACAGTAAAAAGTGTATATACCTTGTATGCTCCTATGTTGAGCCTCAGCTGTTAAGAACAGCACACTTTCAATGAAGAGCATTGCAAGAGTGTCAGGAGAGCTGAGTCTAGCCACTGGTCGCCCATGTCATTATATTATTTAGATATCATGTATGCTTTAGATGGATGCCTATTAAAATGCACATGGATCTGAGTCTCAACATCCCTTTTCTGATTTATGTCCTTATTTCAGAAATGTTTTATCTTCTTTCTAGTTGATCTTTAATTGGCAGTTATTCAGATTTTGAGTTTCTTTCCTTAATTCCTAAGTGTCTTTGTGGACCACTCTCATCCCTGAACAAATCTAGACACTTGCAGGGAGCTGTTGTTGTTTCCTTAAAAGAGTCACATGATATTACCTTTGAAAATGATTTAAAAATTTTAAGAAAGAAATGTATAATATATCTATTTTATAAATTCTAATTTTGGTTCTCGATATATCTAAACAGTGCATATGGATTTACTCTGTTATTTAGTTTAAGTAAGATTCAAGTTCAAATGTAAGTGATATGTTATTTCTTCTAATATGTTTTTTCTTCATGATGTATTATCTTTGGAGATGCTCCTCAGGCTCCAAGTATTCTTAAAACCAGATCCTTCTTGTAAGGAGTGAGACCGTGACTGATCTTTGTTCACATGTGTCATTTTATATTCATTCATTCTTTTATGTATTCATCCTATCAATGCTTGTTAAAATTCCTACCATGTGTATGTAGGAATGTAATGCTCTGGTGAGAAGGCTGATTCAGAGATAATAGGACACAATCCTTGCTCTCAGATGTCTCAAAGGGTCAGCAGGTGTTGGTTTTAGGTCCTAGAAGTAAACCATAAAAAAAAAAAAAAAAAAATCTAAAGTCTTGTAAGTCATCTCTAAATGACAAAGTATAGGTGTTAGGATGGGCTGCTATTTGAAACCATCCTTGACTTCTCTTTCTCTTAACACATTTTAAGCTAATCTGTTGAAAACCCTGAGTGTATTTTAAAAACATAGAGAGATTCTGTCTCTTCCCCATCTCTACCACCACCACTCTGGTCTGAGCCACTGTCATGTCCCACCAATCTGGATTAAGGCAATAACCTCCTAACCATTATCTCTGCTCTTATTTTTGCTTCTCTACAATCTATTCCCAGCATAGCCAGGGTGATCCTGCTAAATCATAAGTCAAATCATGTCACTCCTTCATGCATATCATCCTCCCAATAGTAAATCAGAGTAAAACCAAATCTTCACAAGGGCATACAATCTGTCACTTCATTACCTCTCCTACCTCCTGACCTCTTTTTTCCTACTCTGCCCTTACACAACACTGTTCCACACACCAGCCTCCTTGCTGTTCTTCAGATTGTCCAGATACACCCCAGCTATTCCCTCTTCCTGGAATGCTCTTCCTCCAAATGTTCACTTGGTTCATTCCCTCTGCTCAGATACCACTTTCTTTATAATTCCTATCCTTACTATCCTACTTCAAATTGTCACCTGCCACCACACATCCGCCCCTGCACCTACTGCCCGCTCATCTCCTCCACCACCTGTTTTTCTCGTAGCACTAATTACCTTCTAGAATTAATTACCAGTTAGTCTACTTATTATGTTTTTAGCTTGCAGACTGTCTCCCACTACTTGAATATAAGCCCCGCAAGGAATTTTTGTTTGCTTATTTGCTTCTTTTTGTTATCCGTTTCCTTCTCTGTTATATGCCCACACCCTAGAAGAGTGTCTGGAACATAGTAGATGTTTAGTAAGTTTTTAACGCATGCGTATACTCATACCTTTATACTCTGAGAAAGACATGCAAAGAGCTGTGCTGTGACTTCAGAGTTAAAGCGTTGGAAAAGAGCTGTGAGTGCATAATGGGAGAAGTAATGACATGAAAGGCGGGGCTCCCCACCTCCCCTCATCTTGAATTTCAGATCCTTCTCCTTTGTTTTGGGCCTTTAGCAAGATACTTAATCTTTGGAGTTGGACAAGTTTATATGTATTACAAAAGCAGCAAATGAAAAATAAACCCAGTAATACACTACAGTGATCACTGTTCTTAGAAAGTACTTTCTCAGTTAAGTTTGCTTCCTCCCAGCTCAGGCCTGTCCTTATGGCCACACATCAGAGCAACCTGTTGTGTAACAGGCTGTTTGACACTAGCCTCAAGATGGATTTTTTCTTTCCAGTGTAACCTTAAAAATAATCTACCAAAACTTTTATCCGACTCCTAACTTTCTGGCAACCAGAAGTCTGAAGAAGGCCAGAAGTCAAGGCATTGACAGGTTGGATTGCTTCTTCCGAGGGCTGTGAGGAAAGGACCTGCTCCAGGCTTCTCTCCTTGGATTATAGATGTTCTTTCTTTGTCTTCACATAATCTCCACTCTACATATGTTTGTCTCTGTGTCCAAATTTCTCATTTTTAGGAGGACACCAGTCAACTTGGATTAGCGGCCCAGCCTACTCTAGTATGACCTCATCTTAACTAATTCCATCTTCAATTACCCTATTTCCAAATAATATCATATTCTGTGTTGGGGGTTAGGACTTCAACATATGAATTTGGGAGGGACACTATTCAACCCTTAATAGTACACTGCTGTCAAAGTTTCCAGTGTTCTCCAAAGCAGAGAACAAACGTGATTCACTTCTTGTGCAAAATGAGAAAGGTAGTTGAATTGATTTTTTTTTTTAAGATAGTAGACTCCTCATGAGCTGAAAGTCGTATAAAAAGGCTCCACTTCTTTGTTCTGCCCTCCAAATCAGACATCATCTTTACATAATTGTATCTTTGAACCTAAAAGTACACCATTCTGTGGAAGCATAGACTTTTTAGTCTTAAAGACAGAGAGAAGGATATTTCTCAGAGTTACCCAAGTAGTAGAAGAACCAGCAGAGTTTACAACTTTTAACAACAATTTCATGTTCTTCTAACTACACTGTCAGTTTCCCTTGCTAGTAACTACTTTTCTTCTGTATATGAAGAATAATTGTGGTCACTCTAGAAATGAATGTTATCACTGATTTCTTTTTTCTTCATGGTGGAAAACTAATTTTAAAAAAATGTTATGCAGCGGATATGTTTGCCTGAATTCTTTTGTTTATATTCACAAACATTTGTGTACCTATTTTTATCTCTAATTCTAAAACCTGTCATGATAGGAACTGAATTTGAGGCACCCCTGAGTTTTCTAAATTCTTCTTGAGTCAGCACCTAAGAGTAATCACAGGAAAGTATAGGCACCTTCCATTTTCCTGTGAGCTGCTTTTTCAGACAAATGAGTTTTACTTCGCCTCCGTCCACATTTGGATGTGTTGCAGATAAGAAAGATCCACGTATCTGGAAATGTTTGTACACATGAACTCCTATCTGTGCCTTTTTTGTATTACTGTGTATAAGAAGCTGATCGTTTAACTTTGAATATTTCTCGCAACACTACATCTGATTAATTTACAGTCTTTTGTCTTTTTCTCCTGTTTCAGCAAATCGATGGAGAAGCATTTCTGCTTATGACCCAAACAGACATTGTTAAAATTATGAGCATTAAGCTGGGCCCTGCTCTCAAAATTTTCAATTCTATCCTGATGTTCAAAGCTGCAGAGAAGAACTCTCACAATGAACTTTGAAGATGGTGAATTTCGAATACCATCAGCTTTCCGCTTTAAAGCTCATGTTTTATTCAAAGCACAAGAACAGTTATAACTCCCAAGTGAGAAGTGTCCAAAACCCAAAAGAGCAATGCTATTGGATTATTTATATTCCTCCAGAGACAATATATATGAATTCTTATGAAAGTGCTTGAGCTTTTAACCAGGTACTGTCTAACAACAGTCATCTTTTGGTTCTGTTCACTGAGCTAAATTTATCTTTGTAAATCTTTTTGAGGCTGGGGGGGTGGGAGGGGAACGGGGACTTCATTAATTATTTATGGATAAGGGGGGACAGAGTAAGAACTTTTGGCATTTTGTAAACATTGTTGAATTCTCTTTCATGTACACTGTTTCTTTTTCAATACTTTCAGGAATCTTTTTATATAATCAAATTTCGACTTAAACCAAATTAGTCAAAACCTGGCTGAGTTTAGCCAGTGGGACTGTTATCTGTATTGTTAATTCTGTGCCATATTTTGAATTGCAATATTATGCTAAGTAAAACTTTGCAAGTCATGATATTGCCTAACTGCTTGTCATCGTTTGTTGGGGCTGAATAGTTGTAAAAATTACTTTTCCTTAAATCAGTGTTTTTGCTTTTGCACGTATTATGAAATGTTAAACAAATTACTTTCACCAGCATCTTTACTATAATTACCAAAAACATGTATATAAGTAATGGAATTGAAAAATAAAATATATAAACAGAAATAAATTAGGCGATGTATTTGAATGGCATCAATTTCAAACCTCATGGTGCCCTGTGTGTTGGACTCTTGTAGAGTCCAGCGGTATCATGGAATATGCAGTTAACGTGGGGGTGGGGGTGGGTAAGGATCTTGAACTATTTATGAGATTATCTTGAGTGTCTCTCTAATTGTCATTGAGGTAACTGGTGCTTTTCAGAGACCGATGAAGGGCTTATTCTGTCAATTGAAACACTAATCTGTATAGAGCTCTGTCTCAGATATGGATGTTGCTGTGTCCTCTTAACCCAAAGGTTTTCTTCAGGGTTTCCTGAAGAGAAAGTGTATAGATTTTACTAAAAAGGCAAGGTGTGCGGGAGCAACATCAGGTGGCACAAAGATTCTAAATGCTCACACATCAGGGAGGCGACTTCCCAAAACAATCATTCAAGAACCTCTGTTTTGGAAAGATTCCTTTCTCTGTGAAACAGTTCACCTCAATATATAAGCATACAGATGCACTTTAAATGAAAGCCCTTGCTTACCTATAAAATGATAGCTGGTAGTGTTTCTTTTGTAAGAATGCATTCCCAATACAAAAGGTAAATTATTTTATCAGACTTCAGATGTAATTTCTAATTCCAGGATTGGATATTTATTCAAGGACTACTTTAAAAATAGAAAATAAGTTTGTAGCATGCTGTCTGAATTCGAGGGAACGTTCCACCTCTCAGTTTTTCTGATGTAGAACTTCCTTTGATGACCCCGGTTGGAAGTCTGTTAGCAGCCTTTTGCATTTGTCGTAATTCAAGGTAAAAACAGGATCAGTGACATCTGCAGTGTCCCATTCGTTTCTCTGCATGAATCTGCTTAAATAAGTTTTTTTGTTGTTAGTTTTTATTCCCTTTTTTATGTTTTGTTCAGAATTTGTACATTCAAGTTGCACTTGTTATATCTGACATGAATGAAATAAAATTTAAATTGCAGATACTTTTTTACATATGTATGATTTTTAAGAAAGCTTGTCAAATAGGAGGGGCAAATGAGAATAGGAACAACATCAAGCA
>NW_011888824.1:1787616-1790332 GCF_000151845.1 Pteropus vampyrus | reverse complement strand
GATGGAGAAGCATTTCTGCTTATGACCCAAACAGACATTGTTAAAATTATGAGCATTAAGCTGGGCCCTGCTCTCAAAATTTTCAATTCTATCCTGATGTTCAAAGCTGCAGAGAAGAACTCTCACAATGAACTTTGAAGATGGTGAATTTCGAATACCATCAGCTTTCCGCTTTAAAGCTCATGTTTTATTCAAAGCACAAGAACAGTTATAACTCCCAAGTGAGAAGTGTCCAAAACCCAAAAGAGCAATGCTATTGGATTATTTATATTCCTCCAGAGACAATATATATGAATTCTTATGAAAGTGCTTGAGCTTTTAACCAGGTACTGTCTAACAACAGTCATCTTTTGGTTCTGTTCACTGAGCTAAATTTATCTTTGTAAATCTTTTTGAGGCTGGGGGGGTGGGAGGGGAACGGGGACTTCATTAATTATTTATGGATAAGGGGGGACAGAGTAAGAACTTTTGGCATTTTGTAAACATTGTTGAATTCTCTTTCATGTACACTGTTTCTTTTTCAATACTTTCAGGAATCTTTTTATATAATCAAATTTCGACTTAAACCAAATTAGTCAAAACCTGGCTGAGTTTAGCCAGTGGGACTGTTATCTGTATTGTTAATTCTGTGCCATATTTTGAATTGCAATATTATGCTAAGTAAAACTTTGCAAGTCATGATATTGCCTAACTGCTTGTCATCGTTTGTTGGGGCTGAATAGTTGTAAAAATTACTTTTCCTTAAATCAGTGTTTTTGCTTTTGCACGTATTATGAAATGTTAAACAAATTACTTTCACCAGCATCTTTACTATAATTACCAAAAACATGTATATAAGTAATGGAATTGAAAAATAAAATATATAAACAGAAATAAATTAGGCGATGTATTTGAATGGCATCAATTTCAAACCTCATGGTGCCCTGTGTGTTGGACTCTTGTAGAGTCCAGCGGTATCATGGAATATGCAGTTAACGTGGGGGTGGGGGTGGGTAAGGATCTTGAACTATTTATGAGATTATCTTGAGTGTCTCTCTAATTGTCATTGAGGTAACTGGTGCTTTTCAGAGACCGATGAAGGGCTTATTCTGTCAATTGAAACACTAATCTGTATAGAGCTCTGTCTCAGATATGGATGTTGCTGTGTCCTCTTAACCCAAAGGTTTTCTTCAGGGTTTCCTGAAGAGAAAGTGTATAGATTTTACTAAAAAGGCAAGGTGTGCGGGAGCAACATCAGGTGGCACAAAGATTCTAAATGCTCACACATCAGGGAGGCGACTTCCCAAAACAATCATTCAAGAACCTCTGTTTTGGAAAGATTCCTTTCTCTGTGAAACAGTTCACCTCAATATATAAGCATACAGATGCACTTTAAATGAAAGCCCTTGCTTACCTATAAAATGATAGCTGGTAGTGTTTCTTTTGTAAGAATGCATTCCCAATACAAAAGGTAAATTATTTTATCAGACTTCAGATGTAATTTCTAATTCCAGGATTGGATATTTATTCAAGGACTACTTTAAAAATAGAAAATAAGTTTGTAGCATGCTGTCTGAATTCGAGGGAACGTTCCACCTCTCAGTTTTTCTGATGTAGAACTTCCTTTGATGACCCCGGTTGGAAGTCTGTTAGCAGCCTTTTGCATTTGTCGTAATTCAAGGTAAAAACAGGATCAGTGACATCTGCAGTGTCCCATTCGTTTCTCTGCATGAATCTGCTTAAATAAGTTTTTTTGTTGTTAGTTTTTATTCCCTTTTTTATGTTTTGTTCAGAATTTGTACATTCAAGTTGCACTTGTTATATCTGACATGAATGAAATAAAATTTAAATTGCAGATACTTTTTTACATATGTATGATTTTTAAGAAAGCTTGTCAAATAGGAGGGGCAAATGAGAATAGGAACAACATCAAGCATATGGGCATTGACTAGCTGTGTAATGACTGCAGGAATTAAAATTGTCAAAATATGTCCCAGACAATGTGAAGAGCAACAAAACTTTTGAAAATTATATTATTAGGTCAAGTAGAAGTGACACATTGGGTAATTTGTCTTTCTGATTTAAAGCGTACATTATACAAAAGAGACAGTTAAATCTTATTGGAAACATTTACTCATACTATGCAGCATGTTGTTAATATGTTAGAAGCAAGGCATTAAGCATCCTTAGAGTGGAAGACTGTACCTCAGAAAGGGAAACTTCACCATTCCTTCTCTGGAACAGAGTCTAAGTCTTAACGAAGGAAATAGGGGGCCACGATGGCAGAAGAGTCTGACATGCGAGAAGCAGTCTAGGGGAAAGACAAAAGGGAGGAACGGGAAATGTGGAACTTGAGAAGACCTTTCCATCTAAAGACATTTTAAAAAATTACATGATTGAAATTATTCTACAGTAACCAGTAAGAATGAGTCGTTTTTTTTTATTCATTCAACTTCACGCAGTTTTGTGTTTAGTTTAGATAAACATGTAAATGTAACTTCTCATGGCTAAAATAGAAATTCATTTTAAATGGTAATAGACATTGTAGCAATCTGGGCGCTGTGAGATAACTGATGAAAATATGCAATGAAGAATACCAAGAAAGGACAGTCTCCAGTCTGGTGGTTCAGAACCGGAATTTTTCTGAGCTGTGAAAATATTTAATGAGAGTGGCGATGCCTGCAGAGCAGAAATAGAAGAGTTGAGGATGTATCAGTGGGACAGGCTAAAAAAAAAA
>NW_011888824.1:1782783-1787566 GCF_000151845.1 Pteropus vampyrus | reverse complement strand
AGGCTAAAAAAAAAAATACTTGAAATTTTTGGTCTTAACACTAATGGTCCATTTGTATTCGTAGGAAATCTCATATGATATATGAATGTCTTTTTTTTTTTTAATGTTAAAATGGGTTGTCTATTTAAAACATAGATCGAAGCAAAAAAAAAAAATACAAGCACTGCAAGCCAAATGAGACCTGTCTGCAGATTGAAATGTAGCCCCACGCTGCCCTTTTGCTACTTCTAGATTCAGGGGATTCAGCCTCCAAAGAAAACATGGTTAGGTTAGTCCAGCAGTATTGAATATTTACAAAGTGACACAGCCATGCTCGTCACTGGAGGTAAACGCACCTTGAAAGAGACAATAAAGCTTCCATGTATCTGACTTCATGGTCAGCTGATGTCTTTGTCATGTCTGGAGCCAAATTTCACTGCAGTTTCTCACGGATACACCCCCACCGCTCTGCCCTAGACAAAAGTAACGCGAGGCTTTTATTCAACTTCAGCCATAGAGATTGCGAATCTCCTAAGAAAAGGAATCTTTAAGAATTTGGTAAAATCATTTGGAAGAAGAGAAATAAAATTGTGAAACTTAGCATGGAAGGGGATAATTAAAAGAAAGTTTATAAAGAACTAAAGGCACATTCTAGCGAAAGAGGAGAAATGGAAACGAATAGGAACTAATTTACACAAAAATGGCATATGCCAAGTTGTTACTTACTCTGCTCGTCCATTCCCTTGTAAGTGGTTAGTGCATAGTAAGTGGTTAGTGCATAGTCACTGTAGAGGGAGGCATCTGGTCTTTCATTTCCTTTCATCTCACTGAAGCATTTCAGTGAACAGTCAGGAGGGTATTGGTGGTTTACAGTATTTCCAGAGATATATGTTATAAAAATTTTTCAATAATTTATATGAACCCCTTAAACTTTTTAAAAATTCAATTTGATTAGGTAGCCCAAGAAATGCTCATTGCGTTGTGATGCACATATAAGCACACTTAAGTTTCTTCAGTCTAAACCATTTTTTTCTGTCATACTGATAACTAACATTGATATTATGATGATGACATCAAGGGACACCTTAAAACTGTAGTGTTGGACAAATTATGACATGGACTCTGGGCTGGTTGAGGAACCAGGACTAGGACTCCTGAGCTGGAGAGTAGGTCTAGGAAGGGCCATTATCTCAAAACTAGAAGCTAGTGTCCAAGTGGCCCTGGCAGTGAAAAGCTAGGTCTGTATTGCAAATCCAGACAAGGCTGCGGGGCAACCAGGGCAGACACAAACACTCCAGGTCAAGGCCAGGGAATACCGGAAATAGTGTGAGAAGACAAGAACCAGGTGTACCTCAAGGGAGGGAAGCAGGGGTAGACAAACCTAGATCACAGATGATCAGAACCTGTGCCAGCAAGATTGGCCAGCAGCGAGGAGGCCTCAGGAACGAAGCAGCCTTTGTTCTCAACAAATGTGATCGAAGGAAACCAAACTTCAGGGCCAGACATGTCACCTGGGGGAAGGAGGAACTGGGGGGTATGTTCATCTTAAAATATCCAAGTTCAAAATGTTTCCAAGTAACGTTCAGACAAAGAGGCAGCCCACACCTCTCTCCACCAAATGTGATGCTCCTGCCTGAGCGTTACATCTTTAAAGGTGGACGTGTTGAATTAAGTGCAAGGTCATACCCTAAACCAAAGAACTTGAGCAAATCTGAAGCGTAGTATTTTAAAACGCACCCATGAAAATATAACTTGGACCATGGAATTTCTTAAAATAAATGAAAGTACAAAAACAGCTCCTTAGTATTTTATTACAGAATTTCATAAAGAATTTAAGTGTAACAATAGAAAGCATTGAAATTCGTTCACATCTTTGAGATGATTTTCTAATACCTCTACCATAACCCTAGTTCAGAACAACTTGTTATAAAGTTTCAGCTGTCCCAGATAGCAACTTTGATACCATATTTGGCATGCTATTAAGTGACCAGGTGTTGGAATCCTACTTCCTTTTCCTTTTCTTTCATAGAAGGAATATAGGGACTGTGCATATCAAAAATCAGTGTCTCTAAGAAGTTGAGAGTTTGGGATAGTCGTCTTGGATACTTGATCCCAAATACATGAAAGGCAGCTATGAGGGCAGCCAAGGCCGTAACACAGTCATCCACTTTTGTGAGTCTCTCTTTTTCTAAATACAAAGAAAATTCACAGACATCGATGTTAAAAGGGTTCTTAACTTCCAACACGGGTGAGGACACTTGCACCTGAAAAAAAAAATGATAATAGAGTCACCACCCTGTGATGTGTAAAATAGCTAAATAATGCAAGGATTTAACCATGATATAATAAGCTTGTTGAAGTTTAGAACATTTGTAAATATGACAAAACATACTTTCAAATAGACCACCATCCTGCTTTCCAGTAAATTATATGAAGATGTGAAATGTCAAACCAGTGATCATTGACACACTGCCTACCTTCTCATTCACAATGACAAAAAGGCTGGGATCATCCCCAAAAACATCTGGTAGGAGTAAACATGTGGCTGTCATCTTCATATCTGTCGAAGCAAATATGCTTACAGTCCAAGTAAAAATAAGCTTTTACTAACTGTTGTAAGCAAAGCCAGTATTAAAACATCTGAATTTGTTTTTAATCATTACCTTCTACAGAGAACAAACTAGCCTTCTTAGATCAGTGTTTGACCAACCATTTTTAACCAGCATCCCCTTCTCATAAACATCCAAGATCTCATGTTCTATCCTCCAGATCTCGGCCAGGAGAAGATAAGAATTGTGTACTCTCTGTTCATCAGCCAGGATGATCTTATCAAGCATTACCTTGTGATTTAGATTATAAAATTAATAGATTTCTGGTTTCCTAAAATATAATTTTACAATATCGAGTGTACTTTTTAAAATCTATACTCTAATTCCTCCTAGTTGAGAATTTTTTCTTTCTCACATGTTATCTCACTAAACTTTACTTATTACCCAAACAGAACTTTTTCTAACTATCCTGAATGATACAGAAAACTGAGACCAGATCACCCACTCCTAGGTTTACTAACATTTCAACATGTCTTCATCTGTGTGCTGTTTCATTTTTTCTTGCAATGCAATATTGATTGGATTGTCCACCACTGAAAAAGAAGTTAGTATATTTTCTGAATAGGATTCCAAAATGTGCCTTGTTTTCTTATAAATATCTGTTCTTGTAAGAAGTTGAAATTCTCTGAACATCTGGAAGAAGAAAAAGATATTCAATCACTAGAAAAGCTAATGTAAGGAAATAAACAACTCCTTAGGATTATATTAAATGTTGAATGTAGTTTAACATATATACTAAGCTTTAGTGGAGAAGTAAAGATTTAGGACAGGAGGAGAAAAGAACAAAAGACTGAAGTGAATAGGAAAAGATAAATAAATAATGGACATGGCAAACTTGGAAGCCCATAGAATTAAAACTAGATGCAGACTCAACTAAATGAGGGTTCCAAAGTATATATGCATATTTCATATTTTGGCTATTTGGCTAAGATTCTAGTATCTTACATTTCTTTTGGTAAACCACATTGTTATGTTTGGGCAGTGTCCAACAAGAGTCAAAGAAGAAAACTTAGAATTTAGTAGGCAAACGTTGAAAAATACCTAACTTTAGTATCCTAAAGGGAAAGATGAGAGCTTTAGAGACTCTATAAGATCAGACAGAAATAAACTTGTGAAAAACTGTGCAGGTAAGACATTTGACTAAAAGATGAAAGCAAGACCAGGTTACCTTCATGGAATCTCCTTCAGGCAAAACCACCCTTTCCTGCCAATGCCAAAGTTCTCCTCAATTCCACCACCACTGTTTCCCTCCCTACTTTTTTTTTTTTTTTTGATAGTGGCATTTTAAGATTATCACCTACACTAGTAGGAACTGATGTCATCATCACTTTCTCTAAAGTGATGATGTAAAGAATAGTTATATACGACCCACTGTGTCTCATTGTTCCTTAAATATTTTGGTAGATCATCAATCTCCCAAAGATAAGGTCCAAAAGTTGTTGGAAAACTGAGATGCACATTTTCGCAAAGGCATAGTAGCTGTTATCAGGAAGTCCTCAGTGGACCACTAATCTAGGTTAATACCCTGAAAAGGTCTTCTCTTAGTAGGGAATTGTAAAGTGGAGCATGAAGGTGGTGAATATTCTTCCACTTTCCTGGGTGCATATAGGCTAGGAATTTTTTTACCTTTTATTCTCAAGTTTACATTAAAGTTACAGAAAGAGTAACTTTTGCCCTTCATGCAACTTCTTCCAATGCTAACCTTTTTGATCCATTTGACAATAAGCTGTAGACATGATGCCTCTTATGCCTTAACTCTTCATTGTGTATTTCTTAAGTACAAGGAACTCTTCTATATAACCACAGCACAACCATCGAAATCAGGAAAATCTAATCCACGGAACCCACTCAAGCTTGCCAGTTCCATTCATATTCTTTATAAATCAGGATCTAATCCAGGAACATGTGTGAGATTTAGAGATCATGGCTCCTTAGTCTCTTTCCACCTGAAACAGCTTCTTGGTTGTTCCTCATATTCTTTGACATTTTTGAAAAGCAAAAGTGAATTACTTTGTTGGTCTAGGTTTATATGATATTTCTTCAAGATTTATGCATTTTTTGGCAAGAACGCTGACACTTTTCACTGCATGAGGAAGCACAAGGTGCTAATTGGGCCCATTATTAGAAATATTAACTTTTATCACTTCATTAAGATGGAATCTGCCACATTTCTCTACTATAAAGTTAATTATTAT
>NW_011888824.1:1771210-1782733 GCF_000151845.1 Pteropus vampyrus | reverse complement strand
AGGTGCTAATTGGGCCCATTATTAGAAATATTAACTTTTATCACTTCATTAAGATGGAATCTGCCACATTTCTCTACTATAAAGTTAATTATTATATATGTTGTACTATATAGTTGCAAGTATTACATTAGCTGGTGATTCTTATGTTCTTCTCTTAAGTTCTAAGATTGTTGAAATAGTTTCTCAGTAAGGCAAAAACTAGCATCTCAAAGGATTTATTGGAAAATTTGGGGAACTGTTAAATGGTATTTGATATTTTCCCCTCAACTCCAGTAGTGTTTCATGTCACATCCAATAGATCCCAGTAACAAATTTCTAGTTGATAATTTCTTACATAGTCTAAAAGTATATTTTTTAATTATTAATTTTTAAATTTTCTGTTGAAAGTTTTTTGAGGGGAGGATGTTAATGAGTGCAGGTTGTGATGGAGGGTTCAAGTAAACCCCTAAGACCACCTTCCCGCACCAGCTGCTTCTCTTCTGCCACATCTGTGTCCACAGCACCCTAAGCTCCAAGTATTTCCACAATGGTAGTAGCAACAAGTGGCAGAGGAGGTTCGGAGTAGGGCAGCCGGCCTCCTATAGGGTTGTTTTTAACAGGGTATTTGTAAATAAAGTCAGACTTGCTTTTATTTTAGGAGGCACAACAGGGTTTATCAATTGTGAATCCCATCTAAGCTAGACAGGCTGAGTTAGGGAGGTACTTCCTGAAGATACCAAAAATGTTTAACTTTTTTAAAACAAGAAATAACTTTATTCGGTAAGTACGTTCATTACAAAAAACCATACCCCAAATCATATTTTGGATATAAAGGGTTAAATACCTGAGAGAGTGTGGGGCAGGGGAGGGGGAGACAGAGACCTAGACAAAGCATGAGAGATACGGTCTCAGGTCTGAAATCTCCTCTTTACTCCTCAGGCTGATAATCAACCTCAGACTTACTATCATCTACTTTTTTTAAAAAGACCACTGAACCACAGAGCTCATCTGTTTTTAATCACTAAACCTTTGCAAGCTGCACTTCAATGAAGACTTTGAATATAAATAAGACTGTAATATCAGTGACCTTTGTGTTATATCAAGTAAATGTTCATGTCCCTCCAAATTTATATGTTGAAATCTAATGCCCAATGTGATGATATTAGAAGGTGAGGCCTTTGGGAGATGATTAGGTCATAAGGGCAGAGCCCTCATGAATGGGATTAGTACAGAGACCCCAGAGAGCTAGCTTGCCCCTTCAGCTATGTGACGTTACAGCTAGAAAGAGCCACCCAAGAACCAGAAAGCAGGCTCTAGCCAGACACCACATCTGCTAGTGCCTTAATCTAGGGCTGCGAGAAATAAACTTTTGTTGTTTACAAGCCACCAAGTCTTTGGTATTTTTGTTACAGCATTCTAAACCGATAAAGACACCAACCATCCACTAACTCATTCAAAAAGTCAACATTTTATTTGTATTTCATATAGTACTCTGGTAGATACTTTAGGAATACTAAGATGTTTAAAACATGCTCCCTGTATTTAAAGAGTTGATAGAGTTTTAGATTGACAGGTTTTTGCATGAAAACTATATTTTGTAGCTGTGTCAATATGGCATACTTTTCTAATAGAGGCTGCTGGCTACTACTGTTTCTAACAATAGGAACAGATTAAGAGAAAATAAGCAAAAATCAAGGTAGGGTTGCTGAGAAGAATAGATAAAATAATCCATGTACAGTGCAAAGAACATGTCTGCTACATAGTAAGTTCAGATGTTTGCTATTGATATTATTATCAAAATAAAACATGCAAGCAAATTTTTATTATTTTGGAATGGGGAGAAAAATGTGTAAGACTTTTCATTTTCAATTTGGTTGATTGCACCCAAAGAATTCTTCTATGAAATGTGTTCTTAGGTAAAAACTCTGATGAATCTTTCATTATGTGCTATAGCTAATATTACACTAAAATTGTAATAAGATCCTTTAATGGCTACCTTAAATAAACTAAATGGCAGAGTACATGAATTATCCCTTAAACTTCATGTATTTTAAGACCACCTTATGAAATGATTTGGGGTCATAAAGGAAATAGATTTTGAGTAATGCTGCATACTAATATTTCCTTAATAAACTATCTTGATTGTGTAAATGCATGCAAAGGGAAAATATTTCACACTGTCAAAATACCCTTAAGTAATGGTCTCCCAGCCTCCCAATATGTCCAATGACAGGGAACTCTTTAAATCTGAAGGCAGCCAGTGTTATTAGAATATGTTTCTAGAAATTCTTACCAAACTGTCCTGGTTGAAGCCCCTGGGATTCGTACCTACCACCTTGCTACGCAGTGCTGTTACCGCTCCAAGAGGAAAGAGAGACAAGTCCTTTTTGACACTATAATCAGAGTATTATAAGTGAATAAAGATACCTGATAAGGGCACTTCAGGAAAGGAAACATTTTAAGAATGTCCTTCAGAGGTGTTCTGCTTCCAATCAACTTCCTTCTTATTTGCAAAGTCTGGCTCATCCTCTTATCAACTTCTCTCCAGTCCTTGTCTTTTTTCACATATTCTTGCTGGAACCAGCTAATATGTTCATCTACCTCAGAATCTAAACAAACAGCTTCTTCCTGCAAAATATTTTCAAAATATCAGTATGTTCTATATTTCAAGTTTCAGCTTAACACTTTGAGAATTTGAATTATAGGCTTTACTGTATTCATTTTCTATATATCATAATAATGCACTTATATGATGAGCACCATTATGTGTAACTACACTTGACCTTGAACATGGTTAACAAATAGACAGTCTTTAAAGCTGTGAACAAATCAGATAGTTAATTATTTAATTAGAATTATAATCTGATCTCTTACAGATCTACGAGTGACTTCATTTCCTACATACCCTTTTACATGGAGATCTAGGTCATCCAGAAGGTTCACACTTAACAGGAATGTTTATTTCTACTCATTTAAATTTTAAAAAACAAAATATTAAGAAGAGATAAAGAGGTTTTAAATTAAGATTTGTTGTTACTGCTTGTATTTTTTCTTTTTAAATGTCTTTTAATAACTGCGGTACCATGTCATATAATACATATTTAAAATAATAACTTGGTATTTGTGTTGCTAAATTATCAAGCTGTCATTATACTTTACACATTTGGGTACACTGGGTGGGGTGGGGTGGTTAAGAAATACTCCACATATTATCATTAAAAATATAAGACAATCAGCTTTGAGGAGACAAGAAAAAAAAAAACTTTCTAGAAAAATTAGTTGAGAGTGAGGCAGGATAGTTAGCCTAGGGAAGTCCTTCCTTCCCTCCAGGATGTGGCTCTGGAATTTCTCCTCTGCCCCTTATTCAGCCCTCTCCTTGTTTCGATTTCAAGCTGAGACTCCAGCATGAGAAATAGGCCAAGGCCAGAAAACAGGACAGATGGCCTTGGGCCACCTCCTTCCCTCTAGGTGATATGGAAAACAAGCCAAGAACATGAGGCAGGCCAGATAGGCTTGGGACACCCTCCCCACCCCCAAGAAAAAAAAAGCCCACAATTCAGACAGCTTGGGGCAGACTCTCTCTCTGAGCTGCCCTCACTTTTCTCTTAAGTGTGTACTTTTCACTTTAAAAAACTGGAGCTTTCCAGCTTGCTGTTTGTAGTGTCCTTGAATTCTATCTCAGGGCATAAGACAAGAACCCGGTCACCAGAACCTCAGGGTCAGGGTTCCACCTTGGACTCCCACCCTGTCGAGCTGTCTGGCATCAAGAGGACATTCATCTGAACTTGGATTTGAATTAACAACTTCACAAATTGTCTGTCTACGGGACCAGAATGTGAACATATATTACCTGTAAAAGATGAAAAATGATCAAAGCTTTTACAAGTCATCTGTGAACATAGATGACTAGCAAGACATAGACTAGGTGAACAAATTCTAGAAAAATACAACTTAACAGACTGAAAGTTCGTATAATCTTACATAAATTTAATTAGAAAGTAACAGTCTTTCCACAAAAACTTCCAAGATCTGACTGTTTTCTAGACAAATTCTACTAAACTTTCAAAATAGAGTGCTTCAAATTGTACGCAAAGTCTTCCCTTAGGAATCATGCATATGTGATAAAGTCATATATTTCAAAAACAGATGAATGCTAAACAAAATTCAGAGTAGAGAGCAATAGTGTTGGAAAGGCGAGCATGGGAGAGAGGATGATTATAGGCAGACACGAGGTACGGGTGTATTTTAATTCTAAAGCTTGATGTTGGGCTCACAGTGCTCATTTTGTCTCATAAATCCCACATATGCTATGTATATTCTTTTATCAGTCTCAAATGTTATAAGGACAGATTTATTAATAAAAAGAAAAATCCTAACTTTTAAAAAGTAAAGGAAAAATTTTTAATTACATAAACAGCTCTTCTCTTACTGCAATATACCGTTGGTTCTATAATTGTTAATATCGACATTTATAAACTACTAAACACATGGTGTGTTGCTTCCCCTAAAATCCCCACCCAATCTATGAACTATCATAAAAAGCAGAGTTTCTAGGACACTTCTGTTTGATGGAATTAACACGTTAGTGTGTTGTATTCTAGACTGACGTGACCTTCCTTGTTAGAAAAAAATAGTTGGTTGCATCAGACTTTAAAATTTTCTCTTTTCTAATAATTTCTAGATCATTAGAGCTGGAAGGAACTTAGAAATCATCTGGTCCATGCCTCTCACTTTACTGATGAGCAAACTGAGACTTTCAAAGAGGAGGTAACTTTCCCAAGCACAGAGATAACCAGGGATGGGGGTTCTTGTCTTAGCGTAGCTCCCCCCTTCTCCGAGGAGGTAGACAGCCTTGTTCTGACAGCCTGTACTCCTTAGCAGTACACATTAAGACTAGAGCACTAGTGAATAAGCAATGTCTAAGTCTTACAGAACAGCAGATGCAGCAGAGTCAACTGCTAGATGTCTGTGTCAGAAGGCAAAGAAAGTGGGGAGACATGCTGAAGAAGCATCAAAGGAAGAAGGCAGGAAGCAGGGAACAGATCATTCCTGGCCAAGAATGCTAGTGAATGGATACTTGAGAGGGAAGTGGAAGTCACCCGTGGGATTTGTGATTTCAAAGGAATCAGCATAAGTTAACCAGAACATTAACCTGAGTTGGATGCAAACAAACTGGAAAAGTAGCTTGTGCCACGCCTCTACCGCACCAGTGCTGGTGACACAGAGTGAGCTCTGCTCCAACATCACAGTGACCTACAGCACCTAGAGAGTTGGCTGAAGTAGCAGAGAGTTGAGCTCTAACCAATTTCAATTCTAAGTTGACAGCTGGAGTAGAAATGAGTGGGGATAATATTTCCAAATTAGATTTTAACAGAAAATTCAGACTGCTTTTAAAGTATTAAGACAGCATGATTTAAAATGTACAGTTATAACATTCCCTCCCAGAAATGAATAAAATCTCACCTTGACTTTTATTGAACATAATTTTGTTCTACATCCTGCAATCTGAATAAGTGTGCAAAGAAAGTATCTCGTTATGAAAATTTATGAAATTTAATTATTTTTATAAACACATTATTAAAAATCCACTTTAAAGACAACATGTAAAGGTCTTGTACCTAAGATTTGGGCACTATAGCTCTGAACATCAAATAACTAGTCATGCTCCCTTCCAACTTTGGCGTTCCCTATAGTGTCGATTCACCCTACACTTCCACTGTGTTTATCTTAGCCATCCAGTGCAATAGCCACAAGCCACATGTGGCTACAGAGCACTTGAAATGTGGCTAGTCCAGACTGACCTGTGTGTTGTAAACACTGGATTTCAAAGATTTGGTATGCAAAAAAAGAATGTTAGACATCTCATTAACCATTGTTAATAACATTGAGATGATAATATTGTGAACATATTAGGTTATATAAAATATACTATTAATATTATAATCTACCTGCTTCTTTTTACTCTTTTTAAAAAAGTAAATTCTTCCCATGTGGCTATGAGAAAATTTTAAATTACATGTGTGGTTCGTATTACATTTCTATGAGACAGTGCTGTGTTAGACGCTAGGGTTTTCTACACACCAAATTCCAGTTGTCCCATTTTCAATTCTCTTGTCATCAAATTGACTGGAAATGATGCTTCCCTATGTAACTTGAGGAGTCGCTCTGTTTAGCATTCAGTTATGTGTCTCATGCGGCAACTTTGCCCCATGTTTCCAAGTCCACAGCTGACTTATAGAAGTTCACAGTATTAGTAAATTGCCACCTGCTGATAACAGTAATTGCATTATATCCAGAATGCAATTAACTGTCAACATTTTTCTTCAACTTTTGCTGTCTTGTTCAGTTTTGCCCCATGAGAGAAACATCTGTGAAAAAGGCTATAAAAAATGATTAGTATTTAGACAATAAATCATTATGTATCAGGTGCAGTAAGAAACAAAGAGTAACTGCCATAAAAGAAATCCAAAAGAACTCAGTAGATATTCTTAACATTTGACTATCTAAGTAGTTTTTGCATAACTTTCAGTTCCATTTTATCTCTAATACCAAAAAAGCTAACACACAAAACTGCTGCATGACTTTCAAAGTTATAGAGTCCCTGTATATCCAATAACTAGGAAAAGAAAATGTTTTAAAAGAGAAATGAATTATAAGTATAGTGTTGAGTAATTTAACTCTTGGTATTTATTAATTTGTTTAGCAAATATTTGGAGGATTTAGGGGTACAAAGACACCCTACAAGGATATCCGCGCTCATGTGTCTTTGGGTTTCTTGTTATGTGAGAGCGTAGCTTTTAAAAAAAAAAATATAGTTTAGGCCAATTTTAGAGAAAGTTTTCTGTTAGCTATAGACAAAACCACGTTAACTGAGACACCAGAACGCACAATTCTCAAATCAGAAAACAATTTTCTGAATGAATACTATATCCAACTAAACAACCTTTCAAATAAGGAGACATTCAAGACATTTCCAGATAAATAAAAACGGAGAGAATTGGTCACAAGCAGATCTGTCCTACCAGAAACATTAAAAGCTAAAATGAAAGAACATTAGATTATAACTCAAATCCACATGAAAAAATAAAGAGCACTGGTAAAGGTCATACAAGAGAAATATAAATGACAGCATAAATGTATTTGCTGTTTACAATGCTTCCTCCCATCATATTTTAAAGACAATTGTACGAAGCAATAATTATAAACCTATGTTGTAGAGTATACAATGTATGAAACGTGATTTATGTGACAATAACAGCACAAAAGGGAAAGGGGATGGAGTTTTATAAGGGCAAAATTTTTGTAAGCTATTGTAATTAAATTGATATTAATCCAAACTAGATTATTATGAATTGAGATGTTAGTTGTAATCTCCAGGGCGACCATTAAGGAAATAACTAAAATTCCATATACGTTAAGAAAAACGATAAGGGAAATTACATTAGTATGGTAAAAAACTATCTACTTAACACAAAAGAAGGCAGTAATTAAGGAATAAAATTACAAAAAAGGGATGGCATATAGAAAACAAATAGCAAAAGAGCACACATAAACCCTACCTTACAGAACGTATTTTTAAAATGATCCTATGATATGCTGTCTACAAGAGATATACTTTAGATTCAAACACACAAAGATAGGAAATAGATATACCTGGCAAGCAGCAACCAAAAACAAAATAAACCTTATGATAAAAATTGTTCTTAAGAGACAAAAAGGGATATTTAATAATGGTAAGAGGACCAATCCATCAAGAAGATGTAACAATGATAAACATATACACCTAACAACAGAGTCCCAAAAATCATGTGGCAAAAACTGACGGAATTGAAGGGAGAAAGAGACAATTCAAGAATAATAATCATTGGAGATTTCAGTGATCCACTTTCAATAATAAACAGAACCACTAAACAGCTGAAAAACAAGGCACTAAAAGACTGGGACAACTGCTATTCCTGGAGAAGACAACATGGATTACAGTAACTTGGGCTGGATATGATGAAAATATCATAAAATGAAGACCTCTGAGAAGACGATATCAAAAGGAATTTTGGAGAAACTGATTAATAGTATAAGTTACTTATTTAAAACTCTTAAAAAGAAACCAAAAGTAAAATAAACTAACTGATAAAAAGAATAATCTACACACTAAAGATCACATTAAAAGCCTCCACACTCAGAAAACTTCATTGCAATTAGGGAAAATAAATTTTAAAAAAAGAGAAGCAAAAGCTCTCATAGAAACTACCAAATCCTTCCTGCTCTGCTTCAATACAAAATGAATTTTCACCTAAGAGCCAATTTAGGGTTAATTTACCCCATAAAGATAAAGGAGAATCTCTTCAAAGTATATGAAAAACTCAGCCATATATGTGAAGAACTGGACACCTGAAAGATATAAGCCCAATTTTTTTCACAAAATTTTGAAAGAAGCGTTGACTTCTTATGTCCCATGAGAGAGTTTATGCTAATAGTTTGAGGGCTCTACTAGCTGAAGGAAACATCAATAATTTAAGAAAAAAAGTATACATTAGTCAAAAAAGCATTAAAGATGAATTTAAGCATTTCAAAAACTATGTTTATATCCCAATATTTCAAATGGGGCAATTGTCAGACGCCTGAGGGTACGACCTCTCCTGGATAAAGAAATTCCCAAGAAAGGATGAGCATCAGACTGTGGCAATGTCTGGATACAGGTTCAGTGCCACACATAATCCGGATGTCACCCTCACCCCCACCCCAGGATCAGGATGACAGGAGCAGGATGTATTCATCAGAGCATCTCTATTCTGTCACAGCAGGCCCTCCACAAGAGCAAGATAGCTTGCTTATGCTGCTGCTCCTTGTGCTAGCAGAATCTCGGAACTTTCTTTTGGTTCAGCCCTCCCACCTGAACACAACACCCCTAGCCCAGGCTCTAGTTCTCCTATGAGAAGGTAGATGGTGCAGATTGGCCCAAAGGTCAGTTCCTAAGAAAAGAACTCCCTGCAGTTCTCCTTATCCTAGAAAATGCGGACAAATCTCCCCCAAATCCTTTCTATTGAGGGATTTCCCTGACCTAGCACATTTCCCACTGGTAAGAAAAAATATCTTTATTCTAGGTATTAAGTGATACTAAGTAATAATCACTAAGTACTCAAATGTAATATGGCAATGACATAAGAACAGACTGCTAAACTAACCATTGGAATAAGAAAGAGCCCCCAGAACACATCCAAGTCTATTAGGTAACTTAACATACAATAAAAATGCCACCATAAACCAATGAAAAAAGGACAGATTGTTTAGTAATTGGTACTGAGAAAGTGACTCACGACATGCAGATCCCTACTTAATAGCACATACAAAGGTGTGAAAGTGCAACTATAAATTTTGGAGAAGAAAGAGAAGAAGAATATCTTTGTGACTTAGGGCATGGGAAGGACTGCTTCCTACAGATTAACAAGAAAAAGATGCTAGCTCATTAAAACAATGGAAGTGTATCTAAAGAGGTACTTTTCTAAAAGAAGAAGCTCAAAAGGCTAACAAACATGTGAAAAGATGCTCAAATTCCTTAGTTACCTGGGGAAATGCAAATTACAAGACTGAGATTACACTTTATACCTATTAGAACTGGCAAACCCTGGCAGGCTGGATAATGCCAAGGGTTGGCAGGATTACAGGGAAATGTGCTACTGTGGGAGTGAGACTGACAGTCATTCTGAAGAGCAATTGGTCAAATTAAGTACGTGCATGCCCTCTGCCCCATCACTTCCACTCCCACGACCCAGAAAAATAACACACAGGTACACAGGTAGGTTCATAACCAGACATATATGATGGTACAATTTGTGGTGGGGAGAAACAGGGCTTGCAGTAAGGAGTACTTAATGATTGTTACAATCATGGACTAGAAATACACATAGTGACATAAGTGAGTCTTAAAGAGTGTCAGTGAAAAACGTAAACTCAGAATGAGGTAAGAATATTATTTACATCCAGTCAAATATATGTAAACCCAAAGTGATAATACACATTTTGGAACACTTACAACAAAAAGATACCTATGATAGACATTAGAATGGTTGCGGAAGGGCGAAGGTGGGGAGGAGGGCGGACAGGAATGTGGACAAAAAAGGAATGAATAGAACCAGAAAAAGGCCACAGGGCAATGATGCTAACGTACCATGAAGAGTTTGATTTACTCAACTTTAATTAGCTCCTGAGGTTTTCTAATTAAAAAAAAAAAAAAATTTATAGTATAAAGTGTAATTCCTCTACACTGCCTTGCAGTTCCATATAATCCCTATAAACTTTTAAAGCCAGTGTCTTCATCATTTAAAAAGGATAATATCGTAAGCGACTTATAAAATTACTTATTTAAGTTTACTGTTTCGAGAATCTAATTATACTTCTATTTTGTGGATAAAAAAAGGCATTCTATGGAAAGTAACCTTGCAAGGAGATCCGAGCATACATTTTTAACTGGGCAGGTCATGGTGAGTAGTTACATCCCAGGCATATAACTTCTTTAGTAAAAGGCTTATTTTTGCCTTAAGCAAAAGCCCTATCCATTGTTTCTGTGCATCTAGGTTAAAACACATTGAAATGCCCCCTTCCAGATCTGTCCCTCCTCCTTGTGTACTGACCACTCTTTCATACCCCTCTTTCTAAAGCAGACTACCCTCAAGAGAGCACATAATCTTTAGTATCGTATAATCTGATCCTCATTCTTTCTCCCATCCTCATGTAATCTTCCTTACATTCCCACCTTAATTTCAAATGCGTAAAACAAACTGCAAAACTGTCATCCTCCAGAGCATTTGAGATCTCGCTTCCTCGCATATGTCGTCGGTTTGGCTCAAATAAACTCATATAAATTCTTTACAGTTTTGGACGTTATTAAGTCGACAGTTTATAAATACGTGATGAAGTATAGGAAAAGATAATTAAGCAAAAGAAACAAATTTATCAATTCATAAGTCTACAGATTTATTTGGACCTAAAACTAAAAGTCAGATGAATAAATATAGCACTTATGCTGCATTTGGCTGTGTGACCCTACAAGCAGCAGAGACATGAGGTTGTGAGGTTGGAAAAGGACTTTTAACTATTGCAAAATACCCAGTACTTTGCGGGATTTGTTCTGGGTACATAGTCTGGGATTCTGACGAGTACCGCTATCCACATAACATGGCGACAAGACTTTTTAGTCGTTGAATATGAGGAGCCCAGATATACTGAAGCATGGGTGGGTGTTTTGGTGCTGCTGATGCTTCAAATTTTGTAGTATAGTTTGTGCTATGCTAAAAATAAACTATCCCAGGAGACTGAGATCGGAGAGAGAGGGACAAAAAAATCACTAGCCTATGCTCAGACTCACACAAATTCTGCAGCTGCCTATGTTATCTGAAGAAGTCCATGTGACAGGACTAAGAAATGTACCTTCCTTCATTGAGACATCTACCTGAATCCTTCCAACCTCTAAAGAACGACAGAAACAAAACCAAACCAATGAAAATCTCTTCCTCTCCTTTCTTCCTTCTCTTCTCAAAATCTTCCTCC
>NW_011888824.1:1764556-1771160 GCF_000151845.1 Pteropus vampyrus | reverse complement strand
ATTAAAAAAAAAAAAAAATTTATAGTATAAAGTGTAATTCCTCTACACTGCCTTGCAGTTCCATATAATCCCTATAAACTTTTAAAGCCAGTGTCTTCATCATTTAAAAAGGATAATATTGTAAGCGACTTATAAAATTACTTATTTAAGTTTACTGTTTCGAGAATCTAATTATACTTCTATTTTGTGGATAAAAAAAGGCATTCTATGGAAAGTAACCTTGCAAGGAGATCCGAGCATACATTTTTAACTGGGCAGGTCATGGTGAGTAGTTACATCCCAGGCATATAACTTCTTTAGTAAAAGGCTTATTTTTGCCTTAAGCAAAAGCCCTATCCATTGTTTCTGTGCATCTAGGTTAAAACACATTGAAATGCCCCCTTCCAGATCTGTCCCTCCTCCTTGTGTACTGACCACTCTTTCATACCCCTCTTTCTAAAGCAGACTACCCTCAAGAGAGCACATAATCTTTAGTATCGTATAATCTGATCCTCATTCTTTCTCCCATCCTCATGTAATCTTCCTTACATTCCCACCTTAATTTCAAATGCGTAAAACAAACTGCAAAACTGTCATCCTCCAGAGCATTTGAGATCTCGCTTCCTCGCATATGTCGTCGGTTTGGCTCAAATAAACTCATATAAATTCTTTACAGTTTTGGACGTTATTAAGTCGACAGTTTATAAATACGTGATGAAGTATAGGAAAAGATAATTAAGCAAAAGAAACAAATTTATCAATTCATAAGTCTACAGATTTATTTGGACCTAAAACTAAAAGTCAGATGAATAAATATAGCACTTATGCTGCATTTGGCTGTGTGACCCTACAAGCAGCAGAGACATGAGGTTGTGAGGTTGGAAAAGGACTTTTAACTATTGCAAAATACCCAGTACTTTGCGGGATTTGTTCTGGGTACATAGTCTGGGATTCTGACGAGTACCGCTATCCACATAACATGGCGACAAGACTTTTTAGTCGTTGAATATGAGGAGCCCAGATATACTGAAGCATGGGTGGGTGTTTTGGTGCTGCTGATGCTTCAAATTTTGTAGTATAGTTTGTGCTATGCTAAAAATAAACTATCCCAGGAGACTGAGATCGGAGAGAGAGGGACAAAAAAATCACTAGCCTATGCTCAGACTCACACAAATTCTGCAGCTGCCTATGTTATCTGAAGAAGTCCATGTGACAGGACTAAGAAATGTACCTTCCTTCATTGAGACATCTACCTGAATCCTTCCAACCTCTAAAGAACGACAGAAACAAAACCAAACCAATGAAAATCTCTTCCTCTCCTTTCTTCCTTCTCTTCTCAAAATCTTCCTCCTGTTTAGCCAAAGCCTCTTCCCTGCCTTTGAGGGAATGGCCTGATTCCTGGCTTTTTGCCTGAATCAGCACTTTCCATTTCTGCAGCACAGGGAATAACTTTTTCTGTATTATAGAAATATTGTTCCCGGTCAAGAAACTTTTTAAAATGTGAAATTACCAGTGTCTCTTAATCCAAATATCTTCCATTTTCAGAAATCTTAAAGATATTAAAAAGCAGCTGTCAGAAGTTCAAAATGGAGATCGGAAATTTTTTCGGCAATTCATCTTAAGTATAAAATCGCATGAGATAAGTAGTATATTCAGCGGATTTGTTCCTCCACTCTTCTTAGTGTTTTTACATCTGCTTAATTACCATGGAGGGTACGACACACAGTTGTTTCTGTGTGTAATTTTCTATTATAAATATTTCTCCATCTTTTAAAGCTTTGGCTTTACAGATCATAAACAGGGATGCTACAGTTTTTAAAAGAATCAGCAATTTGTAGTTCCATTGGTAAGGGGGAGAAAAGTAAATCCTTACCAATTAGATTGTTTGTCAGGAAAAATGTTATCTTTTCGGATGTGAACAATGACCACTTTATAATCGATTTTTGCCCCAGCTGGCAGGAAGGTCAAAACTAAATCTTTTTGCAACTTAATTTATGTTGGGGCCTTGTACATTCAACTCTCTGTGGTTTTTGAAGCAAAAGCCCCTGCATGGGTCTCAGCAGGATTCATTTTAGGATTCAGGTATGTCTGGGGGATGGGAGGAGCCATGAAAGCTGTAGTTACATAAAAAAGTAAGGTGGCTTTGAGAAGGAACACAAACATGGGTGTACAAGTTGGTTCAGTGATGATGTGTCAACAAAAGAGAAGCTACCATTTAGCCTTGTGTCCCTGGAGATGAGCCCTGACCTCAAGGATTTACCCTTGAGTTCTAGTGCTGGGACAATTGCTAATTTTCCAATTTTACCATTCATTCATTCCAGTGAATTTTAGTGGGACATGCATCATGGAAAAGAAGGAAAACTGAGTTTGCAAAATGTTAATTTATTTATAAAAGAACTCCATTTTTAGTAGACTGAAAATCGACTTTTTTTGAGAAAAACAATTTATGCATAATCATGTTCCTTTGTAGAGTTACTTTTAATTTTAAGAATATAAAAGATATTTTTAAATAAATGTAATTCTGTCTTTATCGTGATTTTAGCTTATATTAGAATATAGCAGTCAAACTTTCTAAAAAGTTACGCCACTAAATTTAGGCGCCTTCCAACTGTCTTGTCTTGTCAAAGAGCAGGCAGAGAATTATATTATCTTAACTAGCCTATTATTTGAAAGTTCTTTTTAAAATTATAATAAGCTATTTAAATATATACCTTTATCTAAAATTTTTCTTTATGTATGATGCTGGGATGAACGGTTTACAAAATATGTTAAAGAACATTCATGTCCCCTGGAGCTATTAGTAGTGCTAATAAAACTGACTCGACCCAATAGGCTGCTCTATTAATGGCAAATAAATATACCAGCTGAAGAACAAAATGGAATATTTGTACCAAGTACATTCACTAACATAAATGTGTTTGTGGTGAAGAACTGAATTATGTATTCATGTTGGATTGATGTGGAAACAGAACTGGGGGAGCATGAGGTTTAGCTTTTATACTTAGGGTTTGGACATCCTCCCTAAGGAGTTCAATCTACTCTATCTGTAGAGGACATTCTTGTTTCTGAGGATATTTGGGGGCTCCGAGGCAATTAAGGAATACTTTTAGGATCTCGGATAATTATAAGCCACGTGGACATTGTATACAGCAAACCCGCTGCTGAGGGAGAAATCTCCAGGCCCTGCCTGAAGTCCTTGGCCTGACATTCCCCATGGCTGCCTTGGGTGGTGTGGGACCCCTTCTGATCAAAGAAAGGGCAATACAGAGTATGTGTCGACACATGTGCACTACCTTCCTCCATGACACATTGAGACTACAGCCTACCTAACTCTACACTACGAGTATTAAAAACTTTCTGTACCAATAAGAACCACGAGAACACAAAATACATTTAAGATGACAGGAAGCTATTCAAGGACCCAGAACATAAGGATTTTTCCAGTTTTTTCGAAGATTGTAAAAGAATAAGCATGAGATGTTCAAGAGCATACTCTGCTCAGACTGGTTTTGGAAGTTCCCTTCTGGAAATACTGTCATTCGCATTATATGCTATGCAAAACAATTTTTTTTTCTTTCTGACTACACCAAAAGGATACTTATTTTGTTTTATTTCAAATGCTACTACTTATTATCCCGTAATCAATCAACTGATCAATAAGTTGTCAGAGCAATTAAAGATACAATTAAAGAATAATTAAAGATTCTTACTTTTATCTGGACAATTTTAATTTCATCGAATCTTATATCAGCAAGAGATCTCCTTGTCTGGCCTCTTCGGTGTCCAAATTTACACTTATTTCTCATCACTTGTTCATCATCTTCTATGGGTCTCCGAACATATTTAAAGCGATCTTTGAGGGCTCGTTTCCATAAAAACTGAATAAAATAAAACAGGACAGTTAATCTTTGAAGAGGCTGAAATAATTCTATATAAACAATAAAATCTTTTCTATCACTTTCGGGCTGGAAATATTTTCACATCACAGTAACAGAAATAATATATCTATCATTCCATTTACCCTTAGAAATTCTGTGATACTGCTATAAAAACTGCAAACCTTATATTATAAATAAGAAAACGGAGTCAGAGAAATAAAAATATTTTCCCAGTGTCATATAGCTATTGAGTAAATATACTGGTTCTTGAATCTAGATTTTCTAATTCCTAAAATTGGATACTTTTCACCTTACTTTGCTGTCTCCACAACGTACTCTACTTTTCTAGTGAGCTCTAGAAAGGAACCGATAATGGCTTATGCATACAAATTGATGCATTTAAAGAAAATTTATCAATCCATATATGATTTTTCTATCATCCCTTGAAATTCGCTTCGGTGATTACTATTGGCATTCACTCTTTAAATATTTGTGGAACATTTACTGTTGCAAACACAAAGATATCCCTCCCCCACCCTGCTGGTATCTAACTCTCGCTCTGCCTCCATCCAGATCTCAGCTCAGTCACCACTTCCTTATGGCCACCCTAACAGCTGTTTTCTGTTGATTGTCAGCTCTCATCTTTCTTTGTCAACACTTATCACACCGGTATGTACCATCATCTATGTGACGATATTCTGTTTCTGTTGCTTTTCTTTTCTGTTCTTTTCATTCTTTCTCCCTTCCTCCCTCCCTTCCTTCTCTGTCTTACTTCCACTGGGCTACAAGCACGCAAAGCCAAGGCTCATGTCTGCTTTGCTCACCAAGCCCAGCACAGTGAGAGAGCAATAAGGTCAGTCCTGACCATTTCAGTGGGTTTTGGGAGAGTCAAATTAGTAGCTATTTGTAACTAAAGTGCTGTTCATAAAACCTTCCACAGCCCTGGTGAGGTGTACTGTGGGTTGAGGTTGGGGGACAGTTTTGCCCCTGATTAAGCACCTGGGAATGTGTGAGTCAGAGATGCTTTATCACTTCCCACAGGCTGGGATTCCGGACTCCACCATCATTGTTTAACAACAGCACAGAAATAATGGATGGTTTATATTTTTTTAGCCTTGAAATAGTGCAAATATATTTTTTCTCTCATATTTCCTATAGCTCTGAAGGTTTTCTAAATCTGCTGGCCTGCTGGGAAGTATTATAACGATCAACTGCTAGGACATTTTTAAATTGCCAATTTCTTCTTCCCAGACTCTCCCTTCTCTCCTTATTAACTGTCTGATAGGAACAAAAATAAAAAGACAAATCAAATGCAGTTTTTCACATGAGTACTCAACCAACGAGTTGCTACATGCCTGGCATCATGAGTTCCTAATTCAGATGCCTCAGTAGATAATATTTATGTCATTGATTAATCGTCCCCCTTCTCCATAGTTTTCCCACTGGAGGGCGTGTGGAAAGACCTACATGAATACAGCTCTCCTCTGCAATAAAAAACAGCCCTGAACTTATGGGCCTCCTGATCTGATACGTGAAGCAGTCCACAGTACCACCAGCAGATCATTGCCCAACATTTTAAACCCAAATATAATCATCAAGAAACATTCAGAAAAACCCAGAATGTGGACCATCTTACACAGCAACTACACTGGACTTGTCCAAAAAGTAAATACCAGGAAAAACAAAAAGAGCAGAGAGATTGTCCTAGACAAAAAGAAATCTGTACCACTTGGTAGGGGTGCTGGTAATAGGGGAAGCTATGCATGTGTGGGGGGCAGAGGATACATACGGAGAAATGTCTGTATCCTCTCAATTTCCTTGAACTTAAAACTGCTCTAAAATATAAAGTCTATAAAAAAAGGAAGAGAAACACAAAGAGAGGCACAGAAGGTATCGAGGAGAAAGAGAGAGAGAAGCTGAAGAAATTGGGGTGAGGCATAACATTACTGAACAATGCAAGGCAATTATTTTAAGATGGGCCGAGATTAACAAAATGGCACCATGCGGTCACTTACAAAGCCACAGCCATCCTCGTCCAGGAAAGGGTGGGCCTGCAGGAGGGCGTTGACCACATCGTTATACTGCTGCGTGGTGGGATACCTGGTCAGCGCAACAAGGAGGACACTTATCACTTCAAGCAGCTCACATTCCTTCCTTTAAGGTTTAAATTGCACTCACTTTTCTTCAACTCTTTCTAGATAACAGTGTAGACATTCAAATATTGGGCCATGTTGGACTTATTACCAATATGCCATCCCAAATCCGAAGAGAGTTGGTTCCAAATGAATTCTATTTTACTCTGAAAACAGACCCTCTCCCACAGGAACAAGACCTGTTATTACTCACAATGAGCCTTCCAGATACTTAGTCATGTCGGCCTGGAGAAACTCAATGATCCTTATCCTCACGCTATGATCGGGACACTTCTGTTCTGCTAGCATGCTCTTGACATCATAGGGAAACTCTGGTAAAACATAGGACTTTGTCCAGTGTGATGCTTTATTCCTTGCTAGCACATGTTTCACATTCCTTCTGTTAAATAAAAATACATGCAGAGCGAAATTCTATTGTAAATACATGCAACTTATTAATTTCCTACATCCTGAGAAATTATGTTATAAACCACTTTCCTAAGACCTACATATATGAAAGTCATCAATCCCTCTTCCATCCATTCATCTATCAGTGAATATTTGAAGGCTCATTAGGTATCTCTGTTTTCTTTTCCTTTGTACACACATAAATAC
>NW_011888824.1:1758757-1763791 GCF_000151845.1 Pteropus vampyrus | reverse complement strand
AATCCCTATTTCCATTCCCATTGCGTTAGCTTATTTCTTTCTCCCATGATCTCTCTTATTTACTCAGACCAAGAGTGTAAAGTAATGACAAGTTTTGTTTTGTTTTGTTTTTTCCCCTATATTTTGTGCCTTCCCAGGGTTTTTAAAAGGTGATGTAACTGCTGGTGTTAAACTTGGTTTCAGTACAACATTTTAGTGCAGGGTTTCCAAGTAGTGAAGTTAGTGGCATGACCCCTTCAGACTTTTGAGGTTGCTGTCTCATATTTAGTATCACATCAGTAGATAACTTCAATATTCTGATGCTGTAAAATAAGGCTTGGTACAATTTTTACCTTCTTGTTCGACATATGTCTTCCATATGTCTCTTTTCTTCAAAACCAGAGTAGGGACTATATAGCATGACATTATTTCTGGCAAATGCCAGAATGTATCTAGACACACACAGACTCTTTCTAAGCTAGATATTCCATCTTGCTCCTAATAGAGTCATTAGACAAAATGAGAGGCTTAACATTTTCCTTTTCTTTACATTAAAACAATTTTATAAGGTATTTTGGAAGAGACTAGAATCCAAGCTATGCCAAATGAGAACAAGTCAAAACTAGTATTACACAAGAAAAGGGACTCATCAGAAATTAAAAATACATTCTAACTGCAAGTACTTAGCAGGCACAATTGTTTGCTACCCATAAAATGATGATTGCATTGGATTAAAAAAATATTTTTATGATTTTTATAATCTTTTTATGAGGTTAAGATTATTTATAATATGTTTATTAAGTAGAGTTCTATTGGCAGAACACCAGTAGAAGTCGGTTTAAAGTAAGTGCAGGGAGAAGAAAGCACTTGCAAATGAAGAAGACACTGATATCTCTGTGCCCACCTCAGAGGCAGTGCTCTTCAGCAAAATACCACAACAAAACAACACATCTCTAATGCAATGGATCTCAACCCTGGGTACACAGTAAGAGCTTTTAAACATGCTAATGTTGAGGATTGATGGCAGTCTAACTGAATCATTCTAACTGCACTAAACACTCATTTTATGTGTAGAGTTTACATTTATGATAATAAAACATAATAAAGTTAAGCTGACACATTTGATAATTGGCAGTATCATTATTGCATTATGCACTAATTTTCTAAAAAATTACGAAATGGGGAGTCTCGTGAAAAAGTTAATTAACTCTAAAATTTTGTCTAACTTTAATAAGCATGAAAAATCATTGAATTATTCTTCTGCTCCTAAGGAGCAGATAGTATGGTCTGATGTGGTTAACCAAGAGTAAAGAAGATGGTCCTATCAAGAACAGGTCTATTAAAACAGATCTTAAAAGTTCTCATTAGAAGAAAAAAAGCTGTAACTATATGTGGTGACAGATGTTAACTAGACTTTTTGTAGTGATCATTTCACAATATATACAAATATTAAATTACTTTGTCGTATACCTGAAACTAATGTTATATGTCAATTATATCTCAATTAAAATTTTAAAAATAAAAAAAACTGTAACAATAAGTTTGTGTTAAAAACAAAACAAACAAACAAAAAACAATAGTTCTAGTTGAGCTCCAGCTAAGGGAAAATCTCAATGCCCAGAAGACAGAAGTTGAGCCTTAGCAGGAAACAGAAGAGACACAGATGTTACATGAGGACAAGGACTATTTGTTTTATCTCCAGTGACTATAACCTAGCTTAGTAGAGTTGGTACACAGTGACTTTTGTGGAAAAAATAAACACAATCAGCTGAAAGGAGTAGTTACTTGAGCACTCATTTTGAATTCATTTTGCTCTGGGTAACGTTTTGAACATTTCAGTGGTTGCTCATTGTATTCAAGGCTCTGGTAATCTAACTCACCATTTATGTTCCAAATATGGTGGTTATATCACTCTCATCCTGCTTTTCCTTAACGTCTTCTACCTTAATTTCTTCAAATCGCTTTACTGAGTACTGCTTCCTAGAAGGTCAGTAATGGTTTCCTAATTCACAAATCCAGGCCCTTTTAACAATGGCCTATTTCAAGACTTTTCTAACTTTTTAACACCATTGACCACTTCTTCACAGCCCTCTACTCTTTCTCATCTTCCTTGACACTCTTCTATTTTCTTGACTCTTTTCCTATCTCTTCAACAGCTTGCTTATTTTATTTACTGACTTATTCTCCCTTCACTTTCTATGAGTTTATGCAAGTCTCCATCCTTGTCTTTTTAAACTTCAGTATGATCAGTGCTTTCTCCTTCAGAGAACTCATCCATCTCCATGGCCTCAGCTCCAAGCTCTGTGTTAAAGGATTATAAATCTATCATCAATAATCTCTTTTCCATGCTCCATCCCAGATCTCCAATAACTTGTACACTGTTCATCTCATATACAACACATCTAAAATAATTAATAATCTTTTCTATTTTAAACTAGTTTTCTATGTGCTATAGACTTTAGTGTCTCCCCGCTCAGAAAATTCATATGTTGAAGCCCTAATCCCTAATGTGGCTGTATGAGAAGACAGGGCCTTTATGGGAATAATCAAGGTTAAATGAAGTCACAGTATGATAGGATTTGTATCCTTATAAGAAGAGATATCAGAGAACTCACTCTCTTTTCTCTGCCGTGTGAAGCCATATCACAAGGTGACCATTTACAAGCCAGGAAGAGAGCTCTCACAAGAAATTGAGTTGGCTGGCACCTTAATCTTGGGCTTTTCAGCTTCCAGAACTCTGAGAAATAAATTTCTGTTTAAGTCACTCAGTGGTATTTTGTTATGGCAGCTCAAGCTGGCTAAGATACCATTCCAACTTCCGTGTTTTGTTTAGCATACCTCTTTTCTTAGCAACTCATGCTTAACACTGTGATGTCCTTTTTATCTTAATTCCTCAATATCTAGGTGTCATGAAAATTTCTTTACATCTTATCTCTGGTATTTGCCTACTTTTTCCCATGGTTCATGGCACTACACTAATCCAGGCATTCACCACTGAAATGTAGACTACTTCAACAGTCTAGTAGCATGAACTAATTAGCTCACACTGGCCCAACTACCAACTAACCCATAAATGATAACCATAAGCATTGGACAAAACATATATCTCTATATATATAATTTATATTTATTTATTTGTAAACTGAAAACACTGGAAGGTGGAAAATAGTAAGCAGATTCTGAAGAGGACTCTACACTTAAAAGAAAAGGAAGACAAGGAGGGAGTTCCCCTTTTTATAACTTTTAGCCTAAGGCAGACCTCAAGCAGTGCTGTTAAAACTCTATTAGAAAACCTGCAGACTTTATGGACTACAGAATAAGTAGACAGAGTTTGGGGGAATGGTATTTCTGAGAAGGGAGTGGAGAATCTCAGAAAGGAGAGAGTTAATGAGGGGAGACTAAAAATTCTGTGTATAAACTATCCAAATCTCTGGTTGATCTTGAACCACATATATGCATAACCTAATTAAAAATTTAAAAAAAAAAAAAACTAAACTTAGATTTAAGCTGATATCCAAGAGTTTTTGGTTTGAGTACAACAAATTTTGTTGCTCACTTACACAAAGTAATAACAGTCTCTGGGAGAATAAGAAAGAATCAAGAGTCTCCACTGTAACATTCACAATGTCTGATATACAATCCAAAATTATATAACATAAAAAAAAAAAAAAACCAGAAACATGTGACGCATTCTCAGGAGTAAAGCAATTAACAGAGTATGATGTTGAGATTATCCAGATGTTGGCAAGGATTTTAAAGCAGCTATTGTAATAATGTTCAGTGACTTAAAGGATAATATGTTAGATTGACTGAAGTAATAGGAAATTTTAGCAGAGAAATAGAAATTATTAAAAAGAACCAAGTAGAAATTTTAGAAAAGAAAATTGTGTGAGTGACATAAATTCCTGGAGTTTAACTCTGTTTTAAAAGTTAGCATAACCTTAATATTCATGGTAGCACAATTTACGATAGCCAAGATATGGAAGCAACCTAAATGCCCATCAGCAGAAGTTATGGTTCATATATATGATGGAATATTACTCAGCCATTAAAGAAAATGAAATCTTAGTATTTGCAACGACATGGATGGACCTAGAGGTTATTATGCTGAGTAAAATAAGTCAGACAGAGAAATATAAATACCATTGATTTCACTTATATGCAGAATCTAAGGAACAAAAAGAACAAACTAATCAAAACCAGACTCACAAATATAGTGGACAATTTGGTGACAGACAGAGGGGGTGGAGTTGGGGGCTGGGAGAATGGGGTGAAAGGTTAAAGAAGTACAAATTAGTAGTTGATTGATGGTCATGGGGATGGGGAGCACCGTACAGGGAATGCAGTGAGCATTAATGTATTGGCTAGGTGGAAAACCAGAGGAGAAAAGGAGCAATTAGGGGGATCATTTTATAAACTATATAAATGTCTAACAAATGTACTGTATACTTGAAACAAATTGAAATAAATAAATAAATTTTTTAAAAAGTTAGTATATTTAGTATGAATTGTGTCAAAATGTCTAAAGAGAAATTAATGCTATTAAAATATTTATCATGTCCCATGAAAATATATTCAGTTGTTCATTGAATCACATATTCTTTGTTCAATTTTTATTTAGTTTCTGTGTGGCAGGAACTGTGCCAAATGCTGTGCTTACAATGATAAAAACCAAACCAAACAAAACAAAACACTCGGTATTTGTCCTTGAGCTACCTCTAATCTAATCAAGGACTACAGACTTTAAAGTTATTAATTTCATTATCTAGTTTTACAAGTAAAGCAAAGACACTACTCATAGAAGACAGGGGTCCTTGGCTAGCCTAGAATGTCAACAGAGGGGCTTCGGAAATAGAGATTTTGAACAGAATCTTCAAAGATGAGCAAGTAGGTAAAGGAAAGAAACAACACAGCCTGACACAAATGCCACGCAAAAGGCCCTTGACCAAAACCTGCTGAATGAATAGTGCCCTAGGCAGAGGGCAGGAGAAAGAGGTCAGGGTGGCTGCAATGATTTCAGCTCCTATGGCTGGATGACAGCACCACTTTCTGAGA
>NW_011888824.1:1754859-1758092 GCF_000151845.1 Pteropus vampyrus | reverse complement strand
AAAAAAAAAACTAAACTTAGATTTAAGCTGATATCCAAGAGTTTTTGGTTTGAGTACAACAAATTTTGTTGCTCACTTACACAAAGTAATAACAGTCTCTGGGAGAATAAGAAAGAATCAAGAGTCTCCACTGTAACATTCACAATGTCTGATATACAATCCAAAATTATATAACATAAAAAAAAAAAAAAACCAGAAACATGTGACGCATTCTCAGGAGTAAAGCAATTAACAGAGTATGATGTTGAGATTATCCAGATGTTGGCAAGGATTTTAAAGCAGCTATTGTAATAATGTTCAGTGACTTAAAGGATAATATGTTAGATTGACTGAAGTAATAGGAAATTTTAGCAGAGAAATAGAAATTATTAAAAAGAACCAAGTAGAAATTTTAGAAAAGAAAATTGTGTGAGTGACATAAATTCCTGGAGTTTAACTCTGTTTTAAAAGTTAGCATAACCTTAATATTCATGGTAGCACAATTTACGATAGCCAAGATATGGAAGCAACCTAAATGCCCATCAGCAGAAGTTATGGTTCATATATATGATGGAATATTACTCAGCCATTAAAGAAAATGAAATCTTAGTATTTGCAACGACATGGATGGACCTAGAGGTTATTATGCTGAGTAAAATAAGTCAGACAGAGAAATATAAATACCATTGATTTCACTTATATGCAGAATCTAAGGAACAAAAAGAACAAACTAATCAAAACCAGACTCACAAATATAGTGGACAATTTGGTGACAGACAGAGGGGGTGGAGTTGGGGGCTGGGAGAATGGGGTGAAAGGTTAAAGAAGTACAAATTAGTAGTTGATTGATGGTCATGGGGATGGGGAGCACCGTACAGGGAATGCAGTGAGCATTAATGTATTGGCTAGGTGGAAAACCAGAGGAGAAAAGGAGCAATTAGGGGGATCATTTTATAAACTATATAAATGTCTAACAAATGTACTGTATACTTGAAACAAATTGAAATAAATAAATAAATTTTTTAAAAAGTTAGTATATTTAGTATGAATTGTGTCAAAATGTCTAAAGAGAAATTAATGCTATTAAAATATTTATCATGTCCCATGAAAATATATTCAGTTGTTCATTGAATCACATATTCTTTGTTCAATTTTTATTTAGTTTCTGTGTGGCAGGAACTGTGCCAAATGCTGTGCTTACAATGATAAAAACCAAACCAAACAAAACAAAACACTCGGTATTTGTCCTTGAGCTACCTCTAATCTAATCAAGGACTACAGACTTTAAAGTTATTAATTTCATTATCTAGTTTTACAAGTAAAGCAAAGACACTACTCATAGAAGACAGGGGTCCTTGGCTAGCCTAGAATGTCAACAGAGGGGCTTCGGAAATAGAGATTTTGAACAGAATCTTCAAAGATGAGCAAGTAGGTAAAGGAAAGAAACAACACAGCCTGACACAAATGCCACGCAAAAGGCCCTTGACCAAAACCTGCTGAATGAATAGTGCCCTAGGCAGAGGGCAGGAGAAAGAGGTCAGGGTGGCTGCAATGATTTCAGCTCCTATGGCTGGATGACAGCACCACTTTCTGAGATAGGTTGTAGAAAGGGAATGAATCTTCTGCCTTATCCTCATTCTATAGCTCTGGACCAGAGGGAAAATATTTAAAATAGGTACCACTGCCTTGTGCTTATCTGCCCCTCCCCACAGGCAGTTGATTGCACAGAAAGAGCACCTGGTCCATGATGGGCAATTCATTTCATTTCCCCAGATACTGAGTCAGTTGGCTGGGACAACCTGAGATGTTTCCAGGGAGAATTTGCTTTGGAGTCAATGCTATGGCAAGTCAGTCATATGCCAGTCAGTCTATGGAGACCAGAGCAGCCCTGAGTAGTAAGATAAATCTGTCCTCTTAGAGAAAAGCAAGGGAATGAGGCAGAGGAGGGAAGCAGAAGAGAGACTGAAATGGCTATCACGTGGCTCCACGAGAGGATGGACAGCTGCTCCCCTGGCTTTCCAGCACCAGTTCCTCCAGGTTTTGCCCTTGGAGTCTATGAAATGCTTTTATTACAATAAACTCCCCTTGTCTTAAGTTAGAGTGCATTGTGGTTCTTACACCCAAATATATATATAAAGGCAGAGGCCACGAGTTCCTTTTTGGACATCTCTAGCTCTTGTGAATAGAGATGGGCAACAAGTGGTCAAATAGGTTAGGAGAGACTCTGTGATTCGAAAGATACGGCAATATCAGCTCTGGTTTCCAAACCCTACAATTTCTCTACATTTTCTAAGCCAGTCCTAACTTTTTCTCTCTCTTGCCAGGTGCTATGAAGAATGAGAAACACCATGAAGACAGGGTTGCTCCTTTGATCAGACATGTGAAAAATCGGGAATAATAATCCTGCCCTGCCAGTATCTCAGGACAATAAGGAATGAATATCATCAATGGGCTTAGAAAAGAGGAAAGACTTACATGAATAGGTTTCACCTTTATCTTTCACTGGCATTGAAGGGAACCAAAATTTTGCCCCTCTGAAGCTGTTTTTTTTTTTTTTTTGGATACTGATTTTAGGCTATTTATTAAGAAACAAAATTTAGAAAGAACATTAGACACCCCACCCTCTTTCCCGCCAAAGAGAGTCTGAGATAAGAACCTGCCTTAGGAAGGAAGCTTTGACTTAATCATTTTAAGAATCTTCACCCCAACATTAGTCAGGAAGACTCCAAGCCTGTTAGCTAGATAGCATCCCCCAGCCCCACCCACACCCCGGGCTGTGTCGCATTGTTTCTGAGCTGCCCAGGAAGAATTTCCCTGCCAAGTATGTTCCAGCTCTTCCTCAACCACCTGTAAACTGCCCATTCTCACTTCTAAAATCTAAAACCCCATTCCCTACCTTCTTTCTCCTTTGTCCAAAAATATCTTATATACCCAAAGTTGCCACACTGTCTTTGGAATTTTCATGCTATGTGAACTACCCATGCACATATATCAAAATTTTGATTTTCTCCTGTTAATCTGTCTCTGTTAATTTGGTTATTAGCCCAGCTAGAAGAACTTAGAAGGTAGGAGAAAAAAATATTATTATTTTTTTAACCTTCACAGCAGCAAGTACGAAAAGGAAAGAAGTCCTAAGGAAAGGGAGTATTACCTGGAGCAGTGCTGTCTACACTGCCTTTCATCTGCTTCTGCTGAGCTAGCACTCGGCAGGCATTATCTATTTTTAATGCTCACAAAATCCCCATGAGGAAAGT
>NW_011888824.1:1750886-1754500 GCF_000151845.1 Pteropus vampyrus | reverse complement strand
ACTGATTTTAGGCTATTTATTAAGAAACAAAATTTAGAAAGAACATTAGACACCCCACCCTCTTTCCCGCCAAAGAGAGTCTGAGAGAAGAACCTGCCTTAGGAAGGAAGCTTTGACTTAATCACTTTAAGAATCTTCACCCCAGCATTAGTCAGGAAGACTCCAAGCCTGTTAGCTAGATAGCATCCCCCAGCCCCACCCACATCCCGGGCTGTGTCCCATTGTTTCTGAGCTGCCCAGCAAGAATTTCCCTGCCGAGTATGTTCCAGCTCTTCCTCAACCACCTGTAAATTGCCCATTCTCACTTCTGAAATCTAAAACCCCATTCCCTACCTTCTTTCTCCTTTGTCCAAGAATGTCTTATATACCCAAAGTTGCCACACTGTCTTTGGAATTTTCATACTATGTGAACTACCCATGCACATGTATCAAAATTTTTATTTTCTCCTGTTAATCTGTCTCTCTTAATTTGGTTATTAGCCCAGCTAGAAGAACTTAGAAGGTTCTAAAAGAACCTTAGAAGGAGAAAAAAATATTATTATTTTTTTAACCTTCACAGCAGCAAGTACGAAAAGGAAAGAAGTCCTAAGGAAAGGGAGTATTACCTGGAGCAGTGCTGTCTACACTGCCTTTCATCTGCTTCTGCTGAGCTAGCACTCGGCAGGCATTATCTATTTTTAATGCTCACAAAATCCCCATGAGGAAAGTGTTATTGTTATTATTCCCATTTTGCAGGTGAGAATGCCAAACAGGAGTCAAAGGCATGGGTGAAAATGAGCCCTAATGTTAGGAGTTCTTGAGGATCTGGGGCCTTTATGACTGATTAGTGGTGGGTGTGTAAGGTTGAAGGTGGTGAAGAGGAAAGAGAACAGAGAAAACAGCCCAGAGCCCAAGCCTGTTTTGCCAGAGCTGCTGATCAAAGGTGCAGCTAGCTTTTCCCTGCTCTTCCCTGGGAAAGGGGCCTGATGTCAGGAGACGGAGGCAGATGCCCTTAGACCCCTGAGCTCCACTCTGACAATGGTGGATCCTGTGCAGAAGTGAGTATTACTCATTTGGGGAAACTAGAGAGAAGCCCCTTAACCTAAGTCTCAGTTTTCCTCATTTACAAAAAAGAGAGAGAATGCCCACTTTGCAGGACTGCTTTGTAGCCTAAGTGGAGTGACAATGAAAAGGGTTTGTGAAAACTATAAAGGACCACACCCTGACTTGTTTAGTACCCAATTACTCTCCTATGCAAGCTGGCATTTCTCCTTTCAATGGCAGTGCATTTAAGGAAAACATTTGCTCATCAGTGGCTGAAAACAATATATATCAAGAGTGATGCATGAACCACACAGCTAGGTGGCACCACATCTTACTTATAATCGCCTTCGGGGCTGTCTGAACACCACATTGCTGAGGCTGGTGTCTAGGTCTATGGTTTTCCTTTGTTCCAATGCTGTCCATATATTGAAATGTTACACCATTTAAATCCAGTGTAGGAATACAATAGTCTCCCCTCTTACCTGTAGAGGATACATTCCAAGAGTCCTAGTAGATGTCTGAAACCACAGATAGTACCGAAGAACCCTATATACATATACTTTGTTTTTCCCTACAGAATATCTATGATAAAGTTAAATTTATAAATTAGGCTCAGAAATAGATTAACAACAATAATAGTAAAATAGAACAATTAAAACAATAAAACAAGGGTTACTTGAACAGAAGCCCTGCAATACTGCGACACTCGATCTGATAACTGAGACAGCCATTAAGTAAATAAGGGGCAGGCAGCACAGACAGTGTGGATACACGGAACAGAAGGATAATTCACGTCCCAGGCTGGATGGAGTGGGATGGTGCATGATTTCATCATGTTACTCAGAACAGTGTGCAATTTAAAACTTATGAACTGTTTATTTCTGGAATGTTCCATTTAATATTTTTGGACAGCAGTTGAGTGAGAGTAACTAAAACCACGGAAAGCAAAACTGTGAATAAGGCATGGGGGGGGCGGGGTGGCTTCTGTATAAGGAAATGTTTACCAAAGCAGTGCCTCTGTCAATAATAAGCAAGTTAAAACAACTACAAAATTCAAAACAAAAACAAAGACTCCACAAAAGGCATATTCAATAGGACATTATTCACTGAATAAATTCTATCTTTGTGGTTACTGCCAATCATCCTGGACAGTTTACAACAAAGATATCCCTTTTTTTCTTTAATGATGTATACTTGAAAGATGCATAATATAATCTCAAAACTTCATTTTTCTAACACAAAGATCAGAAAATTTAACTTTCATCCTTTACCAAACATTTTCATCAGTTGGTAAAAAAAAAAAAAAAAGAAATTCCCTTCCAGAAAGCAAAAAATTTCGACTTAGAAATGCATTTAAATACATGAAATCTCATGAAAAAGAAGGACAAATATTATCATTTGGCTTTAAAATGTTTGGAAGTTGGCAACCCCACCTCTGTTTCAGTACTCTTTGGTCAATTAGTCCAAGAGCAAGGTTTCCAGCTGCAGAGAAAGATGCAGTGTGCTCCCCATGGATGGCTGGATTGGAGGTCTGCTCATTCCTGTCACCAAGAAGGAAGAGGTGGGTTAGGGGCTGCTCTGCAGGAGCCACAACTTTTGCCCTCAGGGCGGTTCTAAGGGTAGGAGTCAGTCCATAGAAAACATATGATCTGTGTCTTCTTCTAAGATCCACATTAGAGTCACGTCTAAGAGATCTTAAGGAAGGACCCTCTGGGGTCATCTCATGCAGTGGTTCATAAATGGCAGGAGGCAGACTGATGGCAGTTCACAATGCTATTTTCACTGATCAGTCATATTTCTAAATGGTGTTAAGATAATTCCTTCCTTTATGAAATGACAGTGATAATAGACTATACCTTTATTGGTTAACAGTCTGATTGATAAACAATCCAAAAGAGATCCCTTCTCCACTTCCTGCCTTTTATCTGTGAAATCTCATCATATGAGCACCACATTCCACTGACTCTCTTGTTTTCTGAGTGATGCTGCTGAAGCCCAGAAGGCTTCACCACCACAAGCCACAAAGTAGCAGTGCCAGGAGTTGACCTCAGTTTTTCAGCTTCCTGTTCAGTGATTTTTCTATCAGGTTCAACAAAAACAACGAAAAAGCAACTGCAAATACTTCTACCAATTACATATTCCTATCATTTGCCTAAGTTTGAATAGGATACTAAATATCCCATTCAAATGTGGCGTACAAATTCTTTTTAAAATAACATACCAGGCAACCATTAGTCATTAAATGAAATATGCATTCAAGTTGAAATCCATCTGCAATCTTTGATCTAGAATGCCATTGTAGACTCTTTAGGAGTCTTAAGCATCATTTATTCTACCTGCTTTGTTTTACAGTTGGAATTAAGAAAAGTCAAGTGATTCTCCAAGGTTAGATGGGTAGCTAATATCAGAATAGGGGTTTGAAATCAAGTGTTTTGATACCTAGCTTCAGGGTTCTTTCTACTATACCATGTTCCCTATTTTTAATTAAGCACTTAATTAAATAGCATATTCTCATCTTTCTTTCTATTATCACAAATTCCACTTGACAATATATTTGTCCAGTGACAATATATTTGACAATCAGCAAATAT
>NW_011888824.1:1742807-1750836 GCF_000151845.1 Pteropus vampyrus | reverse complement strand
GGGGCGGGGTGGCTTCTGTATAAGGAAATGTTTACCAAAGCAGTGCCTCTGTCAATAATAAGCAAGTTAAAACAACTACAAAATTCAAAACAAAAACAAAGACTCCACAAAAGGCATATTCAATAGGACATTATTCACTGAATAAATTCTATCTTTGTGGTTACTGCCAATCATCCTGGACAGTTTACAACAAAGATATCCCTTTTTTTCTTTAATGATGTATACTTGAAAGATGCATAATATAATCTCAAAACTTCATTTTTCTAACACAAAGATCAGAAAATTTAACTTTCATCCTTTACCAAACATTTTCATCAGTTGGTAAAAAAAAAAAAAAAAGAAATTCCCTTCCAGAAAGCAAAAAATTTCGACTTAGAAATGCATTTAAATACATGAAATCTCATGAAAAAGAAGGACAAATATTATCATTTGGCTTTAAAATGTTTGGAAGTTGGCAACCCCACCTCTGTTTCAGTACTCTTTGGTCAATTAGTCCAAGAGCAAGGTTTCCAGCTGCAGAGAAAGATGCAGTGTGCTCCCCATGGATGGCTGGATTGGAGGTCTGCTCATTCCTGTCACCAAGAAGGAAGAGGTGGGTTAGGGGCTGCTCTGCAGGAGCCACAACTTTTGCCCTCAGGGCGGTTCTAAGGGTAGGAGTCAGTCCATAGAAAACATATGATCTGTGTCTTCTTCTAAGATCCACATTAGAGTCACGTCTAAGAGATCTTAAGGAAGGACCCTCTGGGGTCATCTCATGCAGTGGTTCATAAATGGCAGGAGGCAGACTGATGGCAGTTCACAATGCTATTTTCACTGATCAGTCATATTTCTAAATGGTGTTAAGATAATTCCTTCCTTTATGAAATGACAGTGATAATAGACTATACCTTTATTGGTTAACAGTCTGATTGATAAACAATCCAAAAGAGATCCCTTCTCCACTTCCTGCCTTTTATCTGTGAAATCTCATCATATGAGCACCACATTCCACTGACTCTCTTGTTTTCTGAGTGATGCTGCTGAAGCCCAGAAGGCTTCACCACCACAAGCCACAAAGTAGCAGTGCCAGGAGTTGACCTCAGTTTTTCAGCTTCCTGTTCAGTGATTTTTCTATCAGGTTCAACAAAAACAACGAAAAAGCAACTGCAAATACTTCTACCAATTACATATTCCTATCATTTGCCTAAGTTTGAATAGGATACTAAATATCCCATTCAAATGTGGCGTACAAATTCTTTTTAAAATAACATACCAGGCAACCATTAGTCATTAAATGAAATATGCATTCAAGTTGAAATCCATCTGCAATCTTTGATCTAGAATGCCATTGTAGACTCTTTAGGAGTCTTAAGCATCATTTATTCTACCTGCTTTGTTTTACAGTTGGAATTAAGAAAAGTCAAGTGATTCTCCAAGGTTAGATGGGTAGCTAATATCAGAATAGGGGTTTGAAATCAAGTGTTTTGATACCTAGCTTCAGGGTTCTTTCTACTATACCATGTTCCCTATTTTTAATTAAGCACTTAATTAAATAGCATATTCTCATCTTTCTTTCTATTATCACAAATTCCACTTGACAATATATTTGTCCAGTGACAATATATTTGACAATCAGCAAATATTACCAATAAGTCCACATGCAATTATGGTTTTGCACCAGAATAATTTAACCTGAATACAAAACAACACAATCCCAGCTACTTACTGGGTAGAGTGAAAAACCCTCACTGATAAATCCCTGGACAACCAGTGTTCCCAGTCTTGGCTACATTTGAAAATGGCTTTCTTAACTAGGTTCACAAAGCTTTTTTAACACAAGGCTGTTTTGGTCTGGGAGAAGGAGAAGAGATTTTCTCAAAGATTGTGAAACTCCTAGCATCAGTGTGAATTAACATGGAGTTAGGTACTGTATTATTTTTTACAACCTACAGATGAAGCTGTAGGAATGTCAACATTTAACAGAATCAATCCAACTCAGTGGTAGAACCAGGAATGAAGCCCAGATTTCCTGGCAGTCCAGCTAGTTCTCATTTACTATGAGAACATTATAAACTGATTTGCAGTGGAAACAAGGCCGGCTGTTTTCTTCCAAGCTGTGCTTAAGGCCATATCAAGATTCCACTTAACTGAAGAGAACTTCCAAAAGTCCAGCTCATCCAAGAATGCTGGGAAATTACTTTGAGCTCTTTTTGAGGTTCACACTCTCTTTGCTGGAAAGGACTAAAAGCATACAATGGAAACTTCATCAAAAGTCACATTTGAAGAGTGTGCTTTTATATAGATATGTCAAAACAACGAGAGAGATTTTTCAAATAAATCAGATGGTAGACTCTTCAGACCAACCATGGACCATCCCTTCAAGTTTACCTATCCCCCTCAATGTCCCAAATATCCAAATATTCTAGAAATCAAATTACTTAAGTCGGGTCTCTCTAATATTGTATTGCTTACCAGAGAATAAGATAGAAATATATATTATTATAGATGTAATCTGAAAAAAGAAAGTAAACACATAGATTTCATCAAACATCACAATTTTATTTTTAAAATTAATGAATAATTAATCTGCAGCAATTATTTAACCTTAGAAATCTTGCAAAAAGTCTAGACTATGGGAAAACCAAATCAGAATGCCTGAAATGATCCTGGAACTTAGATTTATAAAGTGAATATTTTAATTCCATAATTTCTGTTATCATTCCTTTCATTGCAAAAGTCAGCGATTTAAAAAACAAACAAACAAACAAACAAAAAAACAAGTAAAAACATCCCTAAACCTCAAAGCCACCACAAATTTTTCTACATAATTTCTGCGGGATGCTATCATAGCATTCAGCCTTCCAGGAATACTCTTGAGAAATTAGAAAACCCATTGTATCAAGAGTCTTTAGCAAATTATATTGTGAAGGCTTTGAGAGGAGAATATAAATTAGTTACTATAAGGAATCCTTGGCAAATAAACACATACATAAATAAATAAATACTTTAGGGAAAAGCAAAGGAGCAGTAAAAATGGCTTCCCCAAACCCTGATTTTAAGACCTAAGCTGCAGGAGTCCATATCTACTCATATTGTTTGTATATTTCAACTGCTTATTACAGATGTTTCTAGATTGGAATTCCTGGTTTACAGACTCCTCTAACAATTGGAGTTGGTGTTTAAAAAGTGGTGCATTAAAAAATGTATCTTGATTCATAAAACTTTGCAAGAAGTGTCCTTTATGCAGATGTTAGAAATATTGTACACACGATCTCGCTGGAAATTGTCAGTTTTCAAAGAGGCTTAAACCCCAGTCTCATCCTATAGCCCTCATCGGAAAAGCACAGGATCAAAAATAAGGCATTCATGAACAGACTTACTCCTGGGCTGCTGCTGCCTGCATGAGCAGGGCTCTTTCTCTAGGGCTTCCAGGAGGCTGCAGTTCTTGACTTTTCTGCTTATATTTTTTAATTAAATCCATCAGAACAGCCTGGTGCCCAATTTTTTTTACCAGTTGCTGAACCATCCGATCATTAAGTGCTAGAAGAGCGGCTCCACTTACTTCTTCCTCTGGGAAAAAGAAAAAAAAGTCTCTACATGCCTGCTTGGTAAAGCACTGTAAAAGACAGCACACTCTGAGCAAGAAAATATTATTTCTGGTGTTAAAAAGATCATCTAAACGTGTCCTCTCATGTTATAAAATTATCTGTATTTCTGACAAAGATAGAACACTGATGTTGCATAATTCCAAATCGATATCTGCTCCTAAGAAAGAACTAGAACATAGAGTCACAATAAAATCTTATTACTTCCACATTATTGCCTCCCCACTTCCAATCCTTTCTTACTGGCATGTTTTTATAAGGAAAAAAATCTTGGGAGATCATTATTAGTAATATCTCCCAGGCAATATTCAATACTTGTAAATCTAGCACTGCACAAAACACATGTGGCATTATTTAAAGACAAAACTAGTATCAAATGATATCAAATAAGTATTTTAAGTAACTATTTAGACTTTATTTTGAGTTCTTTTCAGAATATATTCTCTCATGGATGCTAGGCCAAATGCAAACTCTGTCACAGTCAGTCAAGAAATGAAAGTTCCCCATTGAAGCAATTCCACATCCACACTCACATGCATTAGGCAACAAAAGCGATTACCAATAACAAAGGACACTCAATAGCTAGGCTGCTCAATTAACATTATTTAAAAGTGTAAACAACTCACCTTGAAACCTATGAACTAGCTCTCCTAAATTTTTCTCCACCAACCAACTGCAGACCTGATCAACTGACCAAGCTTCCATTGCTGTATCCTGTAAATGAATACACCTGTAGAATAAAAGGTCTGAGAAGGATTCTTCCGTTTTTCTTTCAGATTGTTGTTTTATTTTATTTTATTTATTTACTTTTACCAATCAGCTCTCTAATTTCAGCACCTTACTTTGGCAGACTCAAGACTCTCAATACTAAGCTTCTTTAAAATGACTATTTTCTGAATACACATCTAAAAGTTGCTAATAAAACGAATATTCTTTTTAAAAATGAGACTGATTTGAACTGTTTCCTAGTCTCATTTCTCAAATTTCTTCACCTTCTCCTACTTTTTTTTCCACAGGCATCCCATAGCTTTACTAACAGACAGCCAGAGACGTACAGTGGTACCCAATCCTGTACCATTAACACCCAGGTTTGTTCACAAAGAAAAGAAAGGTGTGAAATTCACCACTACTGGGCTCATCAGGAAGTGGTTGACATTTACAAAAGGGGCGGGCAGGGAAGGAAGGGAGGAAGGATCAGATAAAAGTCTGACTGAGATACTTAGTAAACCAAGACAGGTTAACCCCTTGCTGCTTCCCAGCTTGAAGAGAAAGCTTGTAGCTGCTTTTGATTGCTTTGGGTTAGCAAGAGGAGAAAGTAGCAAAACAATTTCTCAGGAGAACCGAGAATGTTCTTTTCTTTCCTTTCAACAATCTTCTTAAATATTCCATTCAGTTCTAGAACTTTATTGAATACCATTATGATTGGTAAGATAACTGGGAAAAATTAGCTCATTGATTGAAATCTTTTTTTTTTTAAGTTTTAGTTGTGCAGATTCCCAATTATGGGAAAATAACTATGTTAACAGTCGTTAAGTGAAAGAAGTGCATACGGAGTTTAGATTATTCTTTAAAGATTCAGTTATTTTTGAATGCCACTATTTTTCTAAAACCACTTAGAAAATTTAAAAACAAGTATACCAATTTCAATAATTTTATCTGTTTCTCTGAGGCAGCTCATGCCTGTCCTTTTTAAAAATGATTTAATCCAAAATAATTTCAATGGGCTGGGAAGAAACTGAAGAAAAACTTAAAACATTTTAATCTTTTAACATTACTTTTGATTTTATCTTTCGATCTAAATGTAGATTTACCTGTAGAGTAAGACACTGACTCTTCCATAAAGACAGAGGGAAAACTGCTCTTAGCGAAATAGAATCATAAGAAAAGGTAAAAATATTTATTAGATCTTGTATTTAAGTTTTATCGCCAGATGTTCTCGAAATAAATATGGTATTTTTCATTTCTGCGTATTTGAGTAAGTTATAATTTCCAATATAGAGTGGTGGGAAGGGAAACATTTACCTTTCAAATTTGACAATCTGAAATGATAACAGCCTTCAAAAATCATTTCCTAGAAAACAAGTGCACTTCAAAGTAATAAGCCACATTCTCAAAAGTATTCACAAACACCAAGTTGCAAAACTGAAAACAAGGGTTAAACACAAAAGAACGCCTTTCTGAATTATAGCAGTGGGTTTAATTTGCTAAGACAACAGTAGCCACAGAACTCCTCCCCTAGGCTAAGCAGTAAGAGCAGGGTGTGAAAAGTCATTATTTGCGAGACTCTGGTGTAAATTAAAAATCACACCTTCCCGTCACACTTCTGGCTTCCTTGTGAAGAGTAGGACTTAGGGAAAAAAAGAAAAAGCAGAAAAGAAAGAAAGAAAGAAAAAAAACAATTCTCTAAACTCCAAGATTAAAAGGCATGCAGAGCAGAAGATACTGCTTTGTAAACATCAAAGAATAAAAAGAAATTTGAAAATAAAATAAGTATTTGGAAACCCTCTCATATGTTTTAATTCCCAGATTTTTACCTAATTCTACTTTTGGAAAAAACACAGCAGTTATCAAATTATAACCTCATACAAAAACAATAAGATTTTAAAAAAATACTATAGTTTTTGTTCATTTGTTTTTCTAAATATTTAAGAAAATGAAATAATATGACTGCCTAAAGTAATATCTTTAAGTAGCCACCTTAAAACTTCCTCTCACATAAACACTAGATATACTATTTATAATTGTATACATAAGCAAATAAAAGATATGTCAAATGAGAAAAGACACATCTAACAGCTTTACTACATATCCAGAAGTTACAGAAACATCTGAAAAGATTTTAAAATGTGAAGACAAGTACTATCATTAAATATTTTAAGACAGAATAATACAAAAAGAATAAAAATAATAAAGACATCATATATGATTACTCCAACCAGTCTCATTATTTAATTAAATTATACTTTAATTTAAAAAAAAGTTTGTATTAAATACTAATTAAAGCCAGAAAGGGCTAAGACTTTAGCTAAAGCAACCTAAAATGTGGGAAACTTTTATTTAATAAATTTGTTAAAACTCCAAAGGAAGATAATAGTGCAAACTGCTGTGAGTGTGGTTTATAATCTTCAAGAACAATATAGCATATAACGACATCAACTACAAATAAGCACTTTTTAAGGAAATATGAAAACATTTGTCACTTCCCTTTCTGTTTGCCTTTTTGTTTTTATTTTCTCAGAGTCCCAAAGCTAAGGCAACAAAAGATTTTTAAAAGCTATACTGGTGGCAAATGTCTTCTCCTGGGAAAGGACATCTCCCACCCTACCTGTACTTGAGGGAACAAGCCATTTAGCAAAAATTCGGTCTCATTGATGAAAAGGGGAAAAAAAAATTTAGATATAAAAATAGGGATGTGACTGTCACATTAACCACCGTCCAGGCAATCCTGTTTGGTAGCGACCTTGCTAGGACATAAAGCAAGGACATCATTGTATTCGAGTAAAGCCAAACATCTCACCCACTTTGGGCCATTGTTCATTCCAGCCATCACCAGACCAGGAGGAATGAAAACTGGAACAGTCAACTAGATATCTTGCTTATCTTAGTCATTGAAATGGTTACTGCCTAGATAGCTCAGAGCTAGGTGAATGTGACACACCAAAGAAGTCAGAAGTCTTACGAAGAAGATAAGACACCAAAGATAAGACACGGACATAAGCAGAATGTAACATAAAGTCAATTACTATGAGTGCTGTAGAAAGCACTATGAGCTGAATTTTCCCATTATCCTGGAAATGAATGAATCTCGATTTGCAATGTGAATGAATGATACAGTTTAGATAGTGAAGGAGCCAGAGGAAGTGGGATTAATAGAATGAACTAAAAGTAAAAAGCCAGAAATAAACGAGTCAGGTCTGAGGACCTGAAAGTGGACCAAACTTTCTGGAACGGTGAACACACGGTAGAAAATGACAGCAGACGGTCAGAAAGATCACTGGCTAGCTTGGAATACCGGGTTCAGAGTTTATAGATATACTTCAGCTTGGGAAAGTCATTGAGCTGATTGTATAGTCCATACTTGAGAAGATTTTTATGCATCTGTGCTAGATAACTTATAGGAAAGGGTGTTCTTTCTTGAAGTAAATTATGTATAAGAAGGAAAGTTAGCTTTTAGTAAAAGTTAATTTTACTAAACATTCATATATGTAGCAATTTTCCTTCACTTTAGAAAGATAGATATTCATATTAACCTTTCATAAATTATAGAAATAAAACATAATTTTTTTCATACATTATAGGCAAAAAGGGAGTGAGATCTACAAAGCTAGTTGATACCATGCAAATGAAACACATCAAAAGGACCTGTCAGTTGCTTTAAGCTGGACCATATGAAACCGCCATTTTTGTACACATAAGAGTCTAAGATCAGTAATTTCTTATAGTTT
>NW_011888824.1:1718993-1741771 GCF_000151845.1 Pteropus vampyrus | reverse complement strand
GCAATTCATGAACAAAATTTTAAATAATTAGATATCTAAAAATGTAAAACATTCTTTGTAATAAAATTGATTAAATATCATTTTGTAGTCTACTGGAAAAGATAAAACTTTTTAAATGATTAGCAAGAGTGCTAATATTCTCTTACACATTGCTAAAGAAGGTACAAATTATTCTGTTATATTTTTGATCTTTTATAGATGAAAAACCTGAAGTTTACAAAAGTAATTCACGTAAATTCTCATAGCTTGCAAAGGAAAGAGTAGCTCTGGGCCTCAATCTATTTAACTTTAAAGGATGCTGATATAAATCAAAAATCATCAAGATAGTCTTTTATTTTGACTCCAAAATAACATTTCTAAGAATTTATCTTAAGGACATGAACAGAAATGAGCTCAAAGATGTGCTCTGTAGTAATAGTTAAAATAACAAAGAAATTGGACAGACTAGGTATCCAGCGATAGGAACTGACTACTGAATTATGGTAATTTATATTTAAAATGGAATATTATACAGTGATTAAAAATTACATTTAAAAAAATAACGATATAGAGAAACAATTATGAAATATAATTAAGTGGAAATATGTTTAAAACCCTATGATTCAATATTGTAGATAGGATAAAATGCAAACAGAACTAAATATATAAGTAGGATAAAGACTGAGAAAACATACACTGAAAGATAAAAGTAGATTTCTCAGTTTGGTGGAATTTTCTAATTTGTGACTCTCAAAATTTTCTCAATGGAAAAACTTCACTTTTATTTTTAGGAAAGTTAGGATTTTAAAGATAAAAAGTAAAAAGTGGTATTTATGGATCCTTGCTGGAGAGGCTTTGGCCCATGGGTTGTATTTGAGAAAATTGAAAGAAAGAGCACTAGGCTAGATCTGGCTCATGAAGGTGGTTTTGGTTACTTTACTTTGTTTTAAAAATAGAAGATTTTACCTACAAATCTGAAATCCCGTTTTCACTCAAAAAATCAGAAGTTTCTGGCAATGCTGTGTTTATATTTCTGAGCAACAACAGACTGAGTAGTGGCTGCTCCTTTGAAAGAAGTACAGGTCACTCTCTGAGATGCACTGCAGGGTATCAGGAGCAGACAGGAAGTTTGAAACAGACTGGATCCCAGATAGCTAACATCTGTCAACTCTTGAAGGAAGATGGTCTTAAGAAGAGCCATACATACCCATGTATGTATATGTGCACAATAATATACCTTTGAATATTCTTAATTCTCTATTAATTAACTTTTTTAAAACTCCTAGAAGAAATAATACCTACCACCTATCAGGACAAAAAAATACATTTACCATAGCAACTTTAAGGCAGAGATTATAATATATATATTAGAATTTAGGCATTGGAATCACAAATCAAGGACTCGAAGCTTTGTGTCTCAGAAAGCTCTGGTGTGTTGAGGCTTTCGTTTCCAGGCAACTACATCCTTGAAGTAAGATGTACAAACATTTATTGAGCACAGACCTTGGCTTAGTGTAGTTCTTGTTACATAGTGCAGGTGAGAATTGATTTTAGAGCTCTGAATGGAGGCAAGAATTTGTTATTAAAATATTACAGTTGTTAAACTGTTTCTTTGGAGGCATTCATCTGTGAGAGCACATGACAGTTGATTTCTGCATCCTCCTATAAGGCTTAGCTTGTAAGAGTCAAACTAGGCTCTCCTAATCTGTTATACTGAGTATTTGTCTGACTTTGTAGGCCCTTTCTAGAAGCAGAGAACACAGGGTAGTAGATCTTCTTACTGCAGTGTGACTCAAACCACAGATAGGATGTCTGGGGATGAAAAAGACACTGGACCCTGTAGTTCTCCTACGAGACTGGTACGGTTGAGTGACAAATGCTCATGCTTCTGTCAGACCTGGGTTTCTCTGAAGACAGACCAGTATGTTCAATTTTTTTTGTTTATACGAAGCTATTCTTTAAAAAAAAAATTGTCCCCCAAGTGATGCCAACTGGTAAGTTATAATCTAATGCTAAATATGAGTGTGTGTATTTGAATTTGGGGTGGGAGACGGGAAGAGTGAAGGAGGGAGGTAGAGGAAGAGAGAAAGAGAAAGAGAAAAAGGGGAGAAGGGAGAAGGGAATAAGAGCAGGGGAATTCCAGAAAGAACTGAAGTTGGATATCTTCCTCTTTACTCTGGTGGAACTGGGATTCAGAGCCTGATATTAAATTTGCTATACAATAATGAAAAATTGGTGTCTTACACTCCTGATTTATTAGACTGAGATTTATAAATAACATGCTGTCACTTTTTTAAAAAATCAAGTAATAAGTATTAAGAGAAACCTGATGTGGCAAAACATAAATTAGTTTCACCTTAGCATCATGTCATGCTTCTATTATGGCATTCGTCACATAGAAATAAAAATAATTATAAAGCTTATATAGCTGTATTTTTCACATTATATGTTCTTTGAGGATGAGGACTGTTTGTTATCCAGCTTTGTAGTACTAACTGTTAGTGCTACAAACCAACATGTAGTAAGCCAACAATTAATATGAGTAAATGAGCTGCTTAGTTCCCCATGAGTGAATGCATAGCTAGTAAACTTAGTAGCTAGTAGACTAAACAGCTAGTAAAACTGCATAGCCGAGGTCAACTATGTAACTTCCTACCAGTAAGTGAATTGCATAGTCAATGAGAGAACAAGCTCAAAGCAAAAAGAGTCAGCAAACCTCACCACAGTGACAGTATGAAACTGCAGACTTTGAAATGTAGGCGCGTTTCAGAGCCAGAGAAATTATTTTACTCTAGTCATAATTCATAAGACAAGTACCTGCTTATAAAAATACTATCGAATGTTTTACAGTAAATTGTGACATTTCGTACCTAAGGTTTAAAGACCCTATGTTATTGTATCTTACTCATGTAGTATAAGTTGTAATGCAGAACAGTGTGGATTCGATTGCTAAAGAAAAGAAAACAGATTTATTTTCACCAAGTTCCCTGAAAACTTCCTAAGAACCTAAACGCTGAAGCTATTATTTTGATCCTGTCAGAAGAATGGTATTATATTGGAATTCCGAATTTAGAACATTTGTATCACAATCTAAAGGACTTTCTGGCAGGAATGTGAAGCAGGCTAGTGCCAACCAGAAGCGGGGATGAAGAGACTGCTATGCTGCTCCAGTCACTCTCAGGATGTGGCACCTGCTCTGCTCAAGGCAAGGGTGAGATTTTTTACCTCTGTGTGCGCAATCTTGGGAAGACTCCTGTTTGGCTAGAGAATGGTTTCTCAACAAACATTTGTTGAATAAATCGAATAAAAAACCAAATTTCGTCATGGTTAAAGGAGTCCTATTGACATCATCTGGTCAAAATAAAAATATATGGGTTGGGTGTTAAGACAATACGAAATATTTAAAACTGATCAAACAATTATATCCAAAAAGTTCTGATCAGATTAAATTGAAACTGGGAAAAGATCTTCAGTGCCTTGCTTCTCAGTTCAGTCCTGTAGTTACCTTCTGTCAAGACCATTATCAATAACTTAGGTAAGAAAATAAAGATTTCAAAGACCTTAAAATTTATGTGTATGCATATACCATTTTTATTTATTTATGACTTTAAGGATAACATTATCCTTATAGGAAATGTGGAAATTTGAATTTGGGGTGGGAGACGGGAAGAGCAAAAAACATTTTTTTGCTAAAATGTTTTCTGGAAGGGAAATCCCTAAAACTCTCCTACATACCAGCATAGACTAGCACTGAACAATAGAAATTTTATCGTTAATGGAAATGATTTATATCTGCATTGTCCAGTTCATTAGACTCTATCCACATAGGGATATTAAACATTTGAAATGTAGTTAATGTGGCTGAGAAAATACATGTTTAATTTTATTTAATTTTAATTAATTTTAATTTAAGTAGTTACAGTGGCTCCTGGCTACTGTATTGGACAACATAGGTAAATAGTTTCTGTGTCACTAAACCCTTAAGGAATTTGTCAGTGTCGACCCATAGCCTCTCAGGTGTAACCACTCAGTGTGGGACAGGCTTACTTTCACTGCCCAAAGACTTTCTTCAGGAACTAGAGCTCACGCTGCCCAGGGTAGGCTGGAAGTGGAACGGTCTTAACAATGGACTGATATGACATGGCGTATAAATACTTCTCTGGGATTGTGAAAGGCCATTATAGCCACCTCAGAGGCAAAAGTTCTGCTGACTTTAAGAGTTCCAAGCAGGATCAAGTTCAGTTACCTATAGTGGTGACAGGCTTGTTAATTTACCTTATATAGGTTCTCTTACCTTCCCTTTTCCATTTCTCCACTTCTCTCCTAGTGTTTCCTGTACCCAAGTTCTGTCCAGATCTACTTCTTGAGAAACCAAAACTAAGAATGATGCTACCAGTTCCAGGAATATGTCTACATGTTGGGATAATTGGAGACTCCATGTTCTGCCAGCATATAATTTAAGAATTCAAGTAATGGAGTCAGACAGCTGAAGTTTAATGTTAGCCTTTCCTTTTCTGATTGTATGACCTTGGGCAAATTATATAACCTAATACTCAGTGTTCTCTTCTGAAAAAGGAAGATAATAACTGTCTCCTCACAAGACTGTGATAGTGCATGAAAACAGCTAGCTAGTGTTGGCACTTACCATTTATTGTTATTTTATTCATTGTGTTTTTAATAATGGTGTGGAGTGCTCTTTGGCAAGTGAGCTAACTTGGTATATAAAAAACTGGGCTATCTTCCATGGTGCTTATCAGAAGAATTGGCCAGTGGAAAGATAAAGAGCATTTTGTAGGTGTGGCAGAAATCTTAGGTCATTTACTATGACATGAGCTGAGCTCATTGGGCTAAATTTCTGATAGGCAAAGATAGACATGACCGGAAGCTTAGGAAGAACAGTACAATGAGTTTGTCAGACCACACGTTCTGAGGGCATGGTCCTCCATAATACTGATGTCACTTCAGAACCAGTTGCAAGTTTAGTGGTTCCCCAGGGCCAACTTCACTCTGACCAGCTAGCTGCAAAGTTGGAGGTTCCTGCAATCACTTCAGTTTCAATAATTCACTCAAAAGACTCAGAACTCACTCAAAGTGCTATATGTATAACGACAGTTTTGTTTGTTTGTTTGTTTGTTTGTTTGTTTTAATAGCAAAAGGATACAAATTAATATAAGCCAAAAGAAGGGGCATGCAGAGCAAAGGCTGAGAGGGTTCCAAATGCAAAGCTTGTATCATCCACAGGACGTGGTCCCCTCCCAATATTGAACTGTGACAGTACTCAGAGTATTGCCAACCAGGGAAGTTCACTCAGTCTTTGGAGTCCAGGGTTTTATTGAGGGTTCATTATGTAGACATGCTTGATTGGGTCATAACAAAGATATTTCTATAACTTGGTAAAGTCCAAGGGTTTAGAAGTTATCTCCCAGGGGCAAACACCAGCCAAATCTTTTGTGATACTGACAGTAATTGGACTGACATGCAGTGAGTCCATGAGATCTATAATCACTGGAGAGACAGAGTATAATGTGTGGACCCAGTGCCCTCATTCTCCCGGATTACTCTAAAAGCTTTTGGTTTTAAAGCCTAGAAAATGAATGAATGAATGAATGAATGAATGAATGAGTAAAATTCTATCACAGCCATGGAACTCATCATAAACTTTCACAAATGATCTAAGTTTGCCATATTACATTTGAGCTGACCTGACCTAGACGCAGCGCAGAGAAGACACGAGAACCTTCATTACATTTCACAGACCAATTTCCCTTGAAGTTCTCTGCATCCGAGGGAGAAAACAAAGTGAGGAAGAGAAGAGGCAGAGGGCAAATAGAAGATTTTCTTTCCTCTGACTTCTTTCAAAGAAACAAACATCTGCAACCAAATTTCGTTTATTCATGTCCAGGATCAAAGGTATTAGCTGAGTTAATGGGGGCAATGTGTCTTTATAGGTGTCTCAGGGTTCACCTTTCCCATTTGGGGCTAGGCGCTATGTCAGCACACAAATTATTCTTAGTTTTGGCCTAGCATACAGATGGCTTAGACTGTTTAAGAGTTTTGATTTGTGCTTGAAAGCTGCTGGAAAAAGAGAAGCTGCCCCAAAATGGACTTGTCGTCTTAAATAAAATCACTGATTATTAGACAACTTTAACTATCTGATTTGATTGTTAATGATCACTGATGCTTTAAATTTCAAACTCAGAATAGAAAGGATTTGATTTAATTTTCAGATTAAGGAAAGCTTCACACCATCCTCCCAGCAATCTAGTGATGTGAATAAAAAGAAAATGAGATCTTCATGGATTCTGAGCTGAATGGAAGAGTAAATGTCAACTATCCGCTTGCGTTTCTATTCAACAGCGATTTTGTAGGAAGGAATCACTTTAAAAAGCAAGATTGGCTGAAAGATGACATTTGGCCTTTTGGCTATGCTGGTTTTTCTTTTTAAATCAAATCCTTAAGTAGAATCACTTTATTTCTATCACCGTGGAAGCTGACTTGCTGAATATAAGATGAATTTACTGCTTAAGGTATAAAAATCAAATTTATTTTAAAAATTAATTTGATGGAATATTACTCCCTAATATAAGCTAATTGTTTCTGCAGTTAACACCAAATTACTTTGTAAAAAGTGGGGTTTGTGGGTAATCTTTTCAGATGCTTCTACAGCATGAACACTACTCCATTGTTTCTAAGGTCATCTAGGTTATTTGGAACCGAGTTTTGTTGTTCAATTATATTTAGATATAAATACAGTTATGTTCCCCAAAATACCTAAATTCTTAGACTATCTTTGGGAAAAAAGCTTTTCATTAAGGTTTGCAATTACATGAATTTTGAATCACTGCTGATCAGATAATGTTCCATGCTTACTTCCAAATCGTTAACAAAATTTGATGTAAAAGGGCTGACTTTTCTTTTGTTTTATTTTTTAGTAAATACAAAATGTATTTTAATATTTTAAAATTAGAAATATATTAACATACTTAAAAAATCAAAATAATTAAAAAATACATATATAAAGAAATATTTTGTTCCTATTCCTGCCCCAATCTACCAAATTTCCCGTTCTTGCAAGTAATCTTTTTTATTTAATTCTACTACTTGCTCATTTTTTCTATATGCAAATATAAGATAATGCAAAAATATATTCTTATGTTTCCTCATTCTGTTAGAAGTGGTACACCAAATACGTAGCTTTTTAAAATTAAAAATAGGTTTTGGAAATATTTCCTTATCAGAGCAGAGAACATCCTTACTCTTTTCCACAGCAGTATCATTGGTGGAATGATATGTGGATGTACCATTGCTTCATTAGCCAGCGTCTTATGACTCACATGGGTTGTCTCCAAACTTTTGCTCACAGAAAAAATGCTGCACTTTGCTATTTATTGTGAGTAAAGGAATCTGTTGAATGTATTTTCCAGAGCATGACCAAAATTAAATGCATTTGTCATTTTGGTAGAAATTTTGGGGCAAATTGTCAAATTGCTCTTCGTAAGGTTTGATCATTTTTTCATTCTTATTAGCAATGTGGGAGAGTGATTCCTCACCCCCACCCTTACTTGCTTTTATGTGTTGCTAAACTATGAGATTTTTGTCACTGTTGTGTAGTTAGCCGAGGTTTCATTTGTACTTCTCTTACATGTAAACTTAAGCATTTCTTCATATGTTCGAATTCCATTCTTGTTTATTTTTATGTGAAGTTCATATTTCTCTATTAGGTTGCTTAACTATTTTCTCCCAATATCAAAGAGGTTTAAAGCAAATTTATTGAAGTTTAACTGAGGTTTATTAAAGTTTAATTTATAAACTGCACATATTTTTAGGGTACAATGTGATGAATTTTCACACACACAAACACAAACACACCCATGAATATATATATATATAGTGACATACACTCATATATATATGAATATATAGAGATATAAGACCATCAGCATAATAAAAAAAATGAACATTTCCATCACCCTAAATTTTCATGTCTGTGATTACAATCAAATCTGCATAACAAACTTGACCTAACATGTAAGATTGTTGTCTTTGAATACACAGGAGACCACTACTTAGAGTTTACCCTACCACTGATTCTCTTGCCCTACGGATGGGAATGGTGGTCCAAGCCTTGTATTCATTCATTGCCATGTCAGGAATTAAAAGCTCATTTTTCTTTGAACTGTAATCCTTACATATTTTTCTAAACAGTCTGAAATTTCAATGTTTTAAAAAGATATGGAGAAGTTATTACTCTTTAAATTACCATATTAAATTTCTACTTTGGCTTTAGTATGATAAATACAGGAACATCTATGTTTTTCTCTAATGAGTTAAGTAAGCTACTGATGGAAAAAGCATATATATTTATGCCTAGCAACAATGTATGTGATGTCATAAAATACAATTTTTGTGCAAGCTATATAACTTGTCTGCATGTAATTATATTGTTTTCTGGCAGAACTAAATCATACTGTGTCTAGTACTCTCATCATTCAACTCTAATATAGGGCTGTTATTTTTACAAGTGCTTTTTACAAACCAGTTCCAAGTGTTTATACTGAGTTTGAAAATAATAATTTGATTTCCCACTGAACTTGAACATTGTGGTGAATTTTAAATTTAATAGAGCTTTTTTTTAATGATGTGATTTTTCTCTTAAATTTTCATTTATCGATCTGCAATCCAGACCTTTAAGTATAAGGTCATTAGATTGAATGCAAAAATACCAGTCGTAAAAAAATTAAAAAGGAAGATTTTCTACCTCGACCATGTTGTGAGGTTTGAAAAACATATAGCTAAAGCTATATGCTTTTAGACTCCCAAACAGTAAGAAGACATTTGAAAGAAAATTAAGTCAGCTATTTCCTCAAAAATTAAAGGATAAAGTAATTACTTCTTATTTTTTGAAGACATTTGAAACACGAGTAAATACAATATTAGGTTAAAGTTCAAATTATGTAGTAGGATTAATTTTTTCAGTTTGTACTTAAGAATAATGATAACTGTAACAAAAATAACATCTACTGAGCAATTTCTAGGTTTCAGGAACTGTGCAAAATGAAATACAGGCATTATCTCATAGAATCATTGGCATGGTAGTCTTACTATTATATTTATTTTGTGGTTGAGATGCAGAAATGTAAACAAATTTAACAGCCAGTAAGTAAAGTTGCTGGCTTTCAAACCCATAACCTAAACAATTATTAAATTATGGAATTTTAATTATACTTTTAAAATGTTCAAAATAAGTGATTAGTTACATCTATTATAGATTTTCAAATGAATGATTTCATTTCTCCATATCTATATATACAAATTATTTATGAATTTTATTTAATCACAAAATATTTTCAACTAGTTTTAAAAGTCATGCTGCAGAACTTTCAATTAAATGTGCTGTATTATATATGTATATTAATCTCTGCTGCCTTTTGAAAACTCAGAAAATAACAGTAGATGAAGAAAAAGGTTTAAACTTAAGAGGTCAAAGAAAACAGAAAAATAAATGGCAGAGGAAAAATGATGCTCACAAATTTTGCAAGATGGAAATAGGCAGTGAATGACAAGCAACTCTGGGGAGGGGAGAGATCAGAATGGAAGTATCTGAAGTGCTGGTGTGTGAGGGCTAGGGGACAACAAGAAGTCAGCTGCCAAACACTGCAGAAGAGAGGAATGATAGAAACAAATTTCTCTTGGAAGGCTGAAATGTGGTATGAAGCTGATAAGAGCAGACTTGTTGGAAATCTATAAAGTAGAAGGTAGCTCTTGAGTACCTTGTCATCTTAAGCAAATTACAGCTAAGAAAAAAGTAAGAAAACGATTGACTTTAAAAGTTACCCAAAGTATTATGGCCAGTTTACATTATAAAATCAGTGCTTCTGGTTACTTGTCTGTTTTCCTGGATGAAAATATTGGTGGTGTATCATTTATATAACCAATAATTTTAGCCTGTTACTTTTTATGTATTTTTTAAATTTGTGATTTTTTTTTTTGATGTAGACTATTTACTGTGGAAGACTTTTTCCCTTGTATCAGTTTGATATGGCCACAAACAAGAAATTGACTAAGAGAAGAGTCAGCCATTTGCATTTTATTGCAATCAATCAAATATTGCCGTTTTATCCAGCCCTGCTAATAAGGAGAATCAAATAAACCCAAACTTAATTCAAAAAAATTATCATTCTTAATTTTACTATGGTTTTATTATGATTAATGACTAACTTGTACTGTTAAATAAAAAATAATCTATGTTGATTTAAAAAAAATATTTCTATCTCCAGCAATTTAGCAATAATCAGTTGGTTATGAACTATTGAAGACTAAAGATCAAGAGGTCAGGATTAAAAAAAAGAGGTCTGAGTCATGAGGGTAAAATAGAACAATGTATGCAAAATCTACTAATCTGTTTGACATGAAATCTTTTAATTAATGGTAATTTGTATTATTAGTATTCAAATTAGTTTTGACTACATATATTAGTTGCACATTCTAGAGTCTTCCTCTGCTCTGTGATACTTGCATAAATACTGTGTATGGTTCTCTCCTTGCTTGTTCTCATGCTGGTATCTCTAATGCTTCACAAAGAACTTAGTAAATTTAGTACTTGGTAAATTTTAGACTGATAAAATTCTTAACTGTTGCAAATTGCTTACTTTTACCTAAAGCTACAGCCCAATGACAATACAGAGGGTAGAAGTGGTGCAGATATATTTTGATAAGGGTCAGACTTTTTTGCTGCTTTAAAAATGAGTTAGTAGCAAAGCAATAAATATAGCAGTTGTCATTATTGATGGCTGGACGCTTCACATACATATGTATTTTACACTTCGCCCCAATCCTTCGAAGTAAGTGTTATCATCTTTATTGTGTAGACAAGGAAAGTGAGGCTCAGAGAGGTGAATAACTTACCCAACTTAAACAATTAATAAATGTCTGAACGAAGATTTGATTTTGATCCCATGAGGCACTGTTTCTAAAAATAAATGCAACACTAAAATCACTAATTCGGGTGATATTTCAGGTTAGTTTATTAGTTATGAGAATTAAATGATTTAGTGTTTGCAAAAGTGTTCATTACAAGGAATGCAATTAAGTGTTTAAAAATATTTATTTAGTAAAGTTTCAATTCCAAGAAAACAAAAAATAAATAAGCAATCGCAGTTCAATTTCTGATTTTGCCAGTTTAGATTACAATGAGAATTAATTAGAATTAAAGGCACAAAACATTCTAAATCACCAGATTTTCAGTTTGTTTTATAGTGTAAAGTGTATTATAGTCATATATATATGTGCATATATAAATTACTGTAACTTATATATAAATTAAAGTTATATATGCATATAACCAATTTTCAACATTCTCAATATTTTGTGAAATTATTTTATTCAGATAAAACTACACGTACATTAACAAAAACCCAACAGTCTTAAAATTAGGGACTTAATGTGATTAAAATGGAATTAAGTCAGATAATTGTTGTTAAAAATAAATTTAATTTTGGAGGATGGTAGGTTGATTGTTTTATCAGTATTCCTTCTCTCTCTATAAAAAATAGTATATAATAAATGTATTTTGAAATCAATAATAATTACTTACTTTTGGTTCTAGCAAGTCAATTCTCTGTGATTAAAGTTAATGTGAATAATAATTGATGTGTATAAAGAGTAACAATAGCAAGAGACCATGCTCCACCATTTAAAAAATCAACAGAGAATTGTCTTTTGTCATTTGTGAAGAAAGATCAAAAGACAACGAAAAAGACAAAGGTCTCTGCTAAGTGGGAGGCACGTCTACATACAAAAATCTTGCTCTAGGAACTGCAAGGTTCTAAAGGACCCTAGGAAAGGACATGAGCAAGACGGGAACCTGACCCCATGCAGTCCTCATGCCCACATGGATGCTGTGAGCTCCTTACCCCCATCACAAAGAACAACGACCTCTCCGCAATTGTTGCTCTCTTAAGACTCCAGGAGCCTCTTCTTTGCTTCAGAGCGCCCGCATGTGAAAGGGCACACAACTGTAAGAGACAGATGCCTGCTAGTTATGCCTTCATTTGAATCCTTAACTCCTTTGCCGTCCTAGTGAGCTGGGTTGAATATGTGGAAAGAAATGTTAAGACCCTTTTTTCCTCAGAATTTAGAATCTGAGTACTCTGCTCTCCACTTCTTCTCTGGCCACAAGGCTTGGCTGAGCCTTTCAGAGACAAAGGTCTCTGCTAAGTGAGAGGCACGTCTACTTCCAAACTGTACCTCCCAAGTCTTACCACTCCTTTCTAAGAGAGAAGAGAATACAGACAGAGGAGCAGAGAGAAGTGGAACTGACATTTATAGTGCTAGATGCTGTGTGCTTTACATATTTTATCTCACTTAATCATAACAACCACTTTCTAAGACAGGCAATGTTCTCATTTTTTCAGGTTATGAAACTTAGGCTCAGCAAAGTTTAATAATTTACACAAAGTCACATAACTATTAGATATAGAACCAAAATTTGAACTGAGTTCTTACCAAATTCTGAGCTCTTACAATCATGGAAAATAACTATGCTATACATTGTATGTATATAATCTCATTTAATTCTTTTAAAAACCAGGAGACTCAATGAAGCTTAGTAATTTTCCCCAAAATCCAATAGTTGGAGAGAAAGGTGTCTCCTGTCTGCGTGTCTCACACACACACACACACACACACACACCATTAGCCGTATAATAAAAATTTTTTAAATTCATCTGCTGCTATGTGTGTGACTTTGTTCTCTAAAAGTCTCATGAATATATATTGTCTGCAATTTGGTTTTGTATTCTTTGTTTATAACCCTAGATAAGAGAGTAGTAACTATTAAATTCTCATTAGAGAAATGACTAACAAAATTTTAATTAGTTTACAAATACAAAATAGAAGATAGATTTCATATAATGGTTCTATTCCGATATAAACAAGACTGGTAAATTTGTTCCTAATAAGTTGGAAGTATATTTTAATTGGGTTGCATATTTAGTTTCATTGGATGATTTGATTTAAAGGAACATATCTCATGCCTTTGACAAAGAATAAAAACTTCTATACAATAGACAATTTGAAGCCTCACTAACTTTATGAGATGCATCATAAAAACATAAATGATTGAGATACTTCTCTGGTAGCATTTTCCATTAAACAGCAGCAAAGTGTAGTAGTCAAGAACAAACTCAAAAGTCATAATGTCTGATTTAATTCCTGGCTCCTTCACTTATTATATAATGTACATTTAGCCATGTAGTCTTAAATAAATTATTTACTATCTCTGTGCCTCTGTTTTTTCACCTGTAAAATAGCATGAGACTATTGTGATTAAGAGAGATGATGCTGTAGATCTCTGTAGAACTGCACCGGCACCTAGTGAGCCCTCAGTATATATTCATTGTCTTTACTTCCAAGCCATGATCTAAGAACACTGATATGAAGAATGTTAGCATACATGCTTGGAAAGTAACATTGTGATTGAAAAACTCTGACATGCTCATGGGCTGCATGAATTCCCATATAGAGTGAACTCTCTGTAGAAGTTCCCAAATCATTTGAATTTGGAATATTTTGGGTACATGCCTGTGAGCACCCCTTGGAAAATATTCCGCAGAACAGCCTCAGGCATAGCCATTTTCTTTAAAAACTAAGGTTGTGTGGAAGGTGCTGGACTAATTTGAGAAATGATTAAAAGGAGTTTCTGCTGCCAAAGAACAGTAGAAAATATACTATGATTGGAAATGTCTAGAAATTTTTCAGACTCAGCCTGGAAAAGGAGCTTGTAATTCTATTTTAAAATGACATCTCTATATTTTACCACCAGATCCAATTCATAGTGTAAAACTGTATGTAAAAGAATAAGGCAGAAATTATATAAGGTACCAGCTGAGTTAGGTACTAAAATTTATTCCAGTTTCTCCCATTTTTAATTTTTTTTTCTATTTTGTGGCAAATCATTTGTGTGGTATCTCTTAGTAACGTGAATGTAAGATAAGGTAGGGGAGTAGTAAAAGTGTAATAGATAGAACTTATTAAAAAGACATTCAGACACTTATAGTATATATACTCTTAAGAACAAAAAGACCCGCCCCCTCCCCCACCAAAAAAAAAAATCATACCTTTCATGGTAATGGTTTTGCTTTGTTTGGTTTGTTTTGTTTTTTGAGACTGTTGTGTGCCTGTTAAATGGGTAATTATGTTGATGTTAGAAAACAGGATTTTAGCAGTAGAAAAAGCAGATAAAAACATGAGATTCAAAGGTTAAAATCTCTCTACCTGGAATTTTGGATTTGAAATGTCATTATGAATTCATGATTTATTAAAAATATATATACATATGCATGTAGCTATATAATTTTGACCACTGAAAAGGCCTAGGAACATTGAGAACTCCTAGAACCCAGATTTTTATACATAAAAATGATTTCCAAAAAACCAGTTGTTCTTGGAAAAATGATTGGTTCTCGGCCTGTGGCGGGAAGTGAATAAAGTGAGCCTAGTCACCGTATCATTTCAGAAATTGAATGATGTATTAAAAGATTATTGTTGTAATGTCAAAAAGACTCAGGAATCAGTTTAAAAATGTTCCCAGGGAACAAAGATGGGACAATTTGAGCATCAGTATGTATAGTACCTGTAATAGATCAAAACACATCAAATATATTTAAAACCGTGAATTCATAATGATATTAAAATAAAAAAAAAAACAGGGTCAGTCCCCTTTGGAAGAAGTTCAGTGAATAAGCCATTATTTTGTAAACTGGTAAATAAGAGAAAAACAACAACAACAAAAGTCAGGTGTCTATTTGATCTTTCTTATGTGAAATGTACCTTTAGATAACAATGTAGATCATGAGAAGTTTCTTTTTATAGACAAACTTGACTAATACATGAAAAATAACTACTAGGTTATTTAGCATTTCTGTCTCTACTTATTTTTTGACCCCTGTATCCATCGTAATCTGAGTGATGTGCATTACACCTATCACTATTGTTTCTGTATATTTCTGCTTGTATCTTGTTTCTTGTATGATTGTGGTTGTTATAGCATTTGGTTCATAAGTATTAATAACATATTTAGTGTAAAGTACATCCTGTAGAATTATAAACTTCCCTTCATAGTGTTGCTTAATATTTTTGGCCTCTTAACCATGCTGATATTAAGATTCATAGATATGCTTTTAGCATTCATTTGGTATACTTTTGAACACCCTCTTATTTTGAACTGCTATGAATCATTTTGTGATCCAATCTGAAAAATTTGATTTGTTTGCTTCTTTGCTTTTTTTTTTTTTTAAACAAAAAGTCATTTACAACATATCAAAATTTATTAAAACATGCAATTGTAGCCTGTGGCCACAACAAGCAACCACGTATATTGGGATCAAAGCCATACTGTAGAGAGCCTGGCCTCTCTGGGTCTGCTTCTTCAGCATCTTAACTTCCTTTTTTCTTATATCTCACTAATACCTCTGATAGTTACAAAATGTACAGAATCAAAATTATTGTAGAGGTGCTGGGAACACACCTGGTTAACAAAGAAAGTGTTAGACGTCTCGGAAACAAACAAGAAGTATATTGCTTGTCACCCAGCAAATGCCACTATACTCACTGCATCGGTCTGCCCTACACTCAGCCTATCAATTACCTAGGTTCCAGTAGGGACTCAGAGTAGAGACAAAGGCAAGGAAGATGCTCCAAGCATGGCAGTTTTGGCACTGAAGAGATTAATGCTGATCCAAACAATGGACAGAACTCTGCAGTAAATAAACCAGCCTCTCCTTGGGGGAGAGGGGTAACAGAAAGAAGGCTTTAGAAAAAGGAGCCAAGCTCCATTTATAAGAAGCTTTGCTAAGACGCTGCCTAGAAACAAAAATGAATTCTGCTCTCATTCTTGAAGCATCAGGAAATATTAAATTGATATTAGGTGGCTAGCAGGGTAAGACTTGATTAAAATCAGCCCTCAAGGGCAGAAATATCATCTATGTCTGACTCACAGAGCATCTGCTATAGGGCTCAATACCAGATTTTAAAAATCAGGATTATGTAGGGGATTTCTGAAGGACAAGGGAAATAAAAATCATTCATGAGCAAATCATTCAGATATCTGCCCTTTCAGACCTCCTCTCCCTTTCCCAGAAAACTTGGTAACACAGATTAGGTAGGGACAAGATGCATGCCTTGCAGCCATAAGGCTATGGCAGGCTGGTTGTCATCAGATGCCTCAGGAAAAGGAAATGAAAGAATTGGGGTTGGGAGCTAAACAATCAGCATGATTTGGACACAAAGCCCTGGATTTCGTTCTTCTTTGTCTTCATGACTCTAATATTACTTATTTTAATTAGCTAAGAGTTATCTCAAAGCTATTTGTCTTACTCCAGTAAAAATAGCTTTTTAAAAACTTTGGGTGTAGACTAGAATCACGACACCACAGGTTTGGCTAAGATTTGAAACCAAAAGGAGGTATAAGTATAGTACATTTAATAAAAGTATTTCCAAAGACCATAGCAGAAAATAACATCATTTTCGGTCACAACGTAACACATTTGATGCCTTCCAAACCTTTTCCCTTCCTGCTCTAAGCTTTCCTCCTCTTGCTCTATCAACAGAGGGTCCACCAAGCTATCCCCTTGGTCCAGTGCTGGGAAGAGGGCAGATAAGGAAAGGCTGTACAAGTAGTTATGCCTACTAAATAAAAACCTCCACTCTTTTACAACTTTATTGAGATAATTTCCCATAACATGAAATTCAGTCATTAAATTTATAGTACAGTAGTTTGGGGGTATATTCACAGAGCTGTGCAGCTTTCACCACAGTTTATTTTAGAATATTTTATATTATCCCAAAAGGACTGTAGCAGTTAGCAGTAGCAGTCACTCCCCATTCCTCTCCCCCACGGCCCCAGGCCCTGACAACTAACTACTAACTCACCTTCTCTCTTTTTGGACTTGCCTAATCTGGGCAAACCATACAGCGTGTGGCCTTTCGCGTCTGACTTCTTTCACCTAGCACAATGCTTTCAAGTTCATCGGTATCGCAGCATGAATCAGTACTTCATTTCTTTCCATGACCTCATATTCCAGTGTATTAACATACCATATTTTGTTTATACCCATATTCATCAACACTGGCATAAGTTGTGTTGTCCTTGTTTCCTTTCGGACAATGGAGAAAGTCATATTAGTCAGTACAAAGGGTCTCCTTCCTCCGCTGCCGCAGAGCCAGATTGCTTCCTGAAAGCATGGCAGCATGTGTGGATCCTCCATTTTTCTCTGCCTCCTCTGCTGTCACAACCAAAAAGGGTTCGGGGATGCTTCTGTCAGCAGCTATTGCACTTCACTGTGTCTTTCATCTGTTAGGAAATACAACTCTCCAGTCCTTCTGCGATCTGCAGCTACTGAGTTTTCTTGCCCCTAAGTTATCTTTGTGTGGTATCTTCTCTTCACTTATGATTCTTGATCTCCCTGCTCAATCTCAGCGATTCTCAGCAGCCCTTTCCTCTATTTTAGAGTCTGAAAAATTTAGCTTCTCCCACTTTCACAAAAAACAACAAACAAACAAACAAACAAACAACAGTGGTTTAAAGCTCTAAGATGATTTCCAGGAACAAAAGGAAGGAATTTTGAATTAATGCCACCATAGAAATCAACTAAAAGCATTTTCCATGTTAAATCAGTGTTTTGTTCAAAGTGATTATTCTTCTTGAACTGCAGTGTTCAACTACTAGCCATAGGTAACTCACTTTTCTTCTCTGGATTTTATTCATTCATTCGAGATTATTAAATGCCTACTATATATTAGGTCCTCTCTTAGTAAAATGAGGTTTTGAATTTAGAGCATTAGTATTTTGCTATTCTATTGCACACCATTATCATTATCTGTAGGCTCTTTCTTCGCCTGCTATGAATCTTCTTGAAAACAAACATTGCTCAACAATCATTTTAGGTTTTACTGTTCCATGTTATTCCATTTTTAAACTAGAAGAGTCATCGTCCCCCGACTTGTCTGTTTATGATTGTATGTTTTGTCTCTGTGCATTCCTCTCCCAACATTCATGGAAACAGATGTTGTTGCCTGAGCTTTTAGCCCAGTGTAATAAATAAAACAGGATTGGAATAAAAACAAAACATTTTCTGGTTTCAGATTTATTTGAAACATCCAACCCAGATGTTCCAGCTGATTCAGATGTCTCTAAATGGATGAGCTCATTTTTCTATCACTTCGTAAGACATTTAATTCAGCTTTATGAAATAGCATGAAACAAAGACACTTTACAAGTACTCAAAAATTATTATTTAGCTAGCTTATATTCTTCAGAAATAGCTGCTCTGTAAATAATTCTCCCCAAATACTTTTTATTTATTTTTTATTTTTTGTACTGGCAAACAAGGCTTTTGGTCCCACAGCTACTTTGGCTGGATCTAAAGTACTTTAATAATAATAGATTACCAGGGGATGGGGGTGAGAGGATGGGACATATATTGTTTAAGGGTACAAACTTGCAAGGAGTAGTAAATAAGTCCTTGAGATCTAATGCACAGTACAGTAAATATTGACAACAATATTATATTATAATGAACTTAGCTAAGAGAGTAGACCTTAATTATCCCAATGACTAAAAAGAAATGACAATTATGTGACACGATATAGGTGCTAATTATCGCTACAATGACAATCATATTACAATTTATAAATGTATCAAATCAACATGTTTTACACCTTAAATTTACACATATGTGTCACTATATTTCAGTTCGAAATGTTTAAAATTAGAAATAAAAGTTTTAAAATAGAAAAAATAATAATAGAGAAACAGATTCTATAAATAATTGTCATTCATTTAATCTATTTTAAAAATAAATTAGGAGAATGATTTAACTGCTGATAGGTTAAGAAAAACAATGAGTATTTTCTATTCCTCAACTACTGTTCCTACCACCTCTTCACACCAAATATCCTCTCTAGTTAGATCAAGTTTTCTAGTAATCATTCACATCTAAATTACTCAAGATGTTATAGAATTGCTAAGTTTTTAATTTATATAATTCTACTGACTTTCAAAATATTTTTATTGAAGTTATAACATACATATAGCAAAATGTATACATTTTAACATAAATATATACAGCTAGCAACCCAGCATTTAGATCAATGTAAAAACATTTCCAGCTACTTAGATTTTCTTATGCTCCTTTTTGCCGATAGCCCTGAGGTAAATTTTATTCTGATTTGTATTACCATAGAGAAGTTTTGCCTTTGTTTGAATTTCATGTAAATGGAATCATGCAATGTATGCACTTATATCTGTGTGATTTATGTCTATTATTGTCAGTAGCAATACATGTTATTGTTTGTTCTTGTTCATACATGTTGTTGCATTTGTTATAGCTTGTTCTTTTTTATTATTGTTAGTGTTCCACTGAATGAATACACAGCGGTTTATATTTTTATTCTGCTAGTAATGGGCGTGCGGGGGTTTCTAGTTTTTGCCTGTTATAAATAAAGATATTTTGAAAATTCTTGTGTATGTTTCTTGGTTTATTTTGTCTGATATTAATTTGGTTATGCCAGTTTTCTTCTTGTTATTGTTTTCATGGTTTATCCTTTTCCATCCTTTTACTTTTCATCTGTGTCTCTCGAAAATTTAAAGTTCCCCTCTATACCTAACTCACTGAGTTTTGTGTTTTTTTAAATCATGGATAGGTGTTTTATTTTCTCAAATACATTTTCTGTGTCAATTAATATGATATGATTTTTCTCCTCTAGCCTGTTGATATAGTGAATTACACTGATTGGTTTTTAAATGTTGAACCAGACTTGCATACCTGGAACAACTCCCACTTGGTCATGACATGTAATTCTTTTTATATATTGTTGAATTCAATATGCTAATATTTTGTAGGGGGTCTTTATACCTAAGTTTATCAGAGATTTGGTCTCTAATTCTCTATTGTTTACTGTCTTTGTCTGGTTTTGGTATCAGGGTAATATTGGTTTCATAAAAAGAGTTGGCAGTTTTTTTCCTTTTTTATTTTTATTTTTGAAAGAGATTGTGTAAAATTGGTGTTAATCCTTCAAATGTCCGGTAGGATTCTCCAGTGAAACTAAAATTTTCAAGAATTTCTGGTAGAAATTCTCCATGGCTGGAGATCCCTTTTCTGAGAGCTTTTAAAAAATATGACTGATTTCTTTCGTGGTTATGAAACATATGGAATTATCTATTTCATCTTGGTTGAGTTTTAGTACTTTGCGATTTTTGAAGATTTGGTTCATTTCCCCGAAGTTGTTTAATTTATAAGCATAAAGTTCTTTGTAGTGTTGCTTTACTTTCCTTTGAATGGCTTGAGATTTGCAGTACTGTCATGGTTTCAATACTGATATTAGTGATCTGTATTGTGTTTTTTATTTTGTCATCTTGCTAGAGGTGTAATGATTTATTGATTTTTTTTTTGAAGAATCAACATTTTGGTTTTTTAATTTTCTTTATCATTGTCCTCTTTTCAACTTAAATAATTTCTGCTCTTAACTTTATTATATCTTTTCTTTTGCTTCTTTTTGGTTTATTTTGCTCTTTTTTTTTTCTCCTACATTGCGGTAGGAATTCTAATTGTTTGAGATCTTTCCTTCATTCTAATATAAGCGATTAGTGCTTTAAACTTTCTTCTCAGTATTGCTCAGGCTGCACCTCACATATTTTCTAATTTCTCCTGTGACTTCTTCTTTGACCAATGGGCTATTTACAAGTGTGTTGCTTAATTTTCAAACATTTTCTAATTTTTTTTGTTGTTGTTGTCAAGTTTCATTTTAATTTCATAATGGTCTAAAAAACCTGCATGATTTCGACCTTTCGAAATCATAGTTATAGAATTTTTAAGGCTTTGAAAATACTTCAAAATGATATTGTGCAACTCCTCATTTTAAAGCTGAGGTAACTCATTTTTATAATTGAAATAATAGAGACGAAAATAGAGATTAAGTGATTTTCTGAAAGTCTCAGTAACTGCATAAAGTTGGAATCAGAAGCGGAATATACAAGTCTTCTGTCTCATCAGCTGCTTTCCACAGCCTCTTGCTTCATTTTCTCCCTGGTTGAATTCACTCGTTGACTTCTTTGCTAGTCCTACTCTCTCCATCAAGCTGTATGTGACTAATTCAGCCTTTCTTACCATACTTTTTTCCTGACATCCTATTGTAGACTTTTACTTGCCATGTGGGTTAGCTCCTAGTGGTTATTATTTTTAAAGTTACTATTATCTATCCTATCTTTTTGGAGAAGGACTGCCCTCAGGTGTTTTGATTTTTTTGTTTGTTTGTTTCTCCTTTTGTACGGAGCTTAGCGCCGGGCAGATAGCACCGTTGATATAGTTATTAATTAATTAAATTCCTGTGCTAGGTTTTCATTTTTCAAGTCAAACAAAGTATTTTTAAGTTTATTCATAGCTAAGAATTTACAGTTAAAATTTTGTTAAAATTTTGGGTCAGAAAGGAGCTCCCTCAAATGTCCTTAACTTGAATATAGATGAACATAATTTGCTTTATTTTTATACATTATTGACAGAAATGGGTACACTAAAAAATTAAATATTAAATATAGAAATACTGTAAAAACATATCAAAAAATTTGATTGAGCATAAGATACTAAGTAAGTCATCTTAAATTAATCATACTCATATAATAAGAAGTACCATAACCTATTACTGCTATTAGCTAACATTTATTGACAACTTTCCGTGCATCAGTAATTATTTTTAAATTCTAATAATCCTATTAAGAAAGTTATGATATTACAACAGTCACAGTCTTATAATTTGGATAGCACTAAATGTATTCTGTTTTTAATAGGGATTTCATTTTAAGTATAGATGTCTATAATCATATCTGAAATATATGACAAACTGGTTATATGGGCCAAAACAATTCTATTTTTATGGAGGCTAAGGTGTGTTCTGGGGGAAATGATTTCCTAAGGAAAGAAGAACCAGGCATACAGAGCTGAATCAGTAATACATGGAAGAAGAAAAGGAAATCTGAATACAATATGAGATGCATCACTTGACATTAACTTCTAGCACAGCCTCTATTGAAGCTTTGGTCTTACAGAAAACAGAGCATCTGTAAATTAGGGAGGGAGGGAGGAAGGAAGGAAGGAAGGAAGGAAGGAAGGAAGGAAGGAAGGAAGGAAGGAAGGAGGGAGGGAGGGAGGGAGGGAGGGAGAGAAAAGAAAGAGGCAGACACAAGGGGGGAAGGAAGAAAGAGAGAGAGAAGAAAGAAAAGAGAAAAAAAGAGCTTGTCATTGGAACACAAAAATACCACATTTTGGGGGAACTCTAACAGAAAGTACTGTCTAAGAGAGGAGTACCCCTTTATTACAGACCACTAAGCATCTTTGAGCCTCCAACTGCAGCTGTTTGGGATGGCACCTAGGGGAGCATCAGAGGTGCCAGGACTAAAGGTAGAGTGGCAGGAGGTAGAATAAACACAAAAGACATACTAACCCTGATGGAGTAACGTGCTGCTGAGGTGCCTAATGTATACAAAAGCAGGGCTGGTGCCCGGGGGAGCAGTAGGGCACAGTGGAGAACTGCAGAGACCATGGAGCAAAGCAATACTCAGAAAGAGCAAACTTCTTGTTTTCATGATATATCTTTTTCCATTCTTTTAAATATTCTCTCTGAATATTTAAAATTCCCCTTAAGGATTTCTAGAAACGGTTGGGGAGAAGTGTACAAACACTGAAGTTATGAAATTTGCATGGGAAGAAAATGAGCCAGTGAAATTTGAATGTCCATAACGGCACAGA
>NW_011888824.1:1713711-1717598 GCF_000151845.1 Pteropus vampyrus | reverse complement strand
AATACTTTTTTATGGTTATGTTTTTTCCCCACTTCTTATTGAATTCTTTGTTTTTTATTACTTGTTTTATAAATGCTCTTCACTTATTTAGAAAATAAACTTAAGTCTGTCATACATATTGCAAATAAATATTCTTCAAGTTTTTGTCATCTGTGTTTGACTTTGTTTATGGGGTTTTTTTCCCCCTGACCAGAATTTTTAAATTTTACATAGACAAATATATCTATCCTGTTTTTTGTGCTTTATTAAGTTCTACATTTGGCCTTAAAAGATTTTATCCTTTCCAAGATTATAAATAATTCTCTTATGTTGTTATATTTAAAGCTTTGATCCCGAGTAATTTATTTTTGTGAAAAGAGTGAGGGAAAGATCCAGTTATATTTATTTTCCAAATGGCTGACCATTATCCCATCTCTGTTTATTAAATAATCTATCTTTTCTCTATTTTGAAATGCCATCTTTATCGTGTACTTATACCCATGTATATTTATCAATCTTTTATTTAATTGATTAAATTTGGGGATGGCTAAAATCAATTACTTTTCTGAGATTCTCTTAGACCCAGGGGTCAGACTGAGATAGCCACTTTCTAAAATGATTTATTTATTTCTCTATCTACTTCTTTTAAATTCTTTCATATCTCATTTGTAGCTTTACAGTGTCCTGAAACAGTCTCCTCCCCCCCCAAAAAAGGTCTGATATTTCTAATTTTTATAAACAATAAGGAATAACTGGAGAGCTGGGAATGTGTTTCCTTAAACTACTACAATGATTAGTTGGCTGGCTAGTGATGAGATAATAAATCTTCAACTGATAATTAAATATTGTGCTTCATGAAGATGTGGACTAATTCCATCCAAGGTGGCATTAGATTTTATTGCTTTTGCTAGCAAAATGAAAGTTATCTTTATACCAGTAGTTCTCAACTTTAATTGCCAAGTCTTACTTGCCAATTTCTCTTGCTTCTTGAACTGGCTTGGGTCCCATTATCAGTGTATTATATTTTACTGACATAATAAGCCATCTTAAGGAAACAATCAAAAGATGTTTTACCTTCTTATCCTGTCAACTCTGGGTTTTAAAATATTGACAAAAATACTCAGATAAACCCAGAGTTCAGAAATCTATTTGTCTCAATACCTAGTAGGGTTGTATTGCACTGGACTTCAGAAGAGCCACAATAAAACATGTATTTGGTTTACAAGAACCAATTCCACATTATATAATTTAACTAGATTAATCAGTGAAATCATAATTATATGTGGCAATCTATTCATCATATCAATTTGAGTTTACTTATTAATCCCCATCCTTACTAATGCTATGCGGGGAAAAACATTCCTTAGCATATTATGACCAGGATACTGTTTATTTGGTCCTGATTTGTATTTTTTTCCACTGATGTTTCAATCTTGCTCCTCTACGACTGTGTTCATCATGTTCTTTTATTCTTTTTCTTTATATTCCACTCTTGATCCCGAGAACCTCTGATACTCTAGAAACTGGGGAAGGTGAGAAAATTTTTCACTTAGAGCCTCCAGAAGGAATTCAGGCCTGCCAATACCTTCATTTAAGCTCAATGAAACTGATTTCAGACTTCTGACATTCAGAATGGTAGAATAGCAGATTCATGTTATTTTAAGCCATTAATAAATTAAGGTTCAAGGTGCACTGCTGCCAAGATGAGGAAGAGTGAAATAAGGGGATCATGCTTTTCATTGCCTCAGCCCAAAAGTGGCATGTTACCATTACTCACATTTCATCTCCTGAAACTGTCTACACAGCCTCACATAAAAAAGGGCTGAAATGTGTACTTCTATGTGTCTGGAAAGAAATTAGAACCGAATGCTGGTAAACCACAGTACCGTCTAGTACACATGGTGAGCTTAGCATGAGTATTATTGCTGACTCTCGTGGTTAGATAGGAGATGAGAAAACATGGATATGATCATACTCTTTGTAATTCTATTGAGCATTCTCTCTTGTTAGGAACAACCTAGTACAAGAGTTAGGGAATGAGCCTAGGAGTCAAGTTAGATCTTAATTTAATTCCTACCTCCACAACTTCACTTGCTATATGTCCTTGGCAAGTCTCTTTGCCTTTCTGAGTCTCAGTTTCCTAAATCATAAAATGAGCTTAACAATACCTATCTAATAGTGTTGTTGTAAAGATTAGATTATCTAATGTATGTGAAGTTCCTAGTGCTCTACTTGGCATTCGGTAAGCACTAAATAAGAAGCACTCTTGATTATTATCTGAGTCTGAGCTCCCACCCTTCAGGTACCTTATCATACTCTTTTCTTCCCTCTCAAACTTAGATCTCTTTCTGACCTTTTGACTCTTATTTTCAGTTATAAATCATAATTATCTTCCCTAAGTTAAAAATAAAACCAAACCAAACAAAATGAACTAAAATAGCTTGCCCTCAAACTCACTGCCCCTTTAGGCTATTTTTGTTTTTACTTCTTTCTCAACACCAAACTCCTCAAATGTTCTGTTTTGTGTGGTTTGTTTTTCACTAGCTGCTTCTACTTTTTAAATTCCCATTCACTCCTCATCACTTTATCTTTCTATTTACTAACACTATTCTGTAGCAGTGATAACCAGCTTCACCATGACCAAGTTATTAAACTTCATAAGCATTTTGTATTGCAGGTCCCCTCTGGCTTGACATTTTCATTTCCTTTGTCTTTGATGATTGTACACAATCTCATACCTCTTTCCCTTCTCACCATTCCCAAATGGACTTTCCTGACACCATTCCTCTTCCTGTTCTCTCCAGAAGCATCTTCCAGAAGGTTCACTTCTTGGCTCTCTTCTCTTTTCTCACATGCTTCTCCTTGGCACGCATATTCTCTCTCAAGACTTTAAAATAGCAGCTCTAGATGGGCAACTTCCAAATCTAGCCTTCAACACCAACCTCTCATCAGAGCTCTGTTCCAACTTCCCAAAGGCCTAATCAAATTTCCGCAAGTACTTTATTCTTGCACTTCAAATTTAGTGTGTCCGAGATTGGATTCTGGACCCATTGGGCAATTGTTCATACTCCTATTTTGGCACATATCACACAGTGTCTTATATTGTAGTTATTTGGAACATTGTATAATAGATTGCAAACTCCTTAGGACAGAAATTATACATAGTTTTTATCTCATTGCCTCATCTTTGACACTCTTCTTTATTCTTGTATAAAAATTCCGTAGTCATACATCTCTATGTCATCAAGCACTTATTTGATAATTATAACATGTTCAATAATATTCTTGGTAAATATAACTATTTTCACTAAAAATGTGGCATAACACCATTGAGAACAGTAGGAATCATCCCAGTTCAAACTAATGGAAAAAGGGAAAGTCTCTTGCTTACTGATTTTACAGCATAAAATTATTATTTCCTCTTTATTTAAATTTCAGAGCTAGCAGGCATGCACCACTGTGGATATTTAATTGGGGTTAGAGGTACACGGCTGCTAAGATGGGGAAGACACAGCTAGCATTTCCCAAAAGAACACAAAAGCTAGATAACAGCAGTTGTTTCCCTGAAGCATCACCAGTTTGAGCTCATCTTCTGGGATAAAGTGGGTTTTATTTTAAATTTGGAATATCACATTGTCATGCTGTGTCCCTCCCGTTGGAGTAGGAATAGAGTGATAAACACCTGCCAGGCATCTAGAGGTTTGCCAGATCCTCTTACAGAGAAAATGGGAAATCAAAACAGCCCAGATTGTTTCTTCTGGCAGGAACACTGCCACCTTGCCCCATATGATATTTCTATCTCTGTATCCATAGAGATACAATTATAGCTACATTAAAGAATTTTTTCTCTCTAGTCAAAGCAGTGTGATGCATTATTTACATATCATTAAGTTTGTTCATCTTTTTTT
>NW_011888824.1:1707132-1713661 GCF_000151845.1 Pteropus vampyrus | reverse complement strand
TTCTTCCCTCTCAAACTTAGATCTCTTTCTGACCTTTTGACTCTTATTTTCAGTTATAAATCATAATTATCTTCCCTAAGTTAAAAATAAAACCAAACCAAACAAAATGAACTAAAATAGCTTGCCCTCAAACTCACTGCCCCTTTAGGCTATTTTTGTTTTTACTTCTTTCTCAACACCAAACTCCTCAAATGTTCTGTTTTGTGTGGTTTGTTTTTCACTAGCTGCTTCTACTTTTTAAATTCCCATTCACTCCTCATCACTTTATCTTTCTATTTACTAACACTATTCTGTAGCAGTGATAACCAGCTTCACCATGACCAAGTTATTAAACTTCATAAGCATTTTGTATTGCAGGTCCCCTCTGGCTTGACATTTTCATTTCCTTTGTCTTTGATGATTGTACACAATCTCATACCTCTTTCCCTTCTCACCATTCCCAAATGGACTTTCCTGACACCATTCCTCTTCCTGTTCTCTCCAGAAGCATCTTCCAGAAGGTTCACTTCTTGGCTCTCTTCTCTTTTCTCACATGCTTCTCCTTGGCACGCATATTCTCTCTCAAGACTTTAAAATAGCAGCTCTAGATGGGCAACTTCCAAATCTAGCCTTCAACACCAACCTCTCATCAGAGCTCTGTTCCAACTTCCCAAAGGCCTAATCAAATTTCCGCAAGTACTTTATTCTTGCACTTCAAATTTAGTGTGTCCGAGATTGGATTCTGGACCCATTGGGCAATTGTTCATACTCCTATTTTGGCACATATCACACAGTGTCTTATATTGTAGTTATTTGGAACATTGTATAATAGATTGCAAACTCCTTAGGACAGAAATTATACATAGTTTTTATCTCATTGCCTCATCTTTGACACTCTTCTTTATTCTTGTATAAAAATTCCGTAGTCATACATCTCTATGTCATCAAGCACTTATTTGATAATTATAACATGTTCAATAATATTCTTGGTAAATATAACTATTTTCACTAAAAATGTGGCATAACACCATTGAGAACAGTAGGAATCATCCCAGTTCAAACTAATGGAAAAAGGGAAAGTCTCTTGCTTACTGATTTTACAGCATAAAATTATTATTTCCTCTTTATTTAAATTTCAGAGCTAGCAGGCATGCACCACTGTGGATATTTAATTGGGGTTAGAGGTACACGGCTGCTAAGATGGGGAAGACACAGCTAGCATCTCCCAAAAGAACACAAAAGCTAGATAACAGCAGTTGTTTCCCTGAAGCATCACCAGTTTGAGCTCATCTTCTGGGATAAAGTGGGTTTTATTTTAAATTTGGAATATCACATTGTCATGCTGTGTCCCTCCCGTTGGAGTAGGAATAGAGTGATAAACACCTGCCAGGCATCTAGAGGTTTGCCAGATCCTCTTACAGAGAAAATGGGAAATCAAAACAGCCCAGATTGTTTCTTCTGGCAGGAACACTGCCACCTTGCCCCATATGATATTTCTATCTCTGTATCCATAGAGATACAATTATAGCTACATTAAAGAATTTTTTCTCTCTAGTCAAAGCAGTGTGATGCATTATTTACATATCATTAAGTTTGTTCATCTTTTTTTTATTGTTGACTGTATTTAAGAATGAATTTTCAGTGATGATGATGGATCGAATAGATCCAATCAGAAATGTAGTAACATTAAGCAGAGGGCATGTCCACCTGTTATGAGAACAAGTGAAAATAGACATCTCTAAAAGCTTTCTCATTACTGACTACAACATACCATAACTGATAGCACTAAACTTCCGTCCCTGTTTTCTGCATTTGTTTAGGTTGATTTGCATATTCCTGAACTACATTTATTGGTGCTTTAACCAAACTTGGATATCGGCTTCTGATCTAGTTTTGGTCACCCTCATGACTACTCTTCTGGCTTTCTTGAATCTCAAGCCCTCTGCCCAGCATCCCACCTGATCTTTCCTTTGGTTTTTGTGTCATTGGTCAGGTATCTAGCTACCCCTGGCATTCTTTCTTTGCACCCCTCCCCCATTCCCTGACATTATCTGCCCCCAAATAACCCTTTATGGCATGGAAAACTGGACATGGTTTGTGTAATGTTCTCTTGTCTCCTACATCTATTCTTCATATTGGCACACCGTAGAGGAAATCTAATTATGTTACTCTTTAGCTTGAAATTGTTCAATGGCCTTCAATTGTCTGTAAGATAAAATCCAAGCTTCTTAGTATGCAATTAAAATGGATTTTTGTCATCCAGTCCTAGACTTTGACCATTTCCCCATGTTCAGCTTACACTCCTGTTGAATGGACCTACTCATGCATCTCTAAATAATCCATGTTCCCTTAAGCCTTTAAGCATTTGCACATACTGTGTCTTGTGCCTGGAACAGGCTTCCTGTGTCTTTATAGCAAACTCTCCTTCCTTTAAGACACAGCTCTTCCGGAAAGTCTTCCCTGACTGAGGCCTGTTTTCACACACTTAACGCATTCACACAAGCCATATTTGTGTACACACACACACAGGATTGACCTTGCTCTTTGCCCTAAAGTTGGCTTCTATAACTAGTGAAAGGGTCTTTTCCCTTAGCCTAACAAATGTCAGCAGCCTTGAAGAGATATGACAAATAGAAAACAAAGAGAAACAGAAATTCTCCTAGTACCAACACCTATTAAATGCTGGATGCATGCTATAAAAACTTCTTTAATGCACAGATGAGCATGTAAGGTAGAACAGACTATCTGGTGGTAGAGTGAAATATGTGAGACCATGAGCTATTATGGCTGCCTTGAAGGATTCTTACTGTTTGTAATCCAGAGACTCAGAGTTTAACATCCTCATAGGGACAGAAATTGAACCTTTGTATTCAGAAAATGAGGGGAATTGAAACAGAGATCTTTGAATAAATATGAGACCCTCAAAGCACTAAAGCTCAGCGAAACCCTCAGAAGAAGAATAGTCTAAAAACATAATAATAAGAAGAAATTCATCCACTGCTATAGCAAGAAGACAAAGAAGCTGAAACAAAGAGAATTTTCTAAGAAGCCAAACCCTAAACTTGTATTTCATGCAGGATTAGGGTTCAAAATAATACTTCTCATAAAACTTGGAAATCTTGAAGGAAAGAAATTCATATAATTGGACCCAGCAGGATGATACCCTTAGGGCAGGTAGAAGAAGCAAATGCAAAACCTGTGGAGAGAGGCAATCCTCAACCCACATTACAGAGAAACAATTGATCATGAGCAAAAGGCAGCAGATACCACAGTGAAAAGGATTGGAATCCCGAGAATTTCTGCTCCTGGAACACTCTATAAATTCTACTTATAGGATTTATAAAATAAGTTTGTTCAAAATGAATAAAGCATGCAATGTGGAATTTAAATCATCTAAAACAGAACAATATAAAAATTATATATTGGATAAAGAATAAATAAATTTCTAGAAATAAAATGTCAGTAGGTATACTAAATAGAAAATAAGATACAACTAAGTAAAGGTTCAGAGAGTTAGATTGGAGAGCATTACTTGAATACAGCACAGAGGTAAAGAATTAGAAAACAAGGAGAAATTAAGAAATCTGGAGGTTAGAATGAGAACATCAGTCTGGTAGGAGGTGATTAAAGAGAAAAAGAGAGAAACCATATCTGCCGAGGTAATGACTGAGTTTTCTAGAACTGATGAAAGATAGGAATCCTTAAAGAAATACTATGAGTCATAAACAGGCTAAATAAAAACAAATCAGACCTAGAATATTATTGTAAAACTATAGAAAACCAAAGAAAGAAAAGATCTGAAAGCAATCAGAGAGAAAAGATGGGCTTCCTTTTTAAAAAGAAACAAAAATTATACCGGCACAAGTTTACAAGAGCAAGAATAGAGGCTAAAAGGCAATTCTATTTTTTATTACCTTTCTTTAAAATAATAAGAGAAAGTAACTGTTACTCTACAATAAATTAGCCAAACTGTCATTTGGGAAGAAGGATTTAGAAATACATTTTTAGACAAATTTTAGAAGTTGTACCACTCAGATGCATGATGAATAAAAATCTTTTAAAGAATATAAGTAAAGTAAAAGCCAGGAAGAAACATAAAATACAAGTAGCAATAGTAAGAAAGAAATTAGTAAACATGTGGTTCAATATAAAGAATCATTTCTTATGTAGAACAATAATAATGCTGCACTTCAATGGTTATTAATTTGGGTAATAAAGAAAAACAAGATGTAATAAAACTCCAAATACCTACAACATTTAATAAAGAAAGTGGGCAATTAATGTCTAGAAAAAGGTTAGAATTATCGATTAATTTTAGACCATGTTTAATCAAGTACATATGTTAACAATTTCCTCATAATTTTTTAATAATAGAAATTGATGTATAATAACTAATTAATTACAGGATAAATGGGAATAAAAATACTTAGGCCAATCTTATACAAGGAGAGAAATATCAAAACATTTTTAAAAGAAAGCCAAAATATAAAATTTTAAAAAAGATAGAGATAAATCCAAAAATTTTAATAATTACAAGAAATGTCAATGGACAACATTCTCTAGATGGAGAACAGAGGCTGTAAATTGGATTTTAAACATCCAATAAAATTCTCTTTATATGGGAACATAAATATAACAAAAAAATATTCAATGTAAAGAAATGATAAAAAGTGGACCAGGTAAATAACAATCATAAGTAAGCTAGCTACATTAATATGAAAAATACACTTTGAAGGGAAAAGCATTTTTAAAGATAAATATGATTATTACACACTGATATAGGGTCCAAGTCATAATTAAGTAACAACATTTAAAATTTATATGCCTCTAACAATATATAGAGAGAGCATTTTATGCATTTAGAAGGAGAAATGGATAAATCCACATTATACTGAGAAATAAATGCTCCTTATTCCAAAATAGTACATCAAGCAGACATGTAAATATTCTTTATTTGTAGCTCTGTTCGTAATAGCAAAAAGTAGAAACAACTGCCCCCAAGTCAAGGAAATAGATAGCTAAACTGAGCTCTATTTCTACATTAGATTAGGATTCGACAGTTGAAAATGAACTATATCTCATTGATAATGTGAATGATTCTCAAAAACATGATGCAGAATGACAAAAGAAATTTGCAAAATATTATCTACAGTATGAGGCCACTGGATATATGAATACGGAGCTCAGAGATGAGATCTGGCCTGAAATGTAAAGTTGGCAGTTGTCTGCACATATCTTTTTAAAGCATGAGAATGTCTAAAGTCATCAAGGAGAGTGAGTAGGGAAGATGGTCCTAAGAGTGCTGGGGCTTTCCAGCATTTACAGAACAAACTGAGAGGAAGAGAATCGAGCAAATAAAATTTAGAAAATCAGCCTTGCTGATAAGGTAAAGAGAGAGACAAATAAGGAAAGTCTTCTTGTTGCTTGTTCTCACTGCTTCTCACTTTGAAAGTGGTCATATGAGGTCATATGATGCCCAAAGCTATAGGAGCCATTTGGGAGCTGAGGGAGTAAGCTTGAGGATAACAGGCCAACTGAGGATCACGGATTAGGAAAGAAAGAACTTGACATTGTAGAGTCACTTGACTAATATGGAAATTCACTACCTCTAGAATTTTGTTATATGAGATAAACATCTATTTTGTAAAGTCATTACTGATTATATTTTTCTCTATGTGAAGCCAAAAGCATCTTATTCTATCCTAGTGGCAATTTAACAAGTCCATCTCTTTTCCAGATAAAGGAAGGCTGTGTCGAAGAAATATATTAAGTTGTTCACTGGGGTTACAAAGATGACTAAAGACAAACCCTTGGCCCGGGAGATTACAGTCTAAGAGAGAGAAATTTACATTTAAAGTGGTAAGAAATAGTAGGGCCTTGAAAGTTTCAGGTCACGGATATAAAATAATAAGGCAGTGTTTTAAGAACATTAGTTTGATATTCTAATAAAAATGATTGAGCACCTTATATGCACATAGCTGTCTGTATAACAGATTTTATTTCATTCAAACCTTATAACAAACCAATAAGGAAGGTATTGTCTAAGTTTTATGGATAAGAAAACTGAGGCCCATGGAATTTAAATAAGTTTTGCTCAAGATCAGACTGCAATCAGATTAAAGCCAGGTTTGTTCAGTTTCAGCAGTCAGGCTCTTACCTGCTTTCTTTCATTCTATACTGTCTGCCCTGCTGCCTTTATCCTTTTCATTTCATCATTTACACAGGATGGCTTGGAGGAAGGAGAAACGGAAGTTGAGGAGACAAATTAAGGTAAAGAGGCTGGTGTAGGAAGGAAAAAAGAAGGATCAAGATGACAGGCATTTGTATGAGGAATAGCGAGCCTTAGTGGCAGATGGCATGAGATGAAGGACAGTGAAGCGTCACAGGGACATTAGAGTTCCTGATTAGTTCTCTTGTCTGTGAAAAAAGACTTAGTATTTATTGCTTCCATTCCTTCACCTATTCCTTAACACATAACCTAGCTTATGCCTCAATAATTTTTTTCGAAAATGCTCTTTATGTATTCAACTTTGGCCTATTAATTGAATAT
>NW_011888824.1:1703738-1706412 GCF_000151845.1 Pteropus vampyrus | reverse complement strand
AAAGAATAAATAACTATAAAAAATATGAAGCAGAGAAGAGAAATAAAGTGGTAATTTGAGGGGGCTGTGGAAATTCACATTCTATTTTTTTAACCTGCTAGCTCAGGCTCATTTAAAAGCCAAGGAGAGGTATATAAGGGAGAGAAATAAGCAAATGGGGTAGGCAGCAATTCCTTAGCCACAGCTAAGAATTACAGGTATGCTGAAGTCATGATGTTTTCAGCTCCAGGTGGTAGGAGCTTTCAGCCATGAGCAGCCAGTATATATACAAATAATATTGTATTTATATAGGCCATTTTGTGAAAAATATTGGGAAGTCCTGGTGTGAGGTTCATGAGAAGTTAGATGGGGACGTGTATTAGTCAGAGTTCTTTAGAAAAATAGAACCAATTTTAAAGGTGGGGGGAGAAAGGAGGAGAGAGAGAGAAAGAGAGAGAGAGAGAGAGAGAGAGAGAGAGAGAGAGAGAGATTTTGAAGCATTGGCACACTCAATTGTGGGGATGGTCTGTCTGAAATTTGCAGGGCAGGCCAGCAGGTTGGCAATTCTGGCAAGAGCTGATGTTCTAGTCTTGAGTCAGGAGGCAGAATTCTTTCCTTATATGGGGTCCTACGTCTTTTTTCCTAAGGCCTTCATCTTCAATTGGATGAAGGTATTGCAGAAGGTAATCTGATTTTACTCAAAGTTTACTGATTTAAATGCTAATCACTTCAAAATAATAATTTCATAGCAACATAAAGACTAGTGTTTGACCAAAGACTGGGTACCATACACTAGCTAAACTGACAGATAAAATTCATCATCATGAGATGGAAGCCAAAGAACCAGGTGAAAGTTCGGCTCAAGATAGGTGAGTCAACTCCTCCAGTGGGAATGGAGATGGTACTGATATGGATGGTTTGGGAGTTCCCAGCAGATGGCTTCTATTTCTCTGTGAAGTAGATGAGATCTTCTTGGGATAGGAGGAAGAGACTGAAGGTTTGAAGATAGTGGATAAGGTGTGTAAAATTCTCTAAAGTGAGAGGGAGAATGAGTTGCCAAGTCAAATAGAATCAAAATGCTGAGCAGAGCTAAGGGCTGGAATCACAGTCTTATGAGCAGTGCAATCTCCTTAATAAATACTCATTGCATAGCTATTTCACTTTACTTAAGATCATATCTTTGTAAGTGTTTATACAGTAATGTTTTTTACTTTCTGCTGGCAAATACCACTCTTCAGTTAACCACTATGTACCTTACTATAATCTCTTGTTCCATCTATTAGCTCTAGGTAATGTCAACTGTGGTCTGCTTATTTGAAGACTTTATTATTGTTGGCCTTGTAGCACTAAGCATATAATAAATGTTAAAGTTTAGAGTAGTGCACAGGTGACATGGTGTATCAGCTTAAGGAGAAGAATATGACTGTTGGGACTAATTTAAATGCAAGAGGTAATTTATAGGCTTCTAGCATAGACCCATTGCTCTGTGGCTCAACAGTAACACACTCCTTTTGCTATCTTTCAAAATACCTGTGTACACTGTGCAATAGGTCCTCCATATGTATTTGAATAAACAAAAGAAGATGTTGGTTTTCTTGATTCTATTTGTACATCTTTGCCTCTTTGCATATCATGCTTAGCCAGAAAGTGGCTAGGGGGCAGAAATTATCTAAAACTGTTGATTCAGTGTTCTCCTCTTGCTGTTTGTTTGAATTATCTGATAAATATACTTGTTTATTTGGGAGGTAGTGAGGTAGAGGAAATATTTTCAAACTATAAAGTCAGAAGACTTAGGTAGGTGGTGGCAAACTCAAATCCGTACAGAAATATAACACATCTGCTGTAGCCAACATAACACATCTGCTGGCAGATCTCGTAATCTTTGACTTACATTTTAGTTCAGGCTTTATTACTTACTAGGGCTATGATTTAGATAACTAACCCAAACTTTATTGGTTTCATTTTCTTTATTTCTAACATGTTAATAATACTTGTGTTACCTAGGGCAAAAGGTTATAATAGGAATTAAATTAAATAACATTATATATCAGAACAGATTATACCAATATACATGATTAATCAAGATTCTTTGTAGAAACAACAAATACACACATACCTATACATAATTCTAATTCTATGAGAGAGAGAGATAGAGAGAGGACAGAGAGAGAGAGAGAGAGATATTAATTTTAAAGAATAGGCTTATGCAGTTAGGAGAGCTGGCAAGTCTGGAATCTGCAGAGCAGGCCAGCAACCTAGAAATTCAAGGAAGAATCGGTGTTGTGGTCTTGAGTCCCATACCTGTAGGCTAGTAACTCAGGCAGAAGTTCTGTGTTGCTGTCTTGAGACAGAATTGATTTTTCTTTGGGAAATCTCAGTTTTTGATCTTGAGACCTTCAACTGATTGAATGAGGCTCACCCACGTTATGGGGGATAACCTGCTTTACTCACAGTCTCTTGGTTTAAATGTTAGTCACGTCAAAAAAAAAAAAAAAATACCTTCACAGCAACATGAATACTAATGTTTCACCAAACAACTGGGTATAGCCTAGCCACAAAATATAGCATTACCATTAATACTTGGCTCTTGAGTTAGGCCCCCTAGATTTAATTCTACCTCTGCCTTTTGGGAGCTGAGTTCCCTTGAGCAAATATTGTATCCTCTCTGTGATTTAGTCTTCTCATCTGTTAAAGC
>NW_011888824.1:1699074-1702598 GCF_000151845.1 Pteropus vampyrus | reverse complement strand
AATCTAATGCCCGATGATCTGAGGTGGAGCTGAGGTGGTGATGCTAGCACTGGGGAGCGGCTGCAAATACAGATGAAGCATCACTCGCTTGTCTGCCCTCCTCCTGTGTGGCCTGGTTCCTAACAGGCCACGGACTGGTACCGGTCCTCAGCCCCAGGGGTTGGGGACCCATGATTTAAAAGACCAAGCTCCCTATGGCAGGTAACTGACTGGTTATGATACAGGCCATTATTTACAAAATGTGTTCACAGAACTTTTAATCGTGCTTTTCAAAGTACTTTTTTACACTACTAAGTTTTGCTGAGGTTTTTATTTCCTTTCTCTGAGAAAAAGCCCCCCTCTCTCTAATTCAGATAATTATTCTGAAACTTGTAACTCAGGCCTTTCGGTTATTGACTCAGGTCCTCTGCTTATTGATTGAGGATCACTGAAGCTTAGCATTCTTCTCGGTCCATTGTAAGCACAAATTGCCTTAGGCCAGGCAGGGCCATTGTAGTCGTGGGGAGGACGGGACCCTTAACTCAGGGCTGTCTTTCTTTAAGTAATGTATTAACCAAGTCCATCTTCCTTTACTAAGCTTATTCTTTTCACTTGATAAGAAAATCAATAGTAAGAAAATTAATAGATATATGATTTAAATAACAAGCGCGTATCTTCCTTTCTTCCTTGTCTAGGGATGGGGCGGCAATTTGGCGGGATACATCCTCTGGCAGAAGAACCTGAGACCCCGTTCTGACTGAGACAGAGAGGGAAAGAGCCTCACGAAACCCCAATAGGCAGGGACTACGACCCTCCTGAGCAGGAAGCAGATACAGAAGAAGAGACCTCTTGTCCCTCGGTATCCATACGAATAAGAAGAGGTTCACAGCTCTTAGGAAAAAATTTAGGCAGGAAAAATAAATAGAGGGTTTCGGGTCTGCCTGCAAAATGGTGAGGCCATCCTGTTTTAAAAAAGGCCCACGCAAGTCCACCCACAATTAAGTAAGCCAAAAGGCATTTTGGGGCTAAAAAGTAACTTGCACAAAGAAACAGGTAGGCAGAGAATTAGGTACCAGTTTAAGTCAATCACTCACTTCATTACACCAGTGTAATGAAGACAGTAATAACTGTTATGGCGCAAATGATTCTAAGACTCACGGAGCCAATTGAGATTAATTATGAGCCTTTATTAGCTGGCCAGTGACTGACTCTCTACCACGCAGGGTTAGAGGAGATCAGCCCCGAGCTTTCAGAGGAGGCAGCTTATAAAGCCTCCAACTACGTCCTTGAATAAGCAGATTACAAGAAGCAGAAGTTAGCCATTAATGTTTTGTACAAAGATAAATGTATCCGGGGAACTCTCAGATCAAACAGGGCCTAGTAGACAGTTTTATCATCTATACCTTGGAATGTTGTGCTTCTCTTGGGGTTGGTGCCTGGAGATATCACCTCCCTGTAACTGAGTTACTGCTCTCCCTGGGGGCTGGCGCCTGGAGATACCACCTCCCTGAAACTGGAGAATCCACTTTTACAATAACCTCCAACTTACCTGAGCCTTATATGCCATCATTCTAATATAATGCATATGCCTGGAAGTTCATTAATATCATTATAACAGACTGAATTCTGGGAACAAACATGCGCAGAAAGTAAATGAGTCACTGAGTCCCATCCATCTTCGTTATCTATTAAGAAAGCCCACTCCTCTGAGAAAAGTAACCACCTACAGTAAGTAGGTATAAAAACCCCAAAGGCTTTGTTACTAGGCCCTTGATCCACCCTTCTCTTGCTCGGGCCGCTTTCTGCCTGGAAGTGAACTGTTGCTTTATTCTCCCTTCCAGCAAAGCTCTTCTTTTGCTGCTATACTTCAGTGTCTTGCTCCATTCTTTGTTTAAGACATCAAGAGCCTGGACAACATGTTGAGAAAGGAACAGAATGCCACAGTAACAGTTATACAGGGCAAAATCACAAGACTCCATGGATTAGGGGTTTGGAGGTCATCTTAGGAGCTGATTGGTTGAAGGTGAGGTAACAACAGTAAATAATTTCTTGAGGGCAGCTCTGGGGTAGCTCCAGAGTGCCTCTGTCTGGTTTCATGGTGAGGGTCCTTCTGCCTTAGGGCTCAGGAGCTGAAACATAACTTAGATCAAGATTTTATGTTTAGCCTACTAGAGGCTCAAACTTTGCGACCATTAGTCAGGACAAGGCTATTGTCTTCTGTTGCCTCCGAGACTGGTGATTAAGAAAGGGAAAGGCTGAGGTCTCTGAAATGTGCAGAGGAAAAGGCAGCAAATTAAGTGAAAATTATGAGGACCCTCGGTCTCAGTATTCAAGTCTCTGAAACCTTTAGTATTTAAAATTCTGTTTAGACAATAGACAATCGGGATAAAGGAAACTGGACAATTGAATCTATGCTAGAGGAGTAATTTGATTTTATATTATGGGTCGATTCTATTTTGGGGGATACTGGGTTGAAAACTATTTTGAGACAACATTTGAGACCAGTATAGAGGAATGCTATGATCGGATGACAGAATTGTCCATCTGCCCAAGATTTCTGGTGTGAGTCGAGCGTGCCATGTTTTTGCCATGTTTTTGCCATCTTTGATCTAAGCTATTGAACAAAAGCTCACAAGTTTCCTTGACACACAATACATTTCATCACTCTAGTCACTTCACTGTAGTCATTAGCATACAGATGTCTTCCAGATACAGTGTCTATTTCCCTTAGACAAAGATTGAAAAAAATCTTATTATTCAATTGATTACTTTCTTTCATGTAAAGCCACATGACCATAATTTTCTGGCAGATGGCATTATCCTTAAGTAAGGTATAGTTCTCTTTAGTTATATTATAGTCCTAAGAATAATCCCAGAATGTAGTGTTTCCATGGTCTCCATAAAAAACTTTTAAAGAAACCATTCCATAAAGATATAGGATTAATATATGATATCGACATATTATTTTAATCAGGACTGATTCTATTTTGTCAGAAGGTGAAACTTGTAGATCGATTATATCTACAAGTTTAAGGCACTTAGTGCTACTTTATGTTAAAAACTTGTTTTTAGAGCTTCATACTAAAAAAAGTCTTCATAGTTTGTCTCTTAAATCTCTAAATTTTCCTAGGTAAGGATTGAATTTGTTTTCCATAATTTTTATGTTAGGTGGGCAAAGAGAAACCAACAGCGGGGCTTTGTGCATACAAGGTTGTAGCAGTGGGACCTGAGCTTGGCTCAATTTCAAGAATGACCAGAGGAGAGCAGGCAACTTCTCAGGTTACTTAATTTAAGAGATTGTGCATATTCTGTGAAGAACACAGATTCTACTTTCAAGACATTTCTTTGAGAACAGCAGTAGTGATCGAGGGATATGGATCTGAGGAGCTGGTAAGCAAGTAACTATTGATTTTAAAGCCATAGTTTCTTATTTGTTTAAGAAAACTGCTCACTTAAGAGAATTCCTTCCTTCCTTCCTTCCTTCCTTCCTTCCTTCCTTCCTTCCTTCCTTCCTTCCTTCCTTCCTTCCTTCCTTCCTTCCTTCC
>NW_011888824.1:1686148-1698593 GCF_000151845.1 Pteropus vampyrus | reverse complement strand
CCTTCCTTCCTTCCTTCCTTTTTCTTTCTTTTTTCTTTCTTTCTGCATTTCAATTGGGTTTAGCCTAAGGATGTCATGTAATATAACACTAGACTTAAAAGGGCTTTAAACATTCTTTACAACTCTGAAAATTGTTTCAGAGAGTTTTGGATAAGATTTTCTTGGGCTACTTCAGAATAAGAAAATCTTTGCCCAGTCAATTTGTGTGTATTTTTTTTAAAAAAGAATTTTTCTCAATATCCACTTATTATCTTATCTGTGAAGCTCTTTAGACTCTCCAGAAAGGACTAAGCAATCATTGCATAGCATGCTGCTATGGACTGATGTTCTGGGCTTTTCTACTAGTTGCCAGTTAATGTACTATATACTTATTCCCCAAGGTGAAGTTGCTTTTCTCCCTTGGTTGGCCCTAGCCATGGACATAACAGCAAATTTCATTATCCACCCCCTCCTCCCACCCCACCACAAACATGTCAGAAGACATTAGAAGACTGCAGCTTGGGTAATAAAACTTATACTATCACATATTACTGTTCCTGGAGGTAACCAGTGAATGCCCTCCTTGAGAGACCCTCCTGGACACATGTTGTCTTTCCTGCCTTTCCTGCCTCTATCATCCAGGACAGCATGTCTCCTCCAAGTAGAGGTCCTCTTCACTTTGTCTTTCTTTCCCAAAGTCAAAGGTCATAACCTTCTCTGCTTCAGGTTGCAGTCCAGGGGTAAGAAGTACCCTCACACCACATATGGCCAATGACCTCTAAACCAATTTTTCAAGCTTGATTTCTCTATTGAGTTCTAAGTCAGTGTTTATTTTAGCAGCCAATGTCTATTTTAATGGTGCCAAATCTCCATTTAGATATCTAATAGGCACTTAAACTTAACAGGGCCAAAAGGGAACTCTTGATTCTTCCTCAGCCCTAAACTTTTCCTCCCCTCAGCATCTCCATAAATAGAAATAAGTGCATTTATTTTAGAATTCCATTTACCTAGTTGATGAAGCCATAAATTTTGAAATCAAATAAGAATTCTTTCCTGTTTAATCAAAACACACATACAATTCATCAGCAAGTTCTGTTAGTCATTTGCAAAAAATATCTCTTTTCTGCACAGCTACTATGCCAGTCTAATATTCCATCATTATCTATCTCACTTGCCTCTTAACTTTTCTCCAATTTTCAATTTTTACATAAAAATTGAATAAAGAATGGCCTGATGATCTCTGAAAACCATATATAAAATCATGTCATTTCACTCCTGAATACATCCTAGATTTTAATTATTATTTGTATGTGTTTCAAGTATATTCTCCTAGTTTCTGTCTGGTTTTTCGTCTTTTAAAAATGTGTTGATTAACATAAGGCTTTAATTTTAAAGCAATTGAATATATCAATCTTTTCTTTTAAAGTTTGTCATCTCTATTTTTCTTTAATAAATTTCAACTTGAGTGTCTAAACATATTTCTCCATATTTTCCCCGGAATGTTTTAATGTTTTTTTCCTTTCAAAGTTAAGTTTTTAAACCTCCTGAAATTGATTCGTATGTATCATGTGAGATACCTATCAACTTCCTTTTTTTCCATGTGACCAAACAATTGTTCTGTCAACATTATTGAATACTTCCTTATTTCTCCATTGATCCCAAATGCCAGTTTTTCATAAATCAAGTTTCCATAATGTGTGGATTAGTTTAGGGGATCTCTTTTTAGTTTCTTATCCAAGTGTCCTATCTCTGTGCTAATATCACACATCTTAATTAGTAGAGCTTTACAACTTTTTACTGCAGTTAAAGCAAATCTCCCGATTTATTCTTTTGCTTTCTAAGAGTTCTGGCTCTTCTCAGGATGCTTTGATCTTCAGTGCATAGTCACCTTGCCAAATTCCACACAATAAGAGTCATGCTTTAAATTTTAATTAAGTTTTAATTAGAATTCCATCCAAACTTTAACTTAATGAGATTAAAATTGTTATATATTTTTATTATATTAAATCTTTCTTTCCAAGGATATAGTATATTGCTCTATGTATTTAGGTATTTTAAAATATCTCTCCATAAAATTTTATAATTTTTCTATAAAGTGCTTACACATCTTTATCAAGATTTTTTGTTGTTGTTGCTATTATAAATAGTTAAGTTGCATCTTCTAATTTTTGCTGCTGTAAAGAAATAAAATTGATTTCTTTACACTAATTTTGTTTTCAATAACTCTGCTAAACTCTTATTAATCCTAATAATTTTTTCAGAACCTTTGGATTTTCCTTGTAGACAGTCAACTATATCATCTACATCATTTTAAAAATTACATATTCATTATTAATTTTTAATACTCTATCCTTCTACCTTTTATTTATTTACTTATTTGCCTGTTTCTCTGGCTATGGTCTCCAGAAAAATGTTGAATAGAAATTGTGATAATGGGAATCATTGTGTTTTTTCCTGATTCTAAAGAGAATGTTTATAACATTTTGACATTAAGAAAAATGAAAGCTATAAGGCTTTATTGGAGTCCCTTTATTGGGTTATGGATATTTCTCCTATTCCTAGTTAAATAAGAATTTTAATCATAAACGGATAGTAAATTCTGTTAAATATTTTTCCTGAATCTACAAAGAAGATCATATGTTTTTTCTTCTTTCATATATTATTGGTGTAAAATGTGTTGATTGATTTGCCAATATTCAAACAATCTTCAAATCTTGGAATAAACATAAGGTGGTAATCACATGTTATCTTTTTTTAATGCATGCTAGATCAATTTGATGATATTTTGTTTAGGACTTTTGTACTCATGCGAAAATATTTAATTCTCTCTCAAACTATGTTTGGATGATTTAAGCACTGAATAAGTCACTATTCAAATTGAAAAATACAGGACCATTCTAGACATTGCTAGAAGAGGAAATGTAATTTAGGGAATTAAATTTGCTACAAAGTTATTGGAAGAATTGGAGGAACACATAACGAAAAATTAGTTACCCAATAAAGGTAAAAAAAGGCTAAAGAAGCAAATGTAAAAATGGCGTCACCCAGTACCTATGATTGCTATGATCCTGAGGCAGTTGGAAGGGAACTGACTAGGCAATTAACCCACTCTTATAGGTGGCTGCCACTGCCCACCTGAAGCAGCCATTGCTGTAGGAGTTGCCAAAAATGAGAAACAGATTGCTTTTTTATTCTTTTCATTTTCCAATGTCTTGTCAGTGCCTCACATTAGTAGAAACTAAAGGGAAGCCTGATGACAAGGAGACTATGCGATATAGTTTGCAGGCTTCTAGGAGGTATAGAAAAAAAATATAAAGGGCAAGTACGGAGTAGAGGAAGAACATTACCCAGCACAGGTATCAAGATTTATACTAATCTCATAAAATGAGCTAGGGAATGTTCTTTCTTTTTCTATTTCCTGAGAGAGTTCATGAACATAGAACTATTTGTTCATTGAATATTTGGCTGAACCATCTGATAAACCATCAGGGCTTGTGTTTTCTTTTTTTGTCTAAAATTTAAACTATTGATTAAAGTTCTAACTATGGATCACTACTGAGGTTCTAGTTCTATAATGTGACAAAAGATATGGATCATCTAACTATTGTTCTGATTTATTTTCTATCTCTCTCTGTCTCCTAACTTTTTAGAATTATTTTAATCCATTCCCTCTGTGTTTTCTGTGCTTCTGAATACACTTTCATGTATTTCAAATATTCTGTATATTTGCGAATTCACAAAGCTTGAACTTTATACACATATCTAAATTACACATACAGTAAAAAAAGAAGCATTCACTAAATGCGAGAGACCACATATGGGGTGAATACAGCTGTGCTCTGCTGGCTTCATGTAAGCGAAACCTGTGCAGTTGTATAGGGCCCCACACTTAGAAGGGCCTACTCCTGGTATATTGCTCTGTTGCCACTGTCTGGCAATATTTAATCATTTTTGGAAAAGGGGTCCCACATTTTGATATTTGCATTGGGTCCCGCAAATTATGTAGCTGGTCCTGTTGTGAGTTTTAGGAGATAGTTTGAAATTAAGCTTTCTTTTTCTATTGTGGTAATTGCTAAAAAGTATTCATTAACTGTAAAAAAATAAGTATTCTTTTAAGGTTTTATTAAAAATATAATTCAAATACTCTTTAAGAGAAGAATTAGAATATTGATTTAAAAAACCCAGGTTTACAATTTAATAAAAGAGAAATGAGCTTAATATTTACTTGGATTATTCTACAAACTGAGGGAGAAATAGAAAATTTACTTTTGAAAATTGAAAAGCTGTGATTCTTAGTGAATTTTTATAAGATTTTACTACAGAATTAATTTATGTTAAACAGAATTAATTTATGTTAACTGGACGTGTTAATGATTATGTCCACAAGTTAGAATAAATTTTAAATAGTTTTAGTTACAAAATATAGTAGGCCAATACTTTATTTAATTTATCATTCTAATTAATTTTTTTATGTGAGTAAATAGATGCTGGTTAAAAGAGCTTAGCATCTATCAAATATGAGAGAGTTGTTTTAGAATTAAAGATTTGTAAGAAGTTAGTTTCCACATTGCTAGTTGAGATCTGTGCTTTCAAAATGCCTTTTGACATTGACCCAAGTGGCTGACCATGAGGTAGAAGAGTTCCTCCATCTCATAGGTGGCCGAAGCTCGCCCATCTAATATTTTAAATTTACGTTTTTGGAAAATATAAAGAATGTAACAAGATTATAAGTGATACATTCCTGGGAGTCTTCTCTCACATTTTGTTCCACGTTTGGCCTCTTTGATCAAACAAGATTTGGTCTGGTTTTCAATTTATTTGCTTGGGTTTCCTTGGTTTAGTTCTATGTGTCTTGATCAAACCAGAAACTGGAGTACACAACAAACAAATTCCCAGAGGAGTCTCTCTTAGAAAGTTAAGATAAATAACCAGAAGATTTTAGATTTTTAGATGTTTATTAAACCTGAAGAAGGTGAAAATTTCCTTGTTACATCTCAACTTTTATAATTTGGCAAGTTCAAAGTTTCATGCTACTTTATATAAATATATTTGGTAGGAAAGGTGGTCTAGGGAGAGAAACTTCACCTACCTGTAAACCAACCTGGAAAGATTCTAAGAACCCAGTTTTGATGGTGTCACATCAGACCTTATAAAAGATAAAGCTAGAGTGAATTTGGGGGCTAGCAAGTAGGCCCTAGATAACTAGAAGAAGACTTTAGAACAAGAGAATGATAAAGTCTGCCTCAAATCAAAGCAAAAATTTTTTTTCTGAGAAGTGAAGTTACATTTGTATAGAAGCAAATTAAAGTGCTAAAAAATTTTCCTAAATACTCATTCACAATGGGCATTTGACCTAGCTCCAACTAAAGATGTCCTAATATACTTGAGAGAGAGATTTATAAGGCAACATTTCAGGTGAAAAGTATCAATATTAATATTAGAATAGCCAACATAATATAAGAATAACCAATACTTATTGAGAGAATAATTTGAGGATACACTATTCTTTGTATGTTATAATTCTTAATTCTCTTAATAAATAATGAAACAGATACAACTGTTACCCTTATTTTAATAATACAGAATTACAGGCTTAGAGAGGTAAAATAAATTTCCAAAATTAGTGAGCTGCAAAATCAAAACTCATATCTTTATCTGTGGTGTTAAGACTTGGCTACTATTTCAACAGTTTTTTATTTTTAATTAATTTTTAAATAATTTTTATTTCTATAAGAAGAGAGCCTTCTCCATAGTCAGTGACAAGATGAGAATATTTCAAGCACTGTGGTCACAAATGGGAAGATGGGTGTAGAGTACTTGATATTATGGCTAGCATGTTGTAAATTGTCAGAAAATATTCTTTTTTAGAATGTGGGAAACTAGAATGTAAGGGATAAAAACTGGGTGTTAGGTTCTAAATTCTGCATTTGTAACTCAGCTCTAGCTTGTTGTATAACTTTCAGAAAGTTTCACTTTCCTTACCTATAAAATGTGGATAATATTCTTCACTTTGTTAGGTTTTTGTGGTAGTCAGATAAGATGGTGCTGGTGTTAGTTAGCACTATGCCTGGCACACACACACAAAAATGCTCAGAAAATAGTAGCTATTGTTGTTGCTATTAATATTGGAGCCACAAAGTCAGTATTAATGCTTTAAAAATCATTGACATCAGAAGCTACAGACTAACCAGAACAGAGCAAGAGGCACAGGTGAAATTCTCTGAAGTAGTTAAGCCAGAGCTCATACAGCTATCAAGAAGAGGAACTGAAAAAGAGCAGGAAGACGCTTAAAAGTCATCAAGAAATATGAGCTTCCTGGCACCCTGCCAGATGAAGGAAGGAGACTTGAGGGATTTGGGGATATCAATTATTGTGCTAAGAGGGGAGTCAGAATCTAGACCATTTTCACTGCCATTACATTCGTTAATTGATGTCCTTGGTTGTCTTCCTTGGTTGCCATTCAGAAATAAAAGCTGCATACTTTACTCCTTTTTAATCATATACTTCTGCCTTCCCAGTTTTCTCCTTCTGGCTCAAAAAGCATTCCCCTAATAATATCACATGAAGGAAAAAGACCCCTCTCATTTACAAAATTGTAGATAATTCTGTTATTCAATTAAGATAATACCTTTTCCTGAACATAACCTGTCCTAAATGGAAACCTTAGATGAGCTGCAGACACATAGCAAAATGAGAAGAATAGTGTACGCATGGTTTCTCTATTCTTATATTAAGAAATAACATTCTCCCAGAGTTTTCTGGCATCCCTATCCATTTGAGTCACAAAATCAGTTTTAATGTGTTTCAATTGTTTCAAAGAATGTAAAACATCACCATAATTGCCTCCATATTGTTATATATATATTGCAACAGCTGTGATGTGAATGTAATCTTAATAAAACCTATATTGCCTTTAGAGAAAATTTCATTTCATGTATAATGAGTTTTAGAACCCTTCATTGGTGGAATTTGTATTAATAGAAATGCTTCATGTATTTTATTTCATCATGAACCAAATGAGAGATTTGCTTTCCAAGGTTAATTATCTCTGTCTTCTGAAAATACATGTTGGCTAATAAAAATAGTTAAATTATTTTTGTTTAAAAAGCAAGGCACAACATACCATATTATAACAAAATTTAATACTTTGTACATATATATAGTTCTAGTTATGAGCTAGGGAACACAATTTCCATGAACGTTATAGTTTTTCTATTCCATTTTAGTACTAAAATTTTTCCTGGCAATAAATAATGTACTTTTATTGAATTCAAAATTACAGTAAATGTACTCTCTGCAGATAATTTAACACCTGTAAATTCTCAAGCCTTAAAATTGAAGATTGCATATCTCGGAGACTTAAGAATCTGAATTATATTGTAAAAATAATGAGCTGAAGACTGATTGCAAATGTATGTCTATTAACACTGCCACTAATTTTTTTTCTACTGCATTGAATAGATACATCTGAGCATGAGATATTCAATAACCACAATAATATGTTGTTTAAGGTTTAAATACTTAAAAAAAATGAACTAAAACATAGCTAATATTCTTTCCTTGGAGAATGAGAAGGGATACTCTGTCAGTGGTAAACTTTGCCAGGTACTAGTAAGTTGTACTTTAGGTATATGATCCCAGGTCAAGCCATGCTGTGAAGAGTGAATAAAGACTGAAGCTGAGTCAGGGAGCCCTGACAAAGAACCACACATTCTGTGCATCATCTCACCTCCCTCACTAAATCATGTAGCTGCAGAGAGGAGAAGCTGTATTTAAAAAGGACAGCTGATAAGAGTAAGCAAACAGAATCAACTTCCTACCCATTCTTCCATTTTCCCTACTTTCAGAAGTGTCATTGGAATTAAATTTTATTTAATTAAATTTGAATCCATTTTAAATTTGCATCTGAATTGTTATTTTATTATTTGAATTGAATCATTTATTATAATTGAGCCTTTTCTACTGTGAATATTGATTTTATTCATCCAGCTACCATAATAGTATTTTATTTATATGGCCAGAATCACAATGTATCAGGGTTGGAAAGTTATTTAGAAATCATTTAAATTTTATTAAAGATGCAGTTTATGAGAGATGAGAAAATTGGAGCCTAGAGAGGCTGTGTGCCTAGCCAAGGCCAAAGGCAAGGACAAGCCTTCCAGCCCACTGCTCTGTCTTTTGCTGCAGCCACTCACATGGCACTGCATGCCTACAGAGCAGTAGTAAGAGCCTTCTTCAAAAAGTGATGGGGGGCATCTTCCAGGGGCTGCTCATCTTACACTTTTTTAAATGGGCTGTGACTTGGAGCAAGAGGAACACCTGAAGTGTTGAAAATAAAATTTGTGGAGACATCTATGGGACTACTGCTTTCTTTTAATGTCTTTCTTGATTTATTTCTTAGGTTCTTGTATGGAAACATCCCATTCAGAGGCATCAGATATACTTAAAAAGAAATGCTGTGATGAATACAAATTTCTTATACTAAGATTTGGGTTTGGTCACAGATTGGCTGGACTGACCCGGTTTATGGGGCATCCTAGGTCCCTTTCCTCCTCTAACCATGACTGAGTTTTTATAAGAGCAAACTATTCTGCCTTTAGACAAAAAGGGTGGGTGGCGGGTAGCTATGACCACGTGTTGGAAGAGGGGACTTTTTTCTTTATTTTTGGGCGCTGACTTACCATACACTTCCTTGTTTGAGAGTAGCAGTTTTCTCCATATAAGGCATTAAGAGTAGGATTCATCCCACATCATTTTCAACTGAAGAATCAATATGTTAGATGTCAGATATCAAAATGACTGAGGCAAATCCTCATCGTGCAGAACTTGCTGAGAAAATGAGAACTATTTTAACTTTACCAACTTCAAATGTAAAAGGAAGTAGAAAGGTTGAAAGGTTTTTAGAGAGAGAGCTGTTTTACTGTGAGTGCCCCCATCTCTTCCTAAAATTAGGTTGGAGCTGACCTACCACCTGACACTTAGTGAGGGAGGGGACTGCTCAGTGAGCTGGGTTTGGTACCTGAGCCAACCTGAGAAAGTTTAAGAGGCAAGTGCAGCAGAATGGAATTTGCACTGAGGTAGTCTGGCATGCCTGAGTTTATTAGGACAAATGATACGTAAGAGTTTTCTGTGGCCATGTTGGAGAGAGAAAAGGAAGAAGAGCCAACACAGCTGGTCTGGAGCAATTCCAAGTCCTGCCCTGGAGGAAATTCCGAAGGAGAGCATCTCTGGTCGGACAACCAGAGAATCAGGAATCAAGGGTAAAGTGGTAATGCGAGAAACAGAATCGATACGGAATCAGGAAAGGGGCATCTGATGAACCTAAGAAAGAGCCCAGTGAGGAAGGAGCCTGCTTGAAACCCCCCTCAAACTTGAGAGTGTCCCTTCTCCCCCAACCCTCCACCTACTTCTTAGACCTGAGGGGCTGAATCATAGTTAGCAATGATGGCATAAGCAGAGCACGAAAGAGAGAAGCCACAGGTAACAAACACCTTCTCATAATGAACAGGTTCTTAGGTATGTGGGTTGCATCTTAAAGAGAGGGAAGAGAGGCCTTACTACAAAAAAATATGGAAATGTTGATCCATATATTGGTTTGGACATCGTTAATAGGTAAATCGAGACTGTTTTGCGACTTTAAGTGATAGTAGAATGTTCTGTTAGAGTGCGAATTCACGAAACTGTCAAAGGTTCTTTTAAAAAACAGGAGATAAATTTTATTGAACGAATTTGAAAATAATAGTGGAAAACAAAAATGATAGTGCATTGATTTTGAGTCCTATTTGTTCAAGATACAGTTACAAAGTGCTCTTTCTGGACAAGTTTTGCACTCCCCTGATCTAGAGCTGGAGTCTTGTCATTTGAACCACGTTGGTCCACATGTCTTGGACCAATCCAGTCTTTCAAAATGTCGGTGAAACAATTTTATTCTGTTTACTCTGAGACTCAGTGTCAATCTATCTTTGCAAAGAAATATTTGGGACACAAGGTTGCCCTAGGTCCAATCCAAAGGTTATTTTGCCCTGTTTTAGCATTACAAAAATTTGAGGCATAAGACATGCTAGGCAATTCCTCTGGCATGGCAGCTCTGGCTTCCTCTTAAAGTGTCTCCATTTAATTATTTTAACATTTCCCCCTTTTGATCAGATCTTTCCTTGAAATTGTCCCTGATAAATTATCAGAAAACAGCACTGATCACTTATTAAAAGTATCATTCATCCCTCATTGTCAGGTGGCTCATTTTGGGTATGTCATGGTCAGTCCCTCATGGCCAGGAGTCTCATTCCTGTCATGTCCCATGTCCCATGTCTCATGTCATGTCCCATGTAGGAGGGAAAGTGGTTTGCTCTCTTTCTTAGGCGCCTTAGTCCACAGTTGAGCAATAAGAGTGCCAGAACAGAGGAAGGCTTTTCCGTCATATTTGTGTGACGGCAACATCTGTAGTTCCTTACGGTTTCTTATATGAAGTCTCATAGGCCTTAGTGATCATCTCAAAACACTGAATAACCATTATCAGAATGGTGGCATAACATCGAACTACGCAAAACAAAGATTAACAACAGCAATTTTTTTTTTATTTTTATAATAAGCAAAATACTAAGTCTAATTTGAAGAAGAGATCTGAACCAGAAAGCAATACCTGAGGGCAGTCAGCTGAAGATATTAAAGAACCATGTGGTATTAGTGGGCACTGTATTTAATTATTTGGCTTGTGCCCAGATTTTATCTAATTCTATCTCTATTTTACCAGAGGTGTTTTATTTAAGTACAACAAGAGGTATTTACAACAGAGCAAAGCCCACTTTGCTTGGGAAGGATATAGTCAAGAGCAATTCTCTTACCTAATATAACTCATGCAAGAGAATTTAAATAGTGGGTTTAGTGTGTGATGAGAATGTTGTGGCAGTGACAGACTTTTGCCAATACCACCTCACTCTCCATTTTCAGCTGTAAATCTCTCCAAAGATAAATCTCTTCATAGAGGTAGGAAAGGGCCAGCCTCCTGGGAAGGGAACCTGGAGGTCTAAGTGACCCTCACATAAAATTTTAAACTACCCTCCAGTTTGCATCTTTGCTCTGACATTCTGCTTTCAAAATACCTATCTCCGTTGCTAGTCTCTCTGAGGTTCAGCAGATCTAAGCAGCTTCTCTCCCGCAAGCTCACAGTTCCACTTTCTCTGATCTGCTAAGTCATTTACTATTTATCCATCTGCTTTCCTGAGTCCAAAGTTTTGTTGACATCTTTCATATGCAGGTATCTATTCTCCCATTCCCTTTCGTTTTATAGATTTATGCCCTTATATGCATTTATTTTCATTTTGGTGTATTATAAAGGAGCAACAATAAACATGCGTGTTTAATCTGTGTATAACCAGAATTCTCAGATGCTTTTTTGCAATTAGAGTTGGTAAGAGGGAGAGTGGAAAGGGGATAAAAGTATGTGAGTTGGAGAGATATTATTAATGACTTTGGTTAAAGATGAAGGAAAGAAATTTGAAGGTACAGAATATATTCTTTTCACATTTTAATTTTTTTACTTAAAGCCCTGATTGTTATATTTTGTTATTGTCTATTCAATAAAATCAACATTTGAAGTAGAAAATATAGCTCTTAAGAGACTCTACAAGGAAAGAATCCAAAAAGCAGATATCTTTGAGCAAAAAAAAGAAAATTATTAATACCTTCTTTAAATTTCAAATATATACCTAATTCCTCACTTAAAAGTATAAAGATTCTAGGTCTTAATTTTACCCACAAAATCAAAGCCATATATTCTTACAGTAGACTTGCTCTCTACTTTGAAAATGACACTGGCACTAATCCAAGGAGCTTTAGAGTGAGTTTAAGAATTTAGTAATTTTTTTTTGTTTATCGTTGTTATTAATATCCTAGCCATTGGAACCACTTTCTACTTCATCCAAATATGAACAATCTGAAATCTGAACACAATCTGAAAGGGTCATTTAGGTATTAGTCATACTTGCCCGTGTATAACTCCTCTTATTATTGAGAGGGAGCCCAACTCGTGATATTGGGGAATCAGGTTGGATTTAGCCATAAGAAGTAACCAAAGAGGACATTGAATTTAAATTCTGTATTTAACAAAATGACAGGAGAAAATTCTTCACAGGTAAATACCAGGCTCTGGGACAATCATTGGATTCCTAAGGAGTAAATCTCTCAGTTGGAGAATTGTAAAAGCGTCATAGCTGAAATGGACTAAGGGTCATGTGAATAAAATTTTGACCTGGCATTTGACTTCTTTTGACAAAATACTCTCCAGTTACTTCTAGGAATGATCAGTGCTTTTGAATACTAGCACTTTAAACAATTTTGGTTAGCACATGTCCATTAAATATAAATTAATATTTCATCACATTATGACTTATTTGAACCCCAGTATATGGACAGACCACAAGGTCCCTGCTTCAAATTATGTAGTACATTGTGCTTTCAAGCTAACAAG
>NW_011888824.1:1672926-1684933 GCF_000151845.1 Pteropus vampyrus | reverse complement strand
GATTTCCTGGGAAGAAGATCCATACCTTTCATCTATTCTCAGAGATGAAATGAATGAGATGTTAAAGAAGAGGAAGGAAGTAGAAGTACAAGTGAGAAAAAGAAAGAGAAGAGAAAGGGAACAGAAAACTTTAACACATGGCTGGGAAAACTGTTCCCATTCAGAAGGACTGAGAAAATGTCTTGTATTTTAGAGTAAAAGGAGTTTAATTTTTAAAATGATAATAACTTACATTCACTGAAGGCTTAATACATCTAGGCACTGTGATAATAGCTTTCATTCATGATACTATTACACCTCATAACAACACCATCGGATATGAAAATATTCAAAGTCCCTTTTAGGAAATGTTTAGGGCCAAATATATACTATATTAAGGTATATACATTGAAGCTAGATTTTGGAATTCAGAGTTTTAAAGTTTTAGAAAGGTAAGTTGATGCCTTTACCACACATTAAACAATGCACCCATGTGTTTCTGAGAAAGCACCTCTTAATTTAATGGGCTAAATAAAAGTTTTGAAGAACTTCACCTTAGTTTATTCCATGTAGGTCAGATTTTGATGCCAAATAAATTATGTAAAAGTGTTTGGTTTTCATAGATTTTAAGATTTTGGAATTGGAGAATAGAAATTGTAAATCTGTATTATTATCATCCCCATTCAATAAATGAGAAAATGGCTTCAGGAAGTTAGTTAATCGCCCTAGTCTGCACAGCCAGCAGGTGACAGAGCAGACTGAACATCCAGGCCTTCTGACTCCTGGTCTATGATATGTTAAGAATTCAATGCAGAATTCTAATTGACTAATGAGAAATTCTAAGAGACACAATTTGGTTTTACTTCACAGCTATCACCAGCTATTTGCCTATAGTTTCTAAGGATTGTCATTTTCCCTAGCAACCATAAGCAACTAAATGACAACGGAAGAAGAAAGACACTGTCAGAATCTAATCCATTCCTGGAATCTTGAATTGCTGATGGGAAAATTGTCCAGATTTAGATGAATTAGTAGCCAGCCCATGAGCATCTTCCCAAGAAGAACCAGAAGGAGCTCAATGAACATTCATAAAACTATTTCTTGAAGACCTACTATGTGTCGGGTACTATTCTAGGTACTTCCTGTGCAATGACATATGGGAAGTTCTCTATTATAGTAATATATATAAGTAACCCATAATTAAAATACTCTTTAATAGCATATTTGACACTTCATATACAATTTAAACAAAAGTCCAGACTGAAAGGCAGGTTCTTCTTAGCTGATGATCTAAGAGACATATATAGATCTCACTCCAAGGGGAGAGTCTTTTATAGGAAACCAGAAGAATGAGAAATTCCTTAAGCTACTATGTTCCTTTTTCCCTATGATGAGGCAACCAAGGTATTCATTCATCATGCCCTCAGAATATTTGGAAAAGAGGACTATGTAGGAAAAAAAACTACCTCTTCCTTCAAAAGGATCCATGGCGCAGGGTGAGGATCTCTCATAGGACATCATCAGCGAGGGGTTTAGTGAGCCATCAGCAAGGCAAGGGTAGAGAGAGGAGTAGGAGTGGGCCAGGAATAACAAGGCAGTAGAGGAAGAGATTCATAGCTGGCTGGCCTTGAGCTAGGGACAGAGGACAGAGGCTGAGTCCAAATGGTTGAGTCACAGCATCAGGAACCAGCAGCAGGCTCAGAGAAAGAGGCTGACTTCCAGTGAGGTCCCTTTTATGCCCAAGGCGAGAATACAAGTTGAGACTACGTGGCTGGAGTGGGAGATCAGGAGTCAGGCATTTTCTCATGGACTATCAAAACAGTAAAAGTGAAAGGAACATGGGAAGTGATGCAAGAAGACCATGAACTGTGACTGCAGATGGATCAACATAACTGGAAAGTGTTCATTCAGAATACATTATGGGATGAACGACCTTGTGAATGAGCTGGAAACCTAACAACCACTCATGATATCATTTCTATATTAAAATGAGTTGTGTATTCCAAGCAACCTATGTAAAAACACATTTCTGTAGAAATAAATTTTAAAGAATCGTGGGCTGGAGGTATTTGAAATACAATTTCTGTTAATCATGGAGGCTGCTGCTAAGACCCACTAGGTGGCAGTGTGGTTGCGATTTGCCAGTAAATGCAGAAAATGGAATAACAAGTTGAATCTCAAGCTACTAGCTTTTTTTCTGACATTTAGAAATTTACAATAAAAAATGTTCATGGAATAATAGCTGGAAAGTCAAATAATGACTATCATGCGAACGACCATTGACATATGAAATAAAACTGCTTTACGAGTAGTTAAAATGAAGCACTTTATAAAAGTCAAAAGAGCAAAGAATGTCTACTATGTTCTTCAATGAGTCTTCTGATAGATGAATGTTAGACATCTCTAAAACATAGACAGGAGAGAGAATAGGACAATAGATTCCTCTTTCACAACTTTTACAAAAGCCAGGCTCCCTAGCTGTACCAAGCAGATTTTTTTCTATTCTCAGGCCTCTCTTCTTCCTTACCATTCAACCCACATTCCCTTTTTCTTTTGGGGATCCTGTTGGAGACAAATCCCAGACAAGTCACTTCATCTGACTATCATACTTCACTCTCTTCATTTGCATTTCTTTGAAATTATGTACAAAAACACACTAACATTTTGCATTATAAAATTTCTCTCTCTCTCTTTTTTTCTTATTTCTGGGATCACCACTTACTAGCTGTGTGACCTTAGATAAGTTACTTAACATATCTGTGCTTCATTTTCTTGATCTGTAGAATGGGATGACAATAGTATTAACCTCTTAGAGTTATTACAGGGCTTATATGAGTTAATACAAGGAGTGCTTAAATTAGTGGTGCACATGGTAAACATCACTTAATAATTTGCTCCCCAACCAGAATGTAAGGGAAAAGGTAACAAACTGTGTGTTCTGGTTTTCTTGTATTGGTGCCTTTTAAGTCCTGGATATGCAGCATATACCAAGAAATATTTAAATCAACATATGAATAAATGAATGGCTAAAATATGATGTGCACATGAGATGTGCAAAGGACAACTTAAATACAATCTGACATTTAACATTTGGAATATATTTATGAACACGTTCTTGCATTATTGAAAAATATAACACTTTAAGTATAAATAATCTTTTTGAATGTTTCTTTACATTTTAGATTGATCAAATGTTCTTAAACATTAAGATAATATTTAAGAAGGATAAGTCAAATCTCAAAATATATTTAGAATAATAGCATTTTTTAGTTAGGAGTTATCTTTGAGATAATTAGGTTAACTCTCTTCAGATTTGAAACCATGCCTTTAAATTCAGAGCTTTTTGTTTTGTTTTTTTAAATCAACATATTTGTTACCCCAACTTGGTAGAAGCAAAATTATAGTGTAATAAGTATGTTTAGTGTAGTTGATTTTCCTGTTAAAAATGTATGTGAGGAATACTCTTGACGTTCTATAGTTTTGTATACTTGTATTAATTTATGCAATATTGAAGCATAATTATTTTTGGAATTGAATTCTTTACCATCAAAATATAAAATTTTATTCTTCGATCTGTACTTTGCTTTTTCAAATTATGAAGCACTTTCAGAATTATTCGTACCAATTTACTGTGTGCTTTCCTCCCCTTTGAAACAATTTCTCTTTTCTTGAAGAAACTAGATTATAACTCTACTTATCAGGAAAATTAGGCTCAGAGGAAGACAAATGACCTTTTAAATATATCAAGTAAATCCCTAAATTCAGAAGATCTGAGCAATATCCTTGAAAATAGCTGGAACTAAAATAACAGAAATTACATATTGGAGAAAATTTCTTGGAACAGAAAAATGTTAATTCATGCACATAAATTGCCCAAATGTAATCACCTAATCTGGTCTGGGTGCAGCCTACACATAAGAGTTAGTTTTTTCCTGTGTCACAGTGGAATGCTACCATGCAAGCTTGCCAAGGAGTCAGGTTTTTTTTTTTTTTTTTAATTTTAAATGATAATTTTGCCATTTTTAAGTAAAGTATCTTTTTATTGCCACCAATATCAGTATAACCTTAAATGAAATACTGCAGGTGCAGTTCAGCCCTGGAGAATTCTATCTATTCACAAATAAGAGCTGTATCTAGCAGGTTTTAGTTTAGCAGACGTCTCATTGTTATACATTTAGGGTTTATGTATTTTTTTGCACTTTTGGCACAGTTCAGTACTGAGATTATTTTTTAAATGTCATGATTTAAAAGCCTCAAATTCAATGTGTCCATCACTAAACTCGTCATTGTCCTTCTCCTTTCTCAGCTTTACTGATCTCAGGAAATGGATTACATCTATCCAGTTTCCCATAAGAAATCCAGAAGTCAGCCTACACTGCTTTCCCTTGCTCATTTATATTTATCAGATACCTAATTATGGAGTTTGTCTCCTGTGTGTCTCCCCATGGCAGCTGCCATGGGGGGAGGGCTTTGTCTACAAACTCAGAGGCCTCACAGTCCCTGATGCTCAATAAATATTTAAGCAATATATGATTTATGAATATTTATCTAATCTATCCCCTCCTCTCCACTCCTGCCATCTCGACCTTAGTTTTGGCATTCACCATAATCTCACCTGGACCATTGTAATAGTTTCTAATTTGTACTCACTGACTCTATTCATAACTCACCATAACTACCTTAAATCTAGACTCATCATTCCTTATTCCTGATCTTATATTTTATGCATAAACAGTATTGAGCTGGTTATATCTCCTGGCATATGTATTTATTTCTTGCTTCTATGACTTTATACATGATGTTTCTCTAGAAATGCCTAGTCATTTTTCTTTATTTGCAAACTCCTGCTCATCCTCATTGCTCAGTCCATGTGATACATTTTTTAGTAATTCTTTTCTGAAGTTCTAAGTTGTATTAAATGCTCCCTTTCTTTTGTCACATTGTACCTTGTGCATTTTCCTAACTGAATATGTGTGTCATATTCTATTTTGCTGTTTATCAGTCTGATTTTCCTTATATATTACTTTTGGGTAGGAATTCTTTCTTAGGCTTTATAATAACTTCAATGGTCCATAAGAGGCAGTTCATAAATATTTGTTCATTTGAAATGTGGATACTTGTATTTTTCTTTTTGTGGACTAAACAAACAAATTTAATATTATCACTAATTGTAAATGTGTCTAACATGTCTAGAGCCAGAGTACAGTTATACACATTGTGCACTGAACAACTCAGGGGGTAGGTACTAGTATCACAGATTCTAAGGTGAACATCCAGTCTACCACTTGAGTTGTGAACTGTACAAATACTCAACTACATGCAGCCGCCCTGATGGATAAAGAGGAGACACTGCAGCAACTATATTAAATGTGAGACAGTTATATTTTAAATTAAAATTTAATTTGGGATTTTCAAAATCAGATATATATATATATTTATTAAACAAATAATTTGGGGATCATTGATCTGATACCGTCTCTTTTCACAGGAAAACATTTGTTTTGGCATGATATATTTCTTCAGAGTGTGCACCTTATAAATTGTGAAAAGCTTTACTTGCCTTTCCTGGACCAAATCCTCATGTCCTTGATTGGATTTGCAACTCCTGGACCATGAAGCTTGTATAGATGGACAGATATAAGTCAATGGATTTCACTATGAAAAATAAGCATTGACTTGTAAAATAGCAATTTCCATCAAACAAATTAGTAAAAATTAGAACATTATTTTTTTTAATCAGAAGATAAAGAAGTTGATTCTAAAGAAAGTTGCCAGATGAAGAGGATAGAACTAACTATAGGAGCCTGGGACCTGTCAGCTTGAAACTCACATGAGCCAGTAGGGAATATGGCATATATCTGATTCCTTAAGTGCCATGTTACAATATTCTGATATTAAAATTCTCGTAGTGATACATTCCCATTATTTAAATACATAGTTACATTTTAATACAATATATATTTAATACAATATATTTAATATAATATATACAGTATATTTTTAATACAATATACAATTAAGATAATACCTCCAGCATTTGGAGCTTTATCATGAAGCACAGAGTAAATAATGCCCTGAAAGAGTAAAGAATACTTGGTGATATTTTTAAGGATATTGATTGCCTTCTCTGCGCCAGGTACAAGCACTTAAGATGATGATGATGAAAGTGAAGAGGAGACTGGTTGGCTTGAGCTGCCATTCATACTCCTTTATTTAGTTTCTCTGATGACTGAGGTGTTTGTGAGCTCCCTGGGCCTGGCTCAAGGGGCAACTTGTGGGTTTAGAATAGATACCTGTTATGGACTGAATGTTTGTATCCTCCCCAAATTCATATGTTGAAGCCCTGTCCCCAATGTAATGGTATTTTAAGATGGGGCCTTAATGAGGTAATTGGGGGTTAGATAAGGTCGTGAGGGTGGGACCTTCATGATGAGATTAGGCCCCTTTTAAGTAGAGATACCAAAGAGCTCACTAGCTCTCTCAGAGGGCAAACTAAGAAGCGTGCACAAGAGCACACTGCAAAATGGTGGCCGCTTACAAGCCTAGAGAGGAGGCTTCAAAATGAAACCTAGCTTGCTGAATTTCACAGTATTCAAAACTGTGAGAAATAAATTTTTATTGTTTAAAAAAAGAAAAAAGAAAGCAAGCTGCCAGTAAACAGATATTACCATCTTCCAAACTCTAGAATTAGACTTGGTAATTGAATTTATCATTAAATTTCAATTTTTTCACTTTAAAAAAGACATTAATTTTCTCTAGGAAACTGGAAATTTTAACTCTCAGAGTTTAGGACTAAAAACCATGAAATTCCATATTTAGTAACTAGCGAATTATAATTTAATAGACAGTAAACCAGACGATTCTTTCCAGAAAATGAAGATAATAAAAATAGCCTTTATATTTGTGCATCAAACAATTTCAAATAAAAACTGGGTAAACAGTCACCTTGGCATAAAGCTTAGTGTAGAATTATTAAATCTACTCCTGGTATTTATATTCTGTATGGAATGGATATTAATATTAATATTTGTGATAATCACATATTGAGGCTTATAATCATGTACTATACTAAATATTAAGTACTTTTAACATTTCATCATTTCGATATTTGAAAATAATTTATAAGGTAAAAGTAATTACAATGCCCATATTATGACTGAGGAAACACATATGTGGAGAGACAAATTAAGAAAATAAGAAGTGATTAAAAAGTTAATCAAAAGGTAAATATTTTCAAATCAACAGTGAACACTAATTTTACTACCATCATTGCCTAATCCTAGAAATGAGTTTAAAAATGGACCAGCCCAGGAGACTGTAACTCTCCACATAGGGTTTATTCAACCCCTGTCTGTTCCTGCCTAACTTCCACCCACTTTTTGAGTTTTCCACAGAACTCAAAGTTACCTGCTGCTCTATGTTGCAGATCTGGTGCGAGTCCTGGAAGCAAACCCATAGTCTGATTAACTTGCTACCTTTTGCGTGATTGCCACTGGTAGGCCCTATGATGTTTTGAGGCTCGTGCCCTAATTCTGATTCAAATTACAGGACCTGCTGAGCCTGGAGCTATGTGCCCTGGGGTTTGACTGCTGGTTGCAGCTACACAACTGCCCAGACCCTGCCAATGTTCCCTTTCTAGTGGGCTGAACTCTGTCTTCTATCTAAAGGCACTGGCTGGGGTTCTATTTCAACCCCAAATTATCCCTTTTCCCACTTCTCTTAGAATTAAGGTGCTATCATCTAAGTGTCATTGATGCTCAGGAAATATTGATCCCATACTCCATCCTGAAGAGTAGATCCTCCACACGTTCACATTAACTCGGAAGAGAACTTGAGTTTGCCAGGTCATCCTAGACTTTAAAGTTTTACTACTGGGCAACTACACACAGGATCAACCCCAAAGTGAGTTTGGTTCTCTTAGCTTCTATGCTGCATACCTCCAAATCACCTCCCTCAGCCCGCCATGCTGCTGCTAGGATCACAGAATGCCTCGAGGCCAAATCTGTTTAGCCAATTACAATCTCTGAACCTTGAAAATATATGCCATTCATTCTAGTCATCCAAATATTGGTCCAGTTTCCTCAAATTCTCTATTGAAAGCATGTATCTACTGTCCGCTTTAAGGAATAATCAAGATAAAATATGTAAAATCACTTGGGATCCCAAATACGTAGATATAATGTAGAGGAATCTAAGTAGAGAGAAAATATGTACAAAGTTTAAGAGTATAAAGAAAAGCTAGCAGATTTGCTGAGACGAAATTGAGAGTGTCAGAGGGAAATCAAAATATAAGGGTTGGTTTGAGGTGGGCGCAAAGCAAGAGAGCATCTATAACATTTACATTACATGTGTTGGTTACTTAGTCCACTCCTGCTTTTTTTTTCAGTTAGGTAGATCATGTTTTTACTAATTATCTTCAGTACGGTTGCTGCCATCATTATCTCTGCTTTGTTTGTAGTAGTTAAATATGGAGATTAGCCCCATCAACAAATCTTCAAAAAAAATATCTGGTACAGTTTAGCTCTGCTGATATACTTGCCTCTATTACTGAACTACATTAATTTTGGGGACCGGTGACATCTGTCTGACATCTTTACCATCCACTTTCAGATAAAGAACACTAATTAGAATCACCGGACTGCTTCATTCTACTATCCTCTCCAAAGGTAGTATCTGGAAGCTAACCAGTCCTGTAATTCTGATAAGTGTGGGAATGATGAATGGTTGGAGGATAATTTATCTTGTGTATGATGGAGTAAGGACAGTTATCTGAAAGTTACAAGAGCTCAGAGGCTGGAAAGATAGTACCTAAGCATAAGGTAGATACAAGAAGGAGACTTTTAGGATATGGGAGCAGAATATAAGAATGCAAGGACATGTTGGGTATTGGAATGGGAGACCTAGGATGCAGTTAAAATGACTACATTTTGTGTTAAAAACTTTTCACTTAATTTATGAGTTTATGTTGCTCCCAAAGTTTTAATATACATAAATAATTAAAAATCACCAATATCAGGACCTCAATCAATATAAAACAGTGAGATTCAGTCATGTATCTATGTTTTTGAGAATGGTTTAGAGCTTAGAAGAAGGAAAAGGGGGAAATTCTATTTTTTGGATAAAGTACTCAACTGCATCTGATGAGGTCTAAATGTTTGTGTCCCCCCAAAATTCATATGTTGAAATTCTAATGACCTATGTGATGGTATTAGGAGGTGGAACCTTTGGGAGGTGCTTAAATCATAAAGACAGAGCCCTCATGAATGTAATTAGGTCTGTTAATAAAAGAGACTTCAGAGAGATCCTTTGTCCCTTCTACCATGTGAGGAAGTGAAAAGATGCTAGCAAAGAACCAGAGAGACAATCCTCACTCAACCACGCCCATGTCATGATCTTGGACTTCCAGCCCCCAGAACCATGAGCAATAAATTCCTTTTGTTTACAAGCTTCCTGGCCTGTGGTATTTTGTTTGGCAGCCCAAGTGGACTAACATCCATGTTACAGCATCCATGACCACTGAGTTGGAGGGACAGGTAAATATTTTATTGAGCAAGTGCAGTTAAGAGGGAAAATTATGTAATAGATAATCCTGAGCTAGAAGAACTAAAAGCCAAAAATTGGTAGTGATAAGTGATAAGATAAAGGAAGGAAATTTAGGGGTACCAAACTTCATTGGTTGTATGGGTAGATTTAAGATATCTTAGGATTTCCTCTTGATGAACTGGATGAGTGTTGGCTGTAAGACTTGATCATGCTTTCAAGAATTGGGAAAAGAAGCTACTCTAAGATAGCACAATCCAACATCATAACCCCTACCACTTATATAGCCTCCAGATTACTGGGTACCAGAATTACCCTCTGCACTCTTTTTCTCTGTTAAGACTCTGAAAATAAAATTATTTACTGACACTGATACTTAAGCAATTAATTCAAGATGGATTAGTTTAGCTATCTTCAGAAGTCATTTTAGATGATAAGATATTTCTTAGAATATATGCTAGAGTAAAAGAGAATAGGAACTAAATTAACTATAACTGAATATGAAAAAAATTTATAACTCAATCAAGATTAACATATTAAATCAATGAACAGAAAAAAACAGGGTTTTCATGGAGACTACAAATAAAAACATCACCAGCTATTTCTGTTAAAATCAGAACCACAAGACTGCTCTTTACGACCATCATTAATGTTCAGCATTGTTTCGGATTTTCTGTCTAGTGCGATAATACAAAAAAAGGCAAATAAGGCATACAAGAATTATGAAAAAGAAGATAATGTTGACATTGCATCCAGAAAATAAGACTGTTGATTAGAAAATTTAAGAGAATTTACTTTAAAAAATGTTTAGACTTGATGAGAAAATTCATAATAGTGACGATACGAAATAATTATACAAAATTCATTAACTTTAACTATGTACAATTCTAACCAGCTAAAATCATGAAATAAGTAGAAATAATTTAAGCAGAAATGCAAAGTCTTGTAGCCAGATAGTTTTGGAATATTTACTATTCCTTTCTAAGAAGTCTTTACTGCGTTCCTGCTACCGATTGGGCATATTCTATGCCCTGGGAATAGAGTGGGGAGCAAGTCAAACAAGCCTTCTGATATCACAGAGTTTAGATTTTTGACAGGTGGTAATTGTTGTATGTATATAAAATGTGTATGTGTGTGTATATGCTTACAACTTTACATGGTGTGGCAAAGTATGTCCTTTATTAGGAAGTGACATTTGAGACGAGGCTTGGACATCAAGGCGAAGTAGCCCTGAAATGATTAGGGCCAATTATGTCAGGTGGAGAAAACAGCAAAAGCAAAGACCTACAGTTAGGAAAAGCTTAGCATGTTCAACAAATGCAAAACAGAACAAAACAGGGAGAGGGTGGTTGGAGAGGAAGTCATAGAAATGGTCAGGAGCAGATCAGAGGGCCTTGCTGGTGATGGAAATGATGTGATCTGATCTATATTCAAAAGGTTCTCTATCTTATATGGAGGGTGGTTTGTGGGCATGTCAAGTGGAAGCAAGAGACCAGTTGGTGGTTACTACAGGGGCCACACTGAAATATGATGATGACTGGGTTAAGATGGTAGTGGTAGAAATGGAGTAGAGTTGATAGGCCTCAGGTATTTTTTAGGAGGTAAAATTGAAAGAACTTGAGAATTTGGACATGGAAGGAGAAGAAGAGAGGCATGAAGTATGGTTTTTAGGCTTTTGCTTTGAGTGACTAGGTTGTAAAAGGTGATGCTACTTACTGAGAAGAAAAAAACTAGATAAGGAACAGTTTTAGGGGAAAGCAAGAGTTATGTTTTACATGCATTAAGTTTGAGAGTATAATGCATATTCAAATGGAGATGTTCAGGAAACATCTGTATTTACGAGTATAGAGCAAAAGTGAGAGGTCAACGTAAAGTTACACATTTGGGAGTCATCAGCAACAGATACTATTATATCTATGAGATGAGAGGTCATCATTTAGAGAAGGATAACAGAGTAAAAATGGGGCCCAGGAACATTCCCCAGACAGTACATCATTTAGAATTGGCCAGAGAGACTGTCAGGAAAGGGGATTAAAGAAGACACCAGTTGAGGTGGTTGGTAAAGCAAGTTAACATGAATGGTTTCCATGGAGATATAAAGCCCAGTGGGCCAAGGAGAAACTAGGAGATAAGAAAATGTAGGCTGTGAGGATGAACAGGTTACTAGAAAGAAGTTTTGCTGGGAAGGGGAAAGAGAATTTGAGGGGGACATGAGGTCATGAGAGGCTGTTTGTGATCGTTTGAGTTGGGGAGAGATATTAGAGCATCCTTATAGGTTGATATGGGGGAAATGTTTGGTGTGCTTGAGGGGACAAGATCCAGACACACGGAGGGACTGCTTTTCCATTGTAACATAAGAAAGGGAGGAAATAAAGGTCAGATGCAAGTAGCTTGATAGATTTAGTGATTAGAACATAATCATTGTGCTATTCCCTCAGTGAAGTCTGAGAGGGCCACAGTTGTGTGTGTGTGTTAAGAGAGTGGCAGG
>NW_011888824.1:1662777-1672876 GCF_000151845.1 Pteropus vampyrus | reverse complement strand
CACAGTTGTGTGTGTGTGTTAAGAGAGTGGCAGGTTTGAGGAGTGAAGAGAGGCTGTGAAACTGCCTTCTATAGAGCAGGAAAGAAAACCTACTGGGGACATGTAGTAGGATCATGACCTGGGTCTTGCTAGAGGTTTTCAGCCTTAAAAATATTTTAATGTGTATTTGCTATGCATGTGTAAGTTTTGAAGTATACATGATAAAGGAAAGTCTTATGCTCCCACCACTCACTTAAGATCTATATTTTAGAACTTGACCTCAACCACTCACATGCTTCTCTCTGATCCTATTTCTCTGCCTTCTCTCTAGAATTAGCCAAGATTCTGAAATGGGTGTCGTAACCTAAGTATTAACTAGTGGTCCAATGCATCTTAACCCCTTCCTGCTGTTTCATGGCTGACTACCTGCAATTATATTGTTAAATAAACTTGGATCAATTTGCAATTCTAATGGAAGCTGAGTAGCATTTTATATAGAGTTTGGGTGGCTCATATTTAGTTCCTTTAAAATTACACCATGAAAAGGGGGCCTTATGGAAGATTATAAACAAAATGAAGATAGGTTTGAATAAAACTTCCATATGCACTTGGCTGATGTTTGAGTCACATTCAATATTGTAGAGCAGGTGTGATTCAGTTTTAAACTCTGGTGGCAGGAAATATCATGTTTATTTATTATTTTAAATCAAACATAAAATCTGCTCTAAGCTCCTATACTGAGAGGCAGGTGAGAGATTCAGTCTTAGTCATTAAGCCTGTGTAAGAACCAAGGAAGTGTACGTGGGACTGACTAACGGAGGGAAGATTGTTTCATCTCTAGTTCATCAGAGTCATCTACTCTCATGCTTTTAAGCCCATGTACTCTCTGCTTTCTTACCACTTGGCAGCTGGAAAACCTATGCTTGAAACTCAGCCTCGATGGGACAAGAGGAAAGCTAGACCCCTCTGTGAAGCTGCCACTTCCCTGGGACTCTGTACTGGAGTCATGCTCATGTTTCTTCATGCAGAATGCTATTCTCTTTCTTCTTTATTGAAATCTTTCTACTCCCTCTATTGACCTCAAAGGTACTGCTTTCTCTTTCCTCTCCCTCTGGAGCACTTATTATAATAACATCAAAGAGTTTAGGCTTTTACAAAAGCTGGGAATATTCTCTGATTTCAAGTGGCTTCTGCTTTCCATCCTGCCACAAATATCTACCGAGTCGAAGGAGCACAGCCCTGCCCACTGCTTGAAGTTGGCAATGGGAAGAGGGGAGAGGAGGGAAATACAGTAATCCTGTGATATTTCTACATTATGCATTATGCATGGGCATGTTATTAAATAAAATGTTTTAAAAAGAGAGAAAAAAAGAAGGACTGTGGCCTACATAGCACTGGGTTATGATCTGGAGTGATTCTCTACTAAGAAAATGTGGATGCCCCATCTAGTTCACCCAATTCCTTTTATGAATAAGATAACTGATTTCCAGAGGCAACATTGTGTAGTAAACAGCAAAGGCTTTGCAATTAGTAGAACTAAGTTGCAGCATTATGCACAATAGCCAAGATACAGAAACAACCTAGGATCCTGTCAATGGATGAATGGATAAACAAGATGTAGCATACATATACAATAGACTCTTACTCAGCCATGAGAAAAAAAAGGAAATCCTGTCATTAGCTACAACACGGATGGACTTTGAGGACATTATGCTAAGTGAAATAAGTCAAACAGAAAAAGACAAATACTGCCTGATATTACTTACGTGTGGAATCTAAAACAAGCCAAACTCATAAAAAAAAAAAAAAAAGAGTAAAATGGTGGTTATCAGGGACTAGGAGGGTGAGGAGATAGGAGAGATGTTGTTTAAGGGTATAAATATGCAACTAGTAGACAAATAAGTTCTGGAAATCTAATTCACAGTATCCTGAATATAGACAACACCTTTTGTTATAATCATCAAACTTGCTAAGAGACTCAATCTTAATTATTCCCATCACAAAAAAGAAAGGATAATTATATCAAGTGATAGAGGTGCTAACTCTTCCAGTGTCAATCATATCACAATATATAAATATATCAAATCAACATGCTAGATACCTTAAATTTAACATTGTTAAGTTTAACAGTATATACCGAATATATTTCAATTAAAAAAATGAAATTAGCTTACAATTTTGTTCCATGTTCTTGGGCAAGTTATACAGCCTCTCTGAGATTCAACTTCTTCATTTGTAAAATGGGGATCATTCTAATTTACAGGGTCATTTGGGAGATTAAAGAGCTTACATGCAGATATAATATTTTACCCAGAGACTGGTACATAGAAGACATTCGACAATGCTAGTTTTTCCTCCCTTGCTCAAAGCCATATATGCAATGTGTAGCAGATTCAGAATGAATACCCAGGTTTCCCTACTCTCCATTTCTTTCGTATTGTACCATCAGTGTGGTCATCTGAGAAAGGCAGTAAAATATGAACAACCAGGCCATAATAACAGCAGACAAATCTGTTACCAGCAGACAGGTGGGATGCATGCTCAGTGCGAAAAGGACAACATGCCATTTATCAACCCACTCTTTTCTTATAAAAGATTTATAATATTTGCAAAAGCACTTGTCAACATTAATCGCCTTTGTCTCTGAGCTATAGTAGATGGGCCAAGGCCTGATAGTAGTAAATGTTCAGGCCCCCAGCTGCTATTTTTCTCAAGTTGGCTTTCTTGTTCCCAAATATGAGCCAAGTGGTCAGCAGGCAGTCAATTAGCAGCATTTGTCATGCTCCAGGGTGAATGAAAACGAGGCCAAGGTTGTGAGTTCTCTCTCCTCATGCGTAGGTTCATTCCACAAAGGGAAAACAATGTGCCAAGACTGAAGAGCCCAGCCCCAATTCTGACCACGCAAGTCTCCGATGTGCAAGACGTGTCACCAGGACTAACATATCAAAGAATGTGACAGCTTAGCCCAAGCCAATCACCACGGAGACAACTCCATTAGTGAATCTTTCTGACAGAGGACCACCCATATCTTGCTAAGTCAAGAACAGTGTACTCATTCTTACTGCATGTTACAGACTGAAGCAAATCAGACACACATTCATTAATTCATTTATTCGCTCAACCAACATTATCAAACCTGGGGTTTTATAAACCAACATTATCAGACACATACCCTGTGTCAGTAGATTTCTGTGCTTCACTACTAAAATGAAAGCTAATGTCAACATAATGTGTTAAGCAGTTTATATAAATTATCTCTTTAAATATTAGAGAACACCTATGAGATAACTTCCAAAACCCCTGCTTTGCAGATGAGGAAAATGAGGTTCAGAATGCTAGGGTCACACAGAATTTGAATCCTGATTTCTCTGTGTTTAATCACTGGATAATGCTACCTTCAAGGGCTCCCCTAGTGCATGGGACTATCTCTGGGAAATTTCCATTCCAAAACAGGAAGGAGGTACACTAATTACTGTTGTAGAGGATATACTGAGCGAGTAATGTTTTTGATAACTGATTTCATATTTGTGGATTTTCCATAAGTAAAGTGAGCATCTCGTAGTGATTTCTATTCAGAAATATTCAAGAAAAATTCATCACTTTTTTTTATATGCTGCGAAGTAATAGTCTTTGGGAGCACCTATGATAATATAGTCATTTCTTACAAGAAAATCTAATGATCAATCTTGCTACAGTTGATAGTGTTTTCCAAGTGGTCTAAAATGCAAATGTATTGACTGCTAAGCTGGAAAACTTATTATCTAAAATTTTGGTCATTGTAAAGTTAGTGTAGCACCTAAAAATTCAGCTATTCACATTTATAGTGGAGGAGCATCTGTCACTGTTCTTCACATTGTTGTTCCCAGTGCCTGACAGAAAGCTCTTTGATGGTTCTTTGGGTCTCTATGCCAGGAGGGAAAGGTAATTGAGAGGGAGGTAGCAATTCCTTGTACTGATGTCAGAATCTGGATATATAATGCACTCTTTTCCAAATCTCCATCCCTCCATGCAAGATGTGGAATTTGCACCTTGCTAGACAATCCTGTGATGAACTTTGCACAGGACTGATTTCTAGCCACCTCACATGTGAGAAAAAGTTTATACTCATGAAAATTTTATTAAAAAGTCTTATTTTTTTTCAAAGGAGTTGCTTATAAAACTCAGAAAAAAATTGTTTGGAATCATAATGAGTCTTTTTTGGCTATGATGTGTGAGCTAAGCAGCAGCTTTGGAAAATTAATACGAAAACATAAAAATATAATTGCTAAGCAACCTGTGCATTAAGCATCATTTTCAATTAATTTAAGTTAAGAATTGAGCTATTAATTTTAATATCTTACTAAATCATATTTAGAATTAGTTAAAGTTAATTGCTTTAAAACTCACTTTAGAGACTCTGTAAACCATAGCCCGTTTTTTTTTTTTTAATGATTTTTGTCTCTTTAAAAATACAAAACTCCATTTCATCTGGACAGAATTCCATAATACTACAAATGTACACATCTTTTTCTTTAATGATAGCTTAAAATGGGAGACTATTGTTAAAAGAAACAAAAAAGATTTAACCTAATTAATTATTTAACCCAATACTTAATTATATAGTAAGTTTCATATGTAACTCATTATTTTAATTGATTGTAACTGTTCTTGGCCTACAGAAGGAAGCTAAATAGCTTTCCTGAAAAATAGCAGTAACAAATGTCATTAAAAGTTTGTAAAATTATCGGGTTTTTTTTTGTATAAAAGAAGAAAATATTACATGCTTAAGTAAGCAACAAAGCTGGTGAACCTAGAAAATTCAGACCACATTGAGGGGCCTTGATTCAAAACTACGTGGAAAAAAACTTAACTTGTCTAGAATGAAGTCAAGTTAAGTAATTTTAGATAACTTATGTAAGAAGATTTAAATTTCTAGAAGTGACAATGAAATTTTATTCCTTCTAGTATTATTTTTATTGATTTTTGTGTACTTTTTTGTGTAATTTTATGTTAACTCAGGTATAAAAGGCAATTTAAGGGATGCATTATCAATAGCTCTCAGAATCTTTTTCAAATACTCTTTTTAACTTAGAAAAGATTTAATTTCACTGAAAGCTCAGACTTTTTCCCTGCTGCCCCCAAATCTCCACAGCTTAGAATCTTAAATAAACTACGTATTTTCATAACCAGGAGAATGAAAAAGATGTTTTCTAGTCATAAAGGACTTTGTCAGAAACTTCTGGCCATCACAAAAATAACATACCTATGTACAGGTAAAAAAATGACTAAATAATAAGAGGCATGTGTCTGTGGTATTGTAGCAAAACTCAATGTATTCTATAGCCCCAGTTCTCTGGTATTGTTCTGATTCAAACATTACCCACATGTTTCTCTCTCCAGGGTCAGTGGATGAATGCTGAGTCACTATACGGAGCACTCTGTCCCTAGGGCAAAGGACAGTGGCACAGTTAAGAGCTGAGCAGGTTAGAGGCTGGCAGTACTGAAGGAAATGGCAGAAAAGAAAGTTCAGGTCTGAAAAGAAGAGACTGACAAAGAGATATGGACACTTCTTCTACCAAGTTAGGTCCCCTGAGGGAGGGGTCTACTGGAATTTTCGAGGCACCAAGCAACTCTCAGGGAGGAAAATATTTCTGGGGTTTGATTTTCATTTTTTATTTTTCTTATATAGAGTAACAAATGTTTATTGTAGAAAATTTGGCAATATGTAAAGAAGAAAATTCACACTAACCGACCTTATCAGTAAGAATAATTACTGATTTTGTGACTTTTCCTCTCAGTGATTTTCTTACATGTATATCTCTATTTCTATGTTTGCACACTGACAAAATTCTGGAATCTAACTGGTAATCCAATTTTATTCTCTAATATTATGCTTAAACATTTTTCCAGAGATGCTCACTTTTGACTTTCCCTGGCCCTAATGGTCAATGCCTTCCTACAGAACACCACCCTCCCCCCTACCATATACACACACACACATACTCTAAAAGGAGAAAAGAAGGTAAAAAGGAAGGAAGAAAGAAAGAAAAGAAGGGAAGGAAATAAAGAAGGAAGGAAAAAAGGAAGGAAGGAAAAAAGGAAGGAAGGAAGAAGGAAGGAAGGAAGGAAGGGAAAGAAAAACAGACAAAGAAAGAAAGAAGGGAGGAAAGAGGGAAGGAGGAAGGAGGGAGGGGAGGAGGGAGGAAAGAAAGAAAGAAAGAAAGAAAGAAAGAAAGAAAGAAAGAAAGAAAGAAAGAAAGAAAGAAAGAAAGAAAGAAAGAAAGAAAGAAAAGAAAGAGAGAAAAGAGAGAGAGAGGTTAGAAAAAGGAGCCTACGGAAGAAAAAGACAAATTTCAGAAAGCCACTATCTCTTCTCTTCAGTCACACAGAAATGAGCAGCCGCTTTGCTCTCAGACAGCTGTGGAAAGAACTCAGCTTCTCCTGCTTGGGGAGGACACTCCTCATCCTAAAGACGTGCTTTGCATCAAACAGGAAGAACTGTGTTAAGTCTGGATAGACCTGTGTTTGTGCTAGTGAAGAATAATTGTCTGAGCCATCGCAAGCCTTCGGCAAAATTCTGAATGAGACTGGTATGGGGGAGGTGAGGACAGGGAGAGCATTCAAGTCTCCAGAAACCCCCTCAGAGTCAGCGGCATTTGGAATGCTCTTGAGTCCTGTGTACCTGGCACAGGGCAGGCCCTTGGCGCATATTAATTGAATGGATACACACAAAAACTGAGCTTCTAAGTCCCTCCTCACAGAAGGGAGAATTTGTCAGCTGTTCCCAAGTGAGAAAAAAGAAGTCGGGCTGCTTGACTTCACATATGAAGACAGGAAGCTCAAGAAAAAGACAAGGAACAGACCCTTAGTTATTAGAAAATTCTCAGTATCTGTCCTGGGTCATGAGTTGTGCCCTCTTGCCAAGCTGAAAGTTAGAACATCAAGTAAGGCAGTTCTATTGGGGCCTGAGAGGTTATAGATAGGTCTTGAAAGCTCAAAAACACAAAGGGTTTTTATAACAAGCTGAATATTTTGGAATCCTGCAGTGTGCACGTGTCTCCAAAGGGGATGCAACCCACACTGGTGTAACCTCTGTTTCTAAACTTGGATGGTGTGTACAACTCTTCAGGTTCTAATGTCAGACCTTATGTAATAACTTCTACTTTGACATGTGTGGTAACTGGTCTCAAGCATTAGTGATCTAGAAGCTGATTGGATGACCTGGTTCAGTCTCTTTTAGAAAGTGGTTCCAGCCCAGAGAAATATTCCAGGTTTCATATTCACTATACCACATGTACATAAACTCCTTCTTTTTCATAGAGTCCCAGCATGTTACAACCATTACATCTTTCCCTCCAAAAGAGAACTTACACAGAGTGATGCCAGATCTTTATACATAACTTAGATCCCAAGTGTCCTTAGATGTGGAAGTCTAATATATGTCCAGAGATATGCTAAAATCTTTCACACAATCACCTGGGGGCTTCAAAGCAGCTAATATGAGTTATGTTTTATGAGTATTGAAGAAGTGCTAAATTAGAAATAGGAAGACCTGGATTCTAGTCATGGCTCTACCCCTCTCTGGTTATAAGATCCTGAGACAAGTACTTAATTTGTGTTTATAAACTAAAAAATGAGGGAGCTAAAAGAAATGGTACCTAAGATATTTTAACAATTATTTCCCAGGAAATTTAAAAACTAAATGTTGTGCCTAAAAGAAAATTTGACCTACTCAAGTTCATTATAGCTCATTATTTAAAGAAACAGATGTTTCCAGTGGTGTAATGAGCAATGAGCCTAGAGTCAAAACTCATTAAATGACTATTGTAACAGAACAGATTATCAGATTTGACATTTCTTTTGAAAAATGAATGTCCACATTTTCTCATGTTCTAAAATAAGTGTCTGAAAGGGAATTCCCAGCCCTCCTAAATAGCACAATTTAAACTGCATTCTATTTTACCAACATTGTAGTTTAATTAGGGTCTATACATGTGTAAATAATTACTATTTACAAAGTCAGCTGTATATGTGTACACATTTGTAGTAGAATTAAGTTATCCAGATATTTATAAACATTTTCCAATTCAAAATACCAAATCATCTTATCCTAATTTAATAAAAACATATCTAATATAATCATTGAGAAAGACCTTATCTTTCTTTACTCCAGATTATAATTATGGGGGTGGAGGAATACAAACTGAAAGATTTGGTGGATTTTAAGTTTTTATTTTATTAACTAATTTAATGCAGTAGTAGAGTGGAAATTGGAGATTAATTGCTTTACCATGTCTGACAGTGCTATACTGAGAGGACACCCCTTTTTGGTAGAGGATGCAGCACTCATGCAGTGGTTGATTTATTGAACATCTGCTACACATCAGGCTAAGTGCTTTACAAATACTATTATATTATTATTGAATCCTCAAAAAGCATTATAAGAACATGTAATAATATTGACATTTTACGGAGGACAATAAAGCTTAGAATGGTCAGTACGAGTTGAGATTTTAGCCTAGTTGTTTGATTCAAAGCGTATGCTCTCTATGTAACACCACGCTGCCATCAACGAATTAAATGTAGCTCAAAAGGCAGCAGTGGGACTATGCCTCTGGAGGAGACTGATATGAGAGGTGATATAAGCAGAGCGTCAGGAAGGTCACCAGGCTACATGAACTGTGTCTCAGTGCAGCATTCCTCAAATTTTAATAGGCAGGTGAATCATTTGAGGATGTTCATTGCACTGTAATACAGTATGTTTGATTGGGGCCTGATATCCTGCTATTCTAACAACTCTCCAGTGATGGCAACATTGACAATTCTGCGACCACACTTCTAGTAAAGTGCTTATTACCAATGACTAATTCAGTACCATGGACAGTAGAACAGGTGTGCTAGACTACCATCTTTGCTGTTTCATCCAAATCTGTTAATATCTGCTGTGGGTAGATTCTGATAACAAAATGCACAAAAATTTTTGAAATTCATTCTTGGATTTCTAGCAGCTATGTGGTGATCCTTTCCTTCATTTAGGTACAAATCTGTCCAGACAAGAGAAATGAGGTTTTAGAGAGGGCAGAGGGTACCACTTTCGCATTGTCAAAAGATATGCTGTCAGTGCTCCACAGGTGAAAAAAATTTAATCAGGTTTATTAACAAATAATAAAGTTAATACAGAATTCATAAAATATTTAATATTATCAATCTCAATATTATATTTCAGAGAAGTAGCCCTCTAACTTGTACATTTGATGAACAGAAATTAGCAACATCTTTTTGCTGCTAAATCTACAAAACTATTAATCAATTGTGCATTATGATAGAGAAAAAACGTAAAAAAAATTCGTTAAAGTGCTAGTCAAAACAAGAGTGAAATAAAAATGACTTTAAAATTCATTTTTAAATGTATTTCTGCTACTTTTTCCCTCCTGTATTCCTCCCACCAAATTCCATATTTTAAAGATAAAATCGAACATAGCATTTTCTTTGATTGACATTGTTTTTATTTACCCCCTACTTTGAAACAGCAACTATGGCTGCCAGCAGAGATATCTCAGGGACTTTAAGACTATCAGTCTGTTTCACAGCTGGAGCAAAGTAATTCAGATACGAATCTGGCAAACAATTCCATTTATTTTCTACTGAAGATATTTTTATTTTCTGATTGAGGATCCTCTTCTCAGGTTTGGAAATACTATGGGCTACATTTATGGCAAAAGAAAATGGGTATAATTTCACATAAACTTTCTAATAGGCCTTCTCTTAGCTTTGTCACATGATCTACTTAAGAATACTTACTATTTCATTCCAATGTATGTTTTTAAAATTAAGTCATTAAAAATGCGTTGCCATTCATTGGGTTTACATTTATAGCATACTAAGACTGAAAATGTTAGTCTTTATATTTCAACATTTTTCTCAAGTTAACTCTCAATTCCAGAGGAAAAGTTTTCTTTTTTATTATATTAATAGGATTAAAACAAGTTTGGTTGTGTGTGTGTGTGTGCGTGTGTGTGTGTGTTTAAATATGTGTTGGATCTATATCAGATAAAGAGTTTATATATGTAATTTCATTCAATTTGTATAAAAACACTTAGAAATAGATCCTTTGTTCCTACTTAAGGGATGGGAGAAACAA
>NW_011888824.1:1642152-1662727 GCF_000151845.1 Pteropus vampyrus | reverse complement strand
TCAGATAAAGAGTTTATATGTATCATTTCATTCAATTTGTATAAAAACACTTAGAAATAGATCCTTTGTTCCTACTTAAGGGATGGGAGAAACAAGTTTCAATATTCCTCTGTTAGTAGGTAGTTGAACTTGAATTACAGGGAGGAGTGCTCTTTCCTTGATGTACTCTTACAAGATGGGCTTGTTCTAGTGTAAATTTACACATCTCAGAAAGACAAAGCAAAACATGTGTGAAGTGCAGTGCAGTTTGATGGTGAGAGGTACCATTTACTACTTCAAAAGCAGATATGGAGCTAAATTCAAAATTTTATTGCCATGGTATACTCACTGGACCTTTTTACAAATGCAAAGGTACTGGCCATTAGCAGAGATTGGATTATTTACCTGAGCTTACCTTGAGCACTCAATGCCAGAGGAGAATTTAATAGCTAATGTCTTGGAAGTTGCTTAGTCTACTGAATTGCACATAATCCTTTATTTATAGGACATGTTACCTAGTCTTTTCTGAAAGTAACAGTAATTATTTTTAAAAGAAATATAAATAATACACTTTTAGTGGTCTTATGTAGCTCATCTTTCTGCTTTTTTGGTTAAATCACTGAACTCTAAATTCAGAAATGAGAAATTACCAATATTGGTAGCCATAAGAATGTGCTAATTTCTTATATCATCAGTCCCTTTTTGAGGAAGGCTCAGTCATTCAATGCCTAAAACGGTTAGGTGACCATTTTGAATATTTCACTGCTTGTCTTCGATGGGATGTCATGTTTAATGATCTCTAAGGACAGACACTATGAGTCTGTTCCTCATTTCCTGGGAAGTTAGTGATCTTAACCAGGAAATAGTGATCTTACATTATAAAATGTAGAAGTTACAACTAGAAAGAAGGCCCGGTGGAATCACACTCCTTTGATGGGGTGCCTAGACAAATGTATAAAAAAAACCTAAGAGAAATGAGCAGCTGGCTGTGGGCTAAAAAGTACTGGATGCAGGTGGGGTAAAAATAAAACAACGGATGGTTTATAGGAGCGACTCATTTCTCCACCTTCCTCCCAATACCTTTAGTTTTTTTTTTTTTAACGTTTTGATTGTGAAATTTTTACTGTAAGTGACAAATCTACATATTTTTCTAGTCAAGAAACGAAGATTGCACCACAAGCAAACTATTTCCACAGTCTCTTATCTGATTTCCAAGATTCTGTTTAATGTGGAAAGTTCTGCATGCAATTCTCTCTCTTCCTCCCTTTCTCTCTCTTCTGATACATTTTCTACCTCTAGAAACCAACTCTTGAAAATGAGATCAGTAGATCACTCATTGAAATATACAAATACAATGCACCAGAATGCCATACTTGCCTTCTAGTTGATCACTTAAAATACATTCAGGAGACATACAGGCAGGTACACCCCACCCCGAGCGCTAGGAGCTAACGTTCTCTACACATGCCAGTGCCGTGGTTGGAATGGCTAGCATTCCAGTTTCACATGAAACTTTATTTGCTGAATTGACCAGCACATATACAACCACCACTTTTGTCTCTGTCCACTTGCAGGTAACTATCATATTGATTTACTCTATGAATAAGACACAGTCCCCATTCACTGTTTAGGATCAAAGGGGAGTAACCTATATCCCTCGTTAGCTCGGACGTTTGGAGTTGAACCTCAGCACTGCTCATCAAAGCCTTCAGCGATTCAGTTCATTCTCGTCGCTCCTGCCCATGACTCTCGCCCCCATGCCGCTCTCCTGGTGCTCCTTTCCGGGCCAGACGGGTGGATTATCCGTCTGGCGCTGCAGAGCGGTGTAGCTAGGGCAGGCGTTCGCAGTGTTGGCTCGGGGACAGCTTGGCTCCGCTAACGCAGCGCTCGCGCAGCCCGCCAGGGGGACCCCGACCCACCCTGGCGGCGTCTGATAAGAAAGAGTCCGAGGGGCGTGGAGCTCAGACTCTTGCTCCAGGAAAACCGGAATCGGCGGGGCCTTCCCTACTGCTCCGGGGGACTGGTGGGGCTTTATCCCTGGGTCTGGAATGCGGGATTCCACCGCAGAAAGGGCGCGCCCTGCGGTGGGTGTGTTTGTTTCCACCCTCTGGCCTTCCTGCGAGTAGAAGAGCTCCTGAAAGCGGGTATTTTGTTCTTAAAGATAGGTTTTGTAGGCGGTGATCCTGGCTCTAGAAGTTCAACTTTGCGGCCGGCGCGGGGGTCGCGGGGATCGGGGTTCCTGGAGGGGGAGGAGCAGATCTTGTCTGCATCCTCGAGGAGGAGGAGACGGGCCGCGAGCGTGGGGGCGGCCAGGCCAAGGGAGTTCCCGCGGGTCGTGGGCAGCAGCGAGATTAGCTCACGCCGGGGTGGCGGTCGTGCGGTGACGCTCCTGGAAGCCCGCCCCGCCTCCGCACCCCGCACCCCAGCCAGCCTCTTCGGCGCTTAGGGCGTGAGATTTCGTTGGGCTCTATCTGGAGCGGAGCAGAAAACTTTTCCCTTTCCAATACCCCGATCCCTTTTGTTTTTCGTAGCGGCGTTGGCGACCACCGAGCTGCGAGTCCCTGTCCCTGGCCTGGCGCGCCGCGTCCGGTGACCTCCGAGGGCAGGAGCGCGCGGACTCCGTGCGCCTTATGGCGGCGGCCGGCGGCCCCTCGACCCACGGCTGGCACAGGCAGAGGCGCGCCCTTTTCCCAGAGGCTGCCTCTTCCCTGGTGCTGGAGTAGGGACGCCCCCGCACCCCTCCACGGTCCCGCACCCCTCCACGGTCCCGCACCACTCGCTGCCCGCCCCCTCGCCTGACTCATCCGCCCGCGGTAGCCGCGCCCTGTCCGCTGCCCGAGCGCTGCTGGGATGGGGAGGGAGACAGCGGCTGCCGGCGGCTGCCGAGATTCCTGCTGACGCCCCCGACCCCGCCACCACCTCCTGCTCTTGTCTCCCGAGGCGCCAGACGCCCCAACAGCTCCCAGAGTGAGAGCCCGGAGAGGCGACCGGACCTCCGAGGCCCCGCGCTCAGGACAGGTGAGGGGGAAGAAAGGGTGCTATCGGGGTGAAGAAGTGGGTAGGCAACGGATGCACCCGAAACAGAGTGCTTCTTCACCGCTCCCACCCCATTCTCCTGCTTCAGCCTCCAGAGTTAAGGTAGACACTGTCTCCTGAAGTTTGGGAAATAAACCGAGTCCGCCATCAGTTTCGGACTCCCCAGTCCCTGGAGCGCGAGAGGAGCGGTGCGGGGCAGCCTCGGAGAACCCGGAGCCTTGGAGCGCCTGGCTGGGTTTCTCCGAGCAGAGCAGCACCCTCCTTTGTTTCCGTTCCAAAGAGTCAGCATTCTCTGTAAAGACGTCCACAGCGTTGATTTATAGTAGTTCTTGGCAGGAACAAAGTGTGGTCAAGGTTTCCTAAAGTCACATCTGTATGTTGTAGTATCTCCATTGGCAAAATGGAGAGGCAAAGCAATTATTTGCCAAATTCAGCACTATTCTGCCTACATAGCCTGTCCTAAAGAGAAAGGGCTGAAGGTTTGCAAGATTTGCTTTATTAATCATTCTTATGCTATAATTAATGTCCAAGTCAGCATTTTGCATTGTGTGGCTGCAAGCTCTCTGTGTGTATTTCCTGCCCTTAGATTGGGATTGAGCGTGTGTGTGTGTGTGTGTGTGTGTGTGTGTGTGTGCGCGCGCGCGCGCTCGCGCGTGCTCAATATTTGTAATAAAAACAATTTATTGTTCAATACCAGGCATTGGTACTGCCAGAAAGTCATATGTTTCACATCTATGTAATTTATTAATTGTAGTCAACCCCAGTATACCTTAGTCTGTTGTATTTCAGAAGTAAATGTTGAACGAAAGTGTCTCTTACCTTGTTTTTTATTATGAAGATCTTCAGAAGTAGTTGTGAGCAACTGTATATACAGAAAACATCTTAAGAGTCAACAACTATTCTTATTTGTCAGTAAGAATATTAAACTCTTTAGGATTTACAGTCAAACCAAGTTTTGAGATACACTTCTGTAGTACTTTATGTGTAGATCTTACTGGCTCCTGTAAAAGCTATTCACTTTGGTGGTTTGTCATGTCTTTCTTTACGAAATACTTATACAATCACCTTCAGTTTGTTATTTGGCTACTGATACTAGAATATATTGCCATTTTGTGAGATGTAGGCTAAATTTTGAAACTTCTTAAACCTTTGTTTTTCTACTACTCCTTCTCTTTACAGAAGCATATGCTTATAGTTTCATGCTTTTCAAACAACTTTAGTGAGGACTAGAAACCCTTCAAAACACAAAATAATGTTTCCATTAATTGGAAACTATAGTTAAATGCTTCAGTGATTTAATGTTAGGAGTTTTTTTTACTCTTTAATGTATGTGGTGAGGTATTAGGAATAATTTTCTCTAAGGAAGTCCTGCTTGAGAGCCCATAACTGTGAGATGGATTTAGCTACAATTTGTAACCCTGGTTATATTTAGCTTTGTATCCTAGGCTGGGGAAGCCTTCAGTGAAAGAGAGTTGCTGTGTGGGAAGTCTCTGTGTGCAATTTCCAAGCATTTGGCACAAGAAGGTTTTACCTGTTGCTTCTGAGTTGGATGCAGGTAAATGCATGTGGTATGCCGGAGGCATCTGTAATCAGAAGGGGTTCTGCGGGAAAGGTCATTATAAAGAAGGGTGGCTGCGTTAGTTATTTTAACTCGTAGAAATTTTCAGTGAAGCTTTGGAATGCTTCGAGAGTGAGATTGTGATAGTTGGACCTGTGTAGTTTCGGAATTTTGACAATAGCTTATTGGACAGAAAGAGATAACTACTGACATATAGGGGGAGAGAATCTGAACTATTTAAATTCTCTTACTCTCACAATAACTCTCGGCTTAAAAGAAATTCATATTTAGCTTTGGAAATAGATAAAAACAAAGATAAAAGCAGATGTTATTTTTTACATTTCTTAAGCAAAATTAGTAGGAAATAAAATAGTAAGTCCTCATGGTAATGCCTGTTACTTATCACATAGAATGTAGAGTCAAAAAGAGGAGGCGGTTTTAAAATATATTTCGTTTACTTACTCTCCCTAAATAGGAGACAGCATGGGGAGCCTTCATCAAGCAAAACATATTTGGAATAAGAACTTTTATAGAGATGGTGAAAACAAATCTGCAGTGAGATGCACCCTTCATTTTATTAAGGCATATACGATTTGCAGTTTTATCAAGTATATTCATTTCAAGACTTAAGATAGTTTTGTCTGCTAAGATGTGATATGTGCCCAAGCCCTCAGAGAGCATGAATGAACACTTGTTGTGGTGCTATGCTAGCTGATGGAGGTCCAGGTGGCTTCTCCTAGCAGACTTTACAGGCTAGTGGAGAGAGGCCTAGAAAATGTGCCACAGATTACTGAGCACCCATGGTGGTCTTTGAACATCAGAGAACTGGTGCATAATGGGGAGCAGTATAGTGGGTTGCCAAGGGCCCTGGATGGAGAATTGGAAACCCAAGTGGTCATCCTGATCAAACCACTGATTGTGTTCCATGATCTTTCTGGGCCTCTCTGCCCTCACTGACAGACCAAGGCCTTTGGACTGTGATCTTTCCACTCTCTTTTTAAAATGCATGTTGGCCTTTGAACCACTCTTCTCTTGCTCAGGCCTGCTTCTACCCCTGGAAGTGTACTTTCCCTTCTAATAAAGATGTTCTTTTCTGCTGTTAAAAAAAAAAAAAAAAAAAAAAAAGCTACATGTTGAGTCCTAGAGGAATTAAAGGAGAAATCAGAATGTAATGGGTAGATGTTAGTAGAGTCTGGGTTGGGGGATGACAGGCTGGAGTCCATGATAGACATAGGGAGAGAGTAATATGATGGCAATAGGAGGTAAGTAGATCTGACCTGGGCCTCCGGCCCATCATTGATTGTCTGAATTCACAATATACAATACAACAAATATCAACATTCACTTAGTACTTGATAGGTTTCAGTGAATTTTCGCAAATAATGGCAATTGGTTTTCATAACAACTCCAAGAAGTAATTAGAGCAGAAAGGTGATAAAACCAAGACTAATACTGCAGAGCACACTTGCACCAGTATGCTCCATTGCCTTTTTGCAGAATTTATAGAGCTAGGAGAGGCTAGATAGAACATGCTTTGTAAACTCTGGGTAAATGGGAGAAAAGTAAGGTTGGCTTCAGATTTTAGTGGAGGTTCAAATTTCTGAGTAAAAATTTAGGTTATGTTCTGGAAGATAAGAATTTCCAATTATGATATCGAGACCTCCTGAAATGTCTTGAATTCTGATTGTTGATGTTTAGTCTGATGACTCCTGTTCTGTATTTTCTTTCACCTCACCTCCCTCCCCACTCCCCAGCAGGAATTCTGCGTATTCGATTATTGTAGTCATTGGTAAGAGCATTCAGTGCAACTGGTAAAAGAAAATTCTCACACAAAGGTGGGGGTTCTTGGGCTATTGTTCTGTGAATTAATGGGATATGTTCCAGTAGCCATTGTTCTTTGGAAACTATGTCACTGGAGGTAAAATTACACAGAAGTCATGGGAATGTGAGCAAGGTGAGGAGATGTGAATCTGTACATTCCTTCCTGTAGTATCCTTGTCATCTGCCTCAAGCTTTAAGTGTATCAAGGGGGACAAGCCCGTCCCTCACCACCACACCCTGGGTTCCTTTGGAAGGGAGTTTGTCGGGATTCATCTGTTCATACAAGTGAGGACCCTATATCTAACTAGGTTAAGCAAAAAGGTAAGATTTATTGGCTCATGTGACTGGAAAGTCCAAAAGTGGACTCTGCTTCAGTCATAACCGGATCCCAGAGACACATGACTATGTCAGGGTTTTTCTCTCTCCCTCCGCTTCTCAGCATCTCTTCTCTCAGAGTTAGCTTCACTTTGAGGCCCTTTTCCACATGCTGAGAAAGATGTCGGTATTTCTAAGCCTACATTCCTGGGCTTTTGAATCATAAGAAAGAGAGGTCTTTCCTCTTCTAGGTCCCCTTTATAGAAGTTTTCTGGAAGGGACTTGAGTATCTCTGCTTCGGTGTTCATTGAATCAGTCTCTATGTCCAGCAGTGTGCTACTATGATAGTCTTAGACTGGATCACGTGCCTAACACTGTGTGACGGGGTGGGGAGGAGGAGGCTGATAGGGGTGCTGTAATGAACAGTTCTGTCAGGTCACACAGAGATGTGGTTCTCCCAAGCTAATGATGCTGCCAATCGAAAACAACGTGTCTGCTGTTAAGGAGAATTGCCCTCTCCTTTTTCAGAACATCCTTCTGCACTATCATGTGAACAGGGATACAACTTGGATGCCTGGGGCCATGCAAATTTTAAAAGTAGGACCTTCCTCCCAGCCAAGGCAAAACTTGGTGATGAAATAATGTCCCTCATGTCTAGGCTTTGCTAAGAGAACTCTGGTTCACAGAATATTATTGTATGAGGAGCCCACCATTTATCTATACCCATATACTTTTAGAAAATACTCCTGTGCCTTATTTCCAGTTTAGAGATTTCATTTCTGTAAGCCCTGGTCATCTAGTGATCATGAGATTGGAGACCTCTACTTTGGGCATTATGGACCCAATGAAAGTTTGAACAGAGAAGTGAAGCAATGAACACAAAACTATTGTTTATAGAAATTCATTGGGTTTGTGGAAGATGGGCAGAAATCCCAAATTAGAACGTTGGCGTATGTGTGAACAACATGAAAGTCTAGTGAGGTTGTATGTCAAGGTGAAGCAGCGTCTGTGTTGACAGAAACTCATGGAAACGGATCAGGAGGGAGCAGATCAAGCAAATAGGCTGGACCAGTAGATAAAATGGCTGTGTGTTCTGGGTATGTTCACGGCACCTGGACTGTGTAGAAAGGAGATATGTCGCAATTGTGAGTCCTAGGAGCAAAACGTGTGTATGTGTATCATTGACATTTATTGAAGACCTACCTAGTATGCCAGGTCCCATGTTACATGCTACTTTAAATCCATTATGTTAAATCTTGTAACAGCCTTCTAAGGTGAGAAAACTGAAAATTAGGGAGGTAAACAACTTGCTTAAGGTTATGTGGTCATTAAATGGTAGAGCAGGGATTCAAACCCTGGCAGTTCGAAACAAAAGCTTGTGCTTTAAAACACTGTGGAACACCTCCTCTCAAGCTCAAAGTCAGAATCTAAGATAACATGCCAGATTGAAGGATAGGTGCATTGTTGGGCCTGCTAATAGACACCCAGAGTACCAGAAGTCCAGTTCGGACAGAGAAGATGGAATACAGATTGTCAGTGTGAAGGTGCAGAGCATCCATACTCAGAGGCAAACTGGACAGGAGTGCCGAGGTAAGATCCTAACAAAGAATAGATTGCTGGTTTGGGGTGTGAGTATAGAAAGGAAACTGAATGGGAGCGGTATCAGGAAGTTGAACAGGTGGGCAGTTCAATAGAACAACTAGGGATTGATTGTTGATCTGAGAACAGGAACTTTACCATCTGCCCTGGCTTTAAATATCCTTCCTGGTATAAGTCAATAAGAATATGGAACCAGTAGCTCCTTAGAGAGAGACAGGATTCTATTAGTTGTCAGGCACTATTATGGGAAAAAGAGCTAACATTTGTAGAGTGTCTGCTGTGTGCCTTAGATACATAATCTCACCAAATCTTTATTTGTGTGCTGAGAAGGTAAATATTACAGTTTTTTTTTTTTTTTTTTTAATAGCCCAGAAATGGAGGCTCAGAGGTTAAATTACTTGCCTGAGCTACTGGATCTAAACTGGAAGATGAAGAAGCAGTTACGGAAACCCAGATTTATCTGAATCTAGACCTGGTCCTGGACCTTCAGGGAGTCATTCTGGTCCAGGCAAGGCAAGGTCAATTTCAATCTGGGCTGTAGAAATAGGGAAGTCTGCAAGGGCATATGGTTGTGAGGGGAGACTGTGAGTTAACTTTTAGACATCTGAATGTGAGATGAGAAGACGGTTGTCCAGCAGGATTATATCCGGCTTTGGCAGAAAACCTAATAATCTAGTAGGTTTTTTCCCCTCAGTGCAGGATCTCTATCATTATGCAGGATACATACGTCAGCAAGTCAGATGTTTGAAAGCCTTAATTTTAGTCACTGATTTCAGTTGAAGAGCAGGGACCTCTGCCAGCTGCCATGGCCTGAATTTACTTTTATACATACAGGTACTTTACCTTGAAATATGATAAATAAGAAGTAGATATATACAGAGAGAGAGAGAGCATGAGAGTGAGATAGCGAGTGGAAACACTAGCACATCCTGATTGTAGTAGGTACAAGGAACGCATTCCAGCTATAAAATTCTATACCTGAAGGTGCTCTAAATGAAACTACTCATGGAATATGATTAACATATCATTCTCCAACAAATGCAAGGTCAAATTTGTATCTGCTTAGATCTATGACTAGATATAGCTCTTCGCTATGTGCAGTGGATTGTGTTTATATATGATAAGAGGAAGGAGAATGAGAAGGTATATAAAAATCAAGATGTTTTTGTGAGAACTCATAATCTATTTGGGGAGGTAAACAACCATGCATAAAACTTAAAGCAACACAGTAGAATAATATGATTTTAGAGTTGGAAGGATCTTTCAGAGAATAATCAAGACTACAGTGCTATCTAGTATTATTAAATACAAACTTAATAGTAGCAGCTGAATATAAATGTTATGGAGACTAAAAGAAATGGGGCAATCTGAAACCTGGAAGACCAACAGAGGAAGCTTCCAGGATGAGGTGAGTTCTGTTGAATAAGTATGAGCAGAGAGGTAGGAGGAGGGCATTCCAGGTAGAGCTAAGAATTTATAAATGCTCTCCAGCTAGAGATCACCAGGAACTTACCTGTGGTTGAACGGGTTGGGTTAGCTACTCATTACAGCAAGAGAGAATGTATACCAAAAGGAAAAGTGGGGTGTCTCAGTAAGAGGGTGTTAGAAATTAGTTATTATGGGATTTAGGCTTGTGTTAAGTGCTTTGAGAGAGGGTTTTAAAAAACAAGGCTTTGCTCTGGATTGGAGCAGGGATAATCCTGTGATTTTGTATCTTAATAAATCTTATTTAGAAGGAGGCAAGACTAGAGAGGCTAACACCATAATTAGCAAAGAAGCAGTAGGCTCTCATTAGGCAAATTAGGGGGATATTGGTCATTTTGGGTTTGGACAGTGTTCATGTTTTTGTTTGTATTCAGATATGACTACATAGTGGTCTTGGTTCTGTCCTGATCCATCATAGTCACAATGTGGCCTTGTCTGGCGTTGATGTTCTGTGATATTTCCATTCAACAGGAGAACACTAAGGAGTTGCACCCGGATATTAGGGGCTGCCCTGCTCTTTCATAAACTGGAAATTATTATATCCCAAAGTGTAACTTATTCCCTTCACCAACCAGGATTTCCATTGCAATGGAGTCCTGTTAGTGAATGTTTCCCTTGGAGGTTAGTGAGCTGATTTCCCACCCCCCTCCACTATAATAATGTATTTAACAACATTTGCTAACTGCCTACTGATTACCAGGTACTGTGTGAGATTCAGGGATGTCAGGATCACGGGGATCTCAAGAATCTCGTAATCTAATGGGAGAGCCAGAGGTAAGCCAGTGATTACAATACATTGAAATAAAGCTGGGTGAAGAGTAGAGTAGGCGAAGAATGTTGGAGTCTCTTGGGGTAAAAGTAATGCTGAGGAGAAGGAGCAGACTGTTTTGCAAAGAGTGAGCTAATCACAGAGGTGCTGATAGGTTGGCAGCTACTAAAGAAAATTTTCTTTTTTGAGAATCAGCATCTTTGAGCTGAAATGCAGGGTGAATCCAAAGAATCTCACTTCTGTTTTTGGCATAGGAGAGGTACAAATTTTCACTCACTTGGCGGCAAACCACATCTCAGATAAGCTCAGTGCACATACATGTATGAGTATGTATGATACGGTAATTACTTAGCATTTTTGAAGAGATGTTATTATTTCTAGTCACAAAAGCAATACATGTTCCCAATGAAAACTTTGGAAAATATTTTAAGTATAAAAAATCAAGGAGAAACTGAACTCTGGGTGGTAATCATACAATAGAATATGTAGATGTCAAATTATAATGTATACCTGGAAATTATATAATTTTATTAACCAATGTTACCCCAATAAACTTAAAAAAAAATCAAGGAGAATATTTGCCTATAATCCTACGAGTCAAAGGCACCCATAACATTTTGGCGTTTTCTTCTCCCTTATTTTTAATGAATTTTTCCAGAGTCAATAACATACCTTAAACCTGCTCTGCTTGCTTAACCCTGTGTCCTAAATATTTTCTAACTTGTAGGCAAGCTTTATGTATGTCTGTATAATATTTGATTGCATGGATACACCATAATTTATTAGCTGTTCCATTAAAATTGGACCTATAGGTTGTTTCCAGATACCTGGTATTATAAATGGTATTTTGATGAAATCTTTGTTCAGATTTCAGATTACTTCTTTAAGCAAGATCCATGGAAGGGTAATTTCTCTGCCAAAGGTAATGAATGTGTTAAGACTCTTGATACTTAGTTCCAAACTGGTTTTCAGAATAGGTGGAACTGTGACTAAAATGCATGGTAATACCTCCTCACCATGCCTGCACTAGAGGTCTATTGATTTATATTTTATGCGAGAAGAGCTACCATTTCAAAATGAGTAACAGTTTATGTTCACTGTCGATTTTGTTCCTTCGTTACCAGAAAATTTTTAGAATGTAGACAGGTAAAATAGTGTGATGAACCACTCAGTAGGGGTCATAGAGTAGGGGTCAAAACCAAGGTTGTGGCGTAGCAGACATTCTAGATGAGGAAGACAAACAATAACTGCATGAATGAACAAGGCAGTTTCAGATAGTGGAAAGTACTGAGGAAAGTAAAGGAATCTGATGTAAGAGAGTGCCTGGGCCTGTGTAGATCAGATGGGAAAGGCCTCTCTGTGTTTGAGGCCTTGAGACCTGCAGGACAGTCAGGAGCCAGCCTTGCATATCTGGATGACGGTGGGAGGTAGGTTTTATTCTCAATGTATTGGGAAGCCATTAGAAGGTTTTTCTTTTGGAGCGTGATGTTTGAGGTCATTTATTAAAAACAGGAGTTGAAGTTAGAATGCAAAATAGTATTCACTGTGATGATGGTATTAGGATTGGGAATGAAAGCAACATTTACATTAGAAATCCTCTGCGAAGTTATGCTCAAGATGTGCCGTACATCATTATGTGGCTGAAGATATTTCATATATAGTCTATCTACCTTCGAGGGGTTTTTAATATAAAGAAAATATTAAATATTAATATAAATATTGTCCTCTCAGTACAATGTAAACAGCTTAGTCTACTGCAAAGTTTTTGTTATATGAAGCTTATATATTTTTTAACTGTGCCTAGTGACTCGTATGTTGTATGCATTCAGTAAATGTTTGCTGAATTAATTATATTAAATCTTCTATAGTGTCAGGAAAAAAATCCTGGGGTATAAAAATCACAGTTAAGACACAGTATTTTTATGAAAAGACCAAAAACTTCTTTGAAAAAATTTAGATAAAATGTTAATCGTACTCTGAATATTATTAATACTTTAAAATTATATTAAAGTGTTAAAATTTTAAATGCTGAGAATAAAATGTAATACACGCCTATAATTATTTTTCATATTCTCCCACCCCCTACTCCCTCAGTATAGGTAAAAATCTCTGGAAAGTCCACATGTTAGATAAAGGTTCTTTACTGACAGTCTTCTCACACCTTACTTGACATATGTGGAAATTTCTTACTTATTTTCTGAGTCTCCCAATCCTTGAACTAACCTCTATTCAAAACTCTTCTGCCAACACCTGCATAGTTGAATATAAGATGATAATAGCATATAATTAGTGATGTTTGTTAATGAATATTTAACTCAGTGTCTTCTGGGAGATCTAGTTTAAAATATACTTACTGAGTCATCAGAGCATGTTAAGTGGCAACCACTGTGGTCAGTGCTGGGAGCATAACACTCACAGAACTCATGGTCTAGAGGGCAGTCAGGTAAGAGGGTAAGTAGTTAGAGCTTGAGCAAGGGTGACAGTTTTGAAATAAGATGATATATAGATCTTACCGAGTCAGAGTTAGGGGAAAGAGGATGGTAGTGAAATTGTGGATTAATTTATAGGAGCCTTAAATTTGGAATTTGGTTAAGTGATTTTTTAAGAGACAGATTACGAAAAGAAGACAAAGAAGAAAAAGGCAGCACGTGCCATCCATCTCCACGTTACAAGACTACCTGTATCCTGATTCTCATATCTACAGGGTACTCCCTGTTCTCCTGCCCTAGCTGCCAGAAGGTCACCACTCATTTGACAGGAGACCTGCTGACTGGCAGGCACTGGGAGATTCAACCCTACCTGCCTCCCATGAACCCAGCCCTCCCTTTTCAGCTTCCTGGAAGGGGTAGGGATGGGGAGGCTGCCTCTGACTCTCCAGCCTTGTGGTCCAGGGACGTAAGCTCTTCTTCTGACATTCTCCCTGACATTAATGTACTCCTGCAGCTTTAGATTGGAAGATTATCAATTCTGCTTCCTTCTTGATTTCTCGTAGAGCATTACTCATTGATTCCTTTATTCATTCATTCATTCAATAAATATTTTCTGAGTACGTACTATGTTCTATTTTAGGCACCAGATATATACAACAGGAAACAAAACAAAGTTCCTCTCTATATTCCAGTTGGAGGAGACATAACAATATATATATATAATTTGCTGTGACAAATAATAAGAAAAATGAAGCAAGGCTCTGGGACAGAGAGGAACTGGGATGGGGACTAGTGTAGCATAGTCACGGAAGCGCCTCTGATAAGGTTTGACATTGAGCACAGACCTGAATGAAGGGAGGAAAGGAACCGTTAGAATGAATAGGGGAGGAGAATACCAGGCAGTAGGAACAGGAAGTACAAAGGCCAAGAGGAGGCAGCAGGTAAGGGAGTTGGCTTGGAATGCCTAAATAGTAAAGGGCCGTGTGGATAAAACAAAGCAGGGGCTCATCGAGAGACTTGGGGCCACAGGGAACTTTGGACTTTGTTCCTAGTAACATGGGGAGCATTTGCCGATATCCAAACTTACAGTGGGGGCTTTGCTGGGCCCCATCCTCCAATTCATTACTAGTCTCAGAAGGAAATATGCAGTGATCCTAGGCCCAGATGTCTGCATTCATCACCAGCAGGCCCTGCCTCATGGGCCTGAACGCTGATTCAAGGTTCTCAGAAGTCACGTGATCAAATGAAAGTACCATTGATAAAGACCTTGAAGCAAGAATAGCCCAGATAATTCCAAAGCTAAAGGGAGATGTTTTACTTTGGGTATGAACAAAATTTTGTTGTGGATTGAAAACAGTATGCATTTACAAATTCAGAGTATGAGAGTCATGAGATTTTTTTCATTCAACAGTGAGAAATTTAAGATCTGGAAAGGCAGTTTGCTTTTTCTAAAGTCCACTTACTAAGTATTAGGTACAGATACAGGATTAAAATTCAGGCTTTTCTTCTCCTGATCTTGGCTCTTGAATAGTGGAGGTGACACACATGTGTTAAGGAAAAGAAAAACTGTGAAATTTGGACTGAAATTAGCCACCTAATCAGAACCAGGGTTGTCAGGCTGAATGACTGGGAGCATGCCTAGAAAACCTCCTTAATATCAACATTCATTTGGTTAACACTCGTGGAGTATCTACGGTATTGTAGGTGCTAACTGTATGGGATGCTGGGGAAAAGCTGTGAATTGAGTGGAGAGGGAGCTTGTACTCTGGTAGTGGGGCAAAAACAATTTTAATTAGTGCCACAAAGACATACAGGTTGCTAGGAGAGAGGATTGTGAGTCAGAGGGTTAGTGAACGCTTCCCCAGGAAAATGTCTTGTAAGATGAAAAAGAGACCAGAGCTGCTCATCTGGAGGCCTGCAGAAGACACATGCTGGAGAGGAAAATCCATGCAGGAAGGCTGAGGGAGGAAGGAGTTTGGTGTTTTTGAGAAACAGAAAGAAGGTCCTGTTATTGGATCATATTGAGCAGGGGACAGAGGGTGAGAGAAAAAGTTATGAGCTGGGCAGGGGCCCATCATGTAGTGCCATGACGGAAGTGATAAGGGTTTGATACTTGATCCAAAGAGCAGACTTTGAAGAAGAGAAGAATGACATGAACTGATTTACAGTCAGCCACCACTCTGGCAATTTCATGGTGAAGTTTGGAGGACGCAAGAATACGTGAAGGAAGAAAAAATAGGGCCTTAGATTGGGTGGCAGCAGACATGATGGACAGAAGAGACATAGTTAAAAATTTTTGAAGGCAACAGCAGTAGACACTGGTAACCGATGCATGAGCAAATAGATGGTTGGTGATAGCATTTGCATAGACGAGAAAGACTTTACCTAAGTTTGGTTCATGAGTTCAGTTTTGGACACATTAATTTGAGATGCCTGTGAGACATACCAGGAGAAAAAGCAGGCAGCCATCTGGACAGATGGGTCTGGAGCTCAGATAGGAAATTTGGAATGGAGATGTAAATTTGAGAATCATTAGCATGTGGTTGGTAATAAAGCCGGGGAGAGAACAGAAACTGAGCAAAGAAAGTGACTTAGGAACGTGTTTTGGGGAGTTCCACATTTATGGGTGGTTAGAGAAGCACATGAAGATGTAGCAGCTCTGGAAATGGGAGAAGAGCTAGCTAGGGTGTGATGTCATTGAAAGGTTCATGATAGTAGCAATAAAGCTTTGTGCATGCTCCTTAAAGAGCCCTTTCTGAAGATTAGGGTTCCATTTCCTTCTCCAATTTAATCTGCCAGTACAATTCTGATGTAGTGTAGCCTTCAAACTTTTGGGTGAAATGAGATTAGAAATTACTGAAAGTCTTTTTTTGAATATCATGTCAGTTGTTGATACTGAATTAGAGTAGAATAGATGTATGAGTCGTACTTTGACAATAAAATAATAATAGAATAGCACATCTGAAGGTCAGTTTCATTATGCTGCTGATTACTAATCTGTTCTTCCTCTTAGCTTCATTGCTGCCTTCCAATTTAGTAGATCTTTAAACTTTTTAAAGCATTTGAATATACATAAAAAAATTAAGACATAATTGACATAACATTGTATTAGTTTCAGGTGTACAACATAATGTATATATTGCAAAATGATCACTACAATAAATCTAGTTAATATCCATCACCATACATAGTTAAAAAATTTTTTCTTGTAATGAGAACTTTTAGGATCTACTCTTGTTAACTTTTAAATATATAATACAATATTATTAAATATAGTCTCATGCTGTACATTACATCCCCAGGACTTATTTGTCTTGTAATTTTATTTCAAAGCATTACTAGGTTATATATCATCTCTGTGACAGATGTTTTAAAAACCACAAATAGAGATTTAAGCTATTTTCTTTTCCATGACACTACAAGGAAAATGTATAATTTAAAAAAGAAATGCTTGAACAGCTAGCAGAAAACTCAGAGGATTACCCCGGCTCTTATTATAAATGCATTTTAGCTCATTAAAATTGAAGAGACAAAACACCTGTTACTGAAGGTCGTATGTGATGGTGGACCCTGAGGGAGAATCACATCCTTGTTCTTGTTTTCGTACAGAGAAGAACAGTGGAGGGACGCCAGAAGTACGTGAAACTAATGTGCGAAAATGAAAATCTTTGTGTGAAGCACTGTCAAATTAGAGATGGTTAACTACATTTACTTTACATTTTCTTTAATCTTCTAATACAGTCTTTTCATTTTTTATATTTTTTTATTATCTTAAAAATTATTTAAGATTCAAGAATAACCTTATTTATAAAATGAACTTATCCAAGTACTTAATAGTGCTTTTTATTTCCATAGTACTCTCTTAAGTTATGATTGAAAAGTATAAAATAAAAACTCTCCTGGACTTTGAGTCCTTTGGGAGTTAGCACCGTGCTAACCAGAACCCACTGCCATCTGGATGTTTAGTGGAAGTGACTTTCCTTCAAAGATATCTTTAAAAAATAGATAGTCAATTGTTGACTATCTATTTATGATTTAAGTGAGATTTTGTTTGAAAAGAGTCCCGTTACCAAGAATAATTTAAAAATCACTGGAGGATTTGAGCTTTACCACCTAAGAGCTATGTGACCTTGGTTGGATTACTTAACCTTGCTAAGCCCTCATTCGCTCATCCTGACCTCTTTTAGAAAGGTCGTTGAGAGTTACAAAAGGTTGTGTAAGTAAAAGATTTGACACAGTGTGTGGCACAAAATGGACACTGCCCTGTGTGTTCCCTTCTCTCCCACTCTCTTCTTTCCATTCACTCCCACCAGGATGCCCTCTACACACATACTCGTGTGAAATAGCTATTATCTCTGCTTGTCATCTAAGTGGAAATCCTTGCTGGGGGAAGCTCTTTTCATTTGTCTAGATCCACCATTATTGCATCTCTTCTGTGGAGTGTTCCCCCGCCTCTTTGGGAGTGCTGGCTATACCTTCCAGCACTTTCAAGGTGCTTTGCTCTTGCCAGCAGTTAAGCCTAATGCACTGGGAGTGACTTGTCTAGCTTCTGTCTCTATCTCATACCCAGGGATATAAGTAGTAAAAATGGACTAACATCTCCCTCAGGACAACAAAAAGAGTTGAATGGAGATTGGAAGAATTTTTTTTTTTTAATTTTCTGTTAGGGGGGTCACCACTGGCAATGTTACCAAAAATAAAGTCCATTTCAGCTCCGTGCATGCAGACTTGAGCAGTTGCCTTTTGGAGACCAATGAAGGAAGTCTGCAGTCATAAAGAAGTACCCCCTCTTGTAGGAAATTTCTCCCTCCATTTTCTTGGGGAAGGTGCAAGGCAGCTGCACTGAGCAGGAACGTTTCTGCTACTAAGTCTGCCAAGTTTCTGCTATTAAGTTTCTTCTGTTGAGTCATTTTTCTGTGGCCAGGCTCCTCAAGGCACCTGCTCTGGCCTCCTGGTGACTCCAGACCAGATGCAAACCCTGTCACCTGATGAATTGTATTGAGCTCCTTAAGGTTAGGTATGATGTTCTATTGTGCTTATGACTCTTCTCAGTAGTTATTGAATTGCTGAATTAAATTGAAGTAAGACAGCTGCTCTAAGGGTTTCATTAGGTGCTTATAACACTGGCTATGATAGTGTCAACTTGATTGAGGTGTGGGTCTTATCAAGCAAGGATATTAAATAGTTCAGAGGAAAAGCCACTCCAGAATGAGAAATTTTCTCCTTCGTGATCGCTAAGAAGTCAGCAGCGTCATCCTGAATAGACTGAGGCAGCAAAGTCTGGGCATGCTGGCATTCCAAAACATGGCCAGATGGGGAGTATTAACTGACAATAGATAATCCAGTTCTTTTCTTGGCCTTATTCATTTTGATGTTTTGGAACATCCATGAAGCCATTTTAATAAAGTTGAAAGTCGAACACGTCAATGCCTGGCAATGGCAAATACCCTGGTTCCCATAACTCATAACCCAGCTTTGTCTATAGATATGGCTTTCCAGGTCTCTCTGAAAATACTGATTAAAAAATTCCGTGGTGTAGTGGTTAGCACTCTGGACTCTGAAAATACTGATCCACGAATTATGAGCTGATAATGCTCAAAACCCAGTAAGTGTCTTCAGTTTTCTTTTAATTTTAAGTGTTTAAATAAATCATATTTGGTTGGTAGAGAGATGAAAACGAATATCAGAAAATGATAAATATTGTGCTCAATATGAGTACAAAGGATTATTTTTCTCTATTTAAAATTTTCTGAATAATTCTGACAATTATTAAAACTTTGAGGGCCAACGGACCCCAAAAGGACTATAGGAATAATTTATTTAAATAATGTGAAAAAAGAAGAAATCAGTTATTTAAGTACTTTCTAAACATTGTAAGTTGTTTTTATCAGTATTTTAAATAAATTTACCCTTAAAGAATTTTTTTAGTTTATTATATACATTTGTCATGATACCACAGTTCTTGTAAACATTTCTTTCTAAAGGATACATGATGTTCTGTTACCTATTTTTAAATTACAGTTTTAATTAATAAAAAAGGAAATATTAATTCTTGTGACATTTAGAACTTTCCTTTGCAATTTCTTTGATTCAGAAAAGAAAAGCATGTTTCCCAGATGTGTCGTTGGATATTTTGGTATTTTCTTTCAAGCTTAATATTTGAAATGGTGATCAAATCACACTGAAGTTAACTTGTCAATGGGCAGATAACTCTGCTATAAAATTTTCTGATGGAACTTTTTTCTTTTCTTCTTTTTAGAAGTTTCTCAATGTCAGACAGTTTGGGATTATTTTTGCTTTTCTCCTAATATTAACAGTTTACATTCGTAATATATTTATTTATTATCTCTTTGCAAAAGGGTTTATTTGTATCACAGTGATAGAGAGAAACCTAAGACTATCCAGTCATTTTTATTACAATCTTTTGGATATAAATGTGGAAGAAAGTAGTCAGAAAAAAGCAGTGTTTATCTAGGAAGGAGATTTGCTTTGTTAACATTATGCTCTGTGCATGCCCTTTGGGGGCATTATTAATAATGGAGATTACATAATAAAACTTTTAATTTCTTGTGGCATGGAGCCAGTGCAATGACTGAGGAGGGCCAGGGTTCTCTACTGGGATGCTATGCCTGGAGGTGAGTGAGTGACAACAAGGAGGGATAATGTCGGGGTTCTGGGGGACTGTCACGTGGAAAATGGCTTTTTATGATCATTTTTATAATCTGTTCTTCCAGCGATCTAACAGACTTCCTTTAAATTTTAAAGAGTTTACTGTTGGTGATTTGTCAGGCCATTTTTTTTTTTGTTACCCTTATTACAGAAAGCAGTTGTCTTATTTTGCCAAATCAAAGTTCCTCCTATAAATAACTTTTAATGCACAATAAAGATAGGTTGCTACCTTGGTAAAACACTCACTGTAAAAATAAGTTTATAGATCGTTTTGTAGAGGAAGCTATTTAACAAGGTCATTCCCCATTCCTCCACTTCTTTCATCTCCACCTAAATCTCCCAAAGAAAATGCCCTTATTTAGAAGCTCATTGTCTAAGGAAAATATTAATTTCTTTGAACTTCTGTAATTTACATCATGTTCTGCTTGAAATAAAAGATTTATAACCTTGTAATCAGTCAGTCATCTTTCATGCCATTTTCCATTCTGAAAACCTTTTCTGAGCATCAACCAACTCATAATACTATGTAATCTCGCATCGTTATAAATAAACCACAGGAACAATTTTCAGTTGAGTTTTTCCAGGTGACCCTTTGTCCCTTAGCCATACACTGAAATGCAAATGGACAGTTGAGAAAATGATCCTTACGCTGAGGAAAAAACTCTTTTTTTCTGAAATCATATTGATATTCTCGGGGATATTGTTTACATATTTGTGATAATTAAACTTGAATTATCTAGAATTTTCCTATATTCTTTACTTCACTTGTGCATGTGTATCTGTGTTTACACTACTGACATATAGTTGTTGCTCAAAATCTCTAAAGTATTGAAAGAGCTTTTTGATTTCCATTCTCTGAGGTAATCCCAGTCCCATCCCTGGAAGGTAAATGATGTCTAACGAAGTGACACAGGA
>NW_011888824.1:1631822-1642102 GCF_000151845.1 Pteropus vampyrus | reverse complement strand
AATTTACATCATGTTCTGCTTGAAATAAAAGATTTATAACCTTGTAATCAGTCAGTCATCTTTCATGCCATTTTCCATTCTGAAAACCTTTTCTGAGCATCAACCAAGTCATAATACTATGTAATCTCGCATCGTTATAAATAAACCACAGGAACAATTTTCAGTTGAGTTTTTCCAGGTGACCCTTTGTCCCTTAGCCATACACTGAAATGCAAATGGACAGTTGAGAAAATGATCCTTACGCTGAGGAAAAAACTCTTTTTTTCTGAAATCATATTGATATTCTCGGGGATATTGTTTACATATTTGTGATAATTAAACTTGAATTATCTAGAATTTTCCTATATTCTTTACTTCACTTGTGCATGTGTATCTGTGTTTACACTACTGACATATAGTCGTTGCTCAAAATCTCTAAAGTATTGAAAGAGCTTTTTGATTTCCATTCTCTGAGGTAATCCCAGTCCCATCCCTGGAAGGTAAATGATGTCTAATGAAGTGACACAGGAACTCAAACAGGGACCAGTCATGTACACTGAAGCTCAGATGGAGGGTAAGCAACATTTCTGTGGCTGCACCTGAGTGTTTGGAAGTCTTCTGTGCTGTCAGTGTAGCGGCTGCATTTGCTTGGGGCAGAGCTGGGAGCGGCTCTGAGAGATTCTGCCTGTCAGCAAGCTAGCGTTACCTCAGTAGTGCACCTTTTATCGTCCACTTTTAGAGTTACTAAAGGAAACCATGTTATTGTCAGACATAGAGACTGGCACATGATCTTTTTGGAATAGTAGAGAGAAACTGGGAAAGTGGTTTAGAGAAGGCTTCTAAGCTCCTCATCTTAGATGTCATTCCCCCTGCCCCCAATTCTTAGAAAAATTGAAAATTTACAATTTCTGTGTCTCAAAAATAATTGTCCTTTCACAGGTGGAAGTTTTTACAGTGCAGCATTGCCCAGTCTGTATCTGTTTCAAACATGAAGGAAGACATTGTTCTTTAAAAGGTACTTAAGGTGACTAACACTGAAATATTTTTTCGCAAAAAAGAAAAAAGAAAAAAACTGGTAAAAACATCATCTCAACAGATATGACCTTGCAACATTTTTTAATATAACAAATTTGCTTTGCATTACAATACTGTTATTCTAAAACTGCCCCAAGGCAGTATTCTTTTTTCTTCATTAGCAGCATTTGAAAGCCAGGTCCTTTCATACATGACCCTATAGGACTCCTAAGCACTTCTTCACAGAGAACCTATTTCTAAACCTTTCCGTTGTGGTGGAGGCAGTCACACAGCTCATTCATCAATAATCCTTTAATGCTATTAAAGTGAGTGGGTAGAAGAGGACCCTTTCTTTAATTATCAATTCTAAGAGGATTTGACCTTTAAGACTCCAGCTCTGTCATTTTGTGACAGTATGTCTTTCTTATATGAAGGTGGTAGTGCAAGACACTGAAATGCTTGCAAAGAAAGAATGATGGATCACTTGTCTGTAACTGTCCCCCAGCTCTCTTGTGTTTATAATAAAAATAATGTAACAAAATTAAAGGCTTTGACAAAAACTCCTATAATTCCTTTGTAGCAGAACAAATTTTTTTGTTTGCATAGGGTTTTTTTTTTTTTAATTAACTTTATTGGGGTAACATTGGTTAATACAATTATACAACTTTCATGTATACAATATAATTTGACATCTGTATATTCTATTGTGTGTTTACCACCCAAGTCCAGTTTCCTTCAGCTACCATACCATAGGGTTTTTAAAAGGGTTGGCAACTCTGTATCTTTTAAGTTTGAGTGCAAGCATGTGGACTGGACCACATGACTTCTCAAGTGTGTTTGCAGTTGGTTGAGCCAAGGGGACTCAAATCTGTAAGTGGAGGAAATTCTAGACCAAAATTATGAGACAGGTTCCATCTCTGTAATTATGTTTCCCTAGAACAGTAATACATGAGGCTTTTTGGCAATTGGACTTGGGAATGTTTAGCTTTAAACTTTCTGATCAGAATGATGTAGAGCCCTGTCCAGTTTCTGGAGATTTTTCTCTTTGGAAACTTCTAAAGTCCTGTTTGCCTTTTGTAAAGGGGGAAAGAACACAAAAATGTGAGGGTAGGTATTCCAGTGTCTTAGAGAATTGAAAATTTAGAGTTAGTTTCTGCTTCTCAAAATAATTTTCCTTTCACAGGTAGAATATTTGTAATGAGTAGTATAGGAGTGGGAGGGAGAATGGCTGAGGAAAGAGGAGAGTAAAATTTTAAAATTCATTCACTTTATTCTACACTAGTGGAGGTCTTTTGGAGATTGTCATGTCCACTTCAGTAATGAGTATATGAAGAGGGAAGTGAAGGGGCTGAAAGTTTAGATGAACAATACAGCTAGAGTAAGAAGTTGGAAAACGAGAAAGGAACTAGGATTATTCTGGAGAAGAGAAGGCTTGTATTAGTGGTTTTCAAATGTAAGAAGCAGATATATCCCTCTTTAGAGAAAAACAGATTTGGAAGGAAATGCATGTAAACTACAACATTAGGAAATTCGCTGTGTATAGATGCTTCTTAACTAAGTTGATAACTCCCAGAGTGAATTCTCAAGAGAGTATTATACCTGTCCTTTGAGAAAATGGAACCTATCCCTCGGGCATGATCACTCATTGCTTAGGTAAGTTCTGTTTCTGTTGATGTTATATGTGCATTCTTTACTTATGTGTTTTCATGTATACATAGTATTTCATAATCTAAATTTATATATCCCAATTTTTTGTTCCTGATAAGGTGATTGATTCTTTCAGTGAGTGCAGTAATTAGGTAATCATGCTTTCTCAATCTTGACATCAGAAACAATGAAATTAATTTTTATATTTGTATGTATTTGATTTTTAAAATAATTATGATACTTAAAAAATCATATGTATCACTCAATTATAAACACTAAAATTACCAAAACTGTAAAAAGAAAGCATTTAAATATCCTTACTTAAAGCATAATCATTACAGTTTATGTGGATTACATCAACCACTGTGGGTATGGGTGCTTGTAAGGCCACTTAACTCATGGCATTTGGCATATCGCTAAAGAGCAATAATTTTAACACTGATCATTATGTTTAAGGAGAAGACAAGCAGACATTTCTTTTTTAAAAAACAAGTCTTCATTATTCACCTGATAAAGATATATTGAATATAAATATGAAATAACATCTTTTATGTAAAATATAAAATAAATAAATATGAAAATGCTATTATATTCTAACTCCAGTATCTCTAGATTGATAGATCAGTGATATTTTCATTACCTATCAACAAATTAGAACCTTAGAATGTAATTTTAGATTAGAACTATAGATTTTTGGATTTGGATAGACTGTAGAAGATTTTACATATGAGGAAACAAAGATTTAGAATTCGAAATCAATCATAGAGCAAGATATTAGTGGAAGCAGGAACCGGATTGGGGTGAGGGTATGTCTCCTGAGTCTCAGCCCAGGGCACCTTCCACTGTGGTACACTGTTCAGAATGCCAGTTGTAGATTTTGAGAAGGGCAGTGAAGACACATGCTAGGAATAAGGAAAATAGATATTTTTGTGTTTGTACCATTAGGGGGAGAGTGAGGCATGAGCCTGCAGAAAAGTAGTAAGGAGCGAGAGCTAGGACCAGGACCTGTCCATGTGTTACCATGGTGAAAGGTGTCTTCTCAAATGTAAAGACTAGGCTATGTGAAGTAAATATTACTTTAGAACTTGAATTTCACCTTTCTGTGAAGGAAAATGCCTAGCATTAGTTAGTGTGTACCCTGTGTACTTTGTTAGGTACTTTGTTCATGCCTTCTCATTTGATTCTCACTGCACCCTATGTGGTATTCTCCATCTAAGAATATTCTGGAAAAGTGAAGAAACTTACCCAAGTAAGGGGTTTGTCATCAGAGCTCTTGCTCTTCTAACACTATGTTGCCTCCCTCAACCCACAACTCTATCATCCTATTATGAGGAAAAGAAAATTGAGGCTAAAAGATGTTATAAAGTTGAAAGTTATATGGATTCCCAGGGCCAGCCACCAAAAAAATTTTAATATGATTGGAGGAAAATGATAGAGCCCTATAGAATTTTGAGAAACCATTAACTTTAGATATTAGATCACAAGCCAGAATTTAACATCATCAGGTGATTCTGATGATTCAATGAATTTCAGATTTTCTCAGAAATTTCGAAATTCCTCAGTAAAATTTCCAGGTCAGTTATACTAAGAAAGGGATGTACATTTAAGGTTTCATGGTCTCATTTCATTATGTGGCTCTCATTGTTATAATAAAGGTGTGGGTGTCCACATAATATGCTTTACATTAATATGCTTTATGTAAGGCTTAACCAGGTGAAAATTGCTCATACTGACACTTAAGAGTTACCAACAAAAGTTTTTCTGCTTCCAAGTGCATTAAGCACTTGTCAAGAATGGCCAGAAGTAACCGTTTTGATTTATTTCTTGGATGTACTGGTTAACTAAGAATTGCTATAAATACTTTATTAATTTTCAAAAAAAGTATTAAAAATATGTGCAATAGCCCCCAAACTATTTTTTGACTATAATTTAATCTTTCTTTGATTACAAAATTTCCTGGCCTGATAGACATAATTATAAATCATACAGTTTTGTTTATTTCACTTGTTTGAATGAATCCTGCAGAAATGAGATCTTATTATACTTCTCAGTCATCTAGTTTTAACCATGAAGTGTTCTAAAGTTCTTACCTGTAGCAGTTATAGAGAAAATTACAGTGTATCTCATTTTGGTGAAATGACCAGTGCCTTTTATCATATTGTGTGAATGTGACACATGTTATGTAGGGTGCTATTATGCAGAGGGCAGGAGGCGCATGAGAGTGACTTTCATTCAGAGCAGCTCTACCCCTTTCTATGTGGTCTGTCAGTTAATCTCAGCCAGCCATTTCAGAATTTACGAAGTGTGACTAGTACTTACCTACTTTATAGGATTGCTCTGAGGTTTAAATGATGATGTATGTGAGAAAGCTTGACAAGAATTAGTATTCTTTATACACTTAAAGGTGCAAATCCTGGCTTTCTCATGAACATTTCTTCCCCAAAACATGGGGGAATGCATTGCATATAGTGGGTGCTTAATAAATGCTGATAATGGCAGTATAGACTTACAAAATTATAGGAACAGAATTGAAGCAGAATAAGTTCACAGAATATGTGGAAGAATAATACCAAGGGTGTTAAGGCTCTCTGCCTTCTTTTATTATCTCTGCCTTCAAGGGACTTAACCTTACAAGGGGGAAACACCAGAAGAAAAAACAAAGAAAAACAAATCAATTATTACAATAGAGGGCTATTTAAAAAGTATGTACCTAGTGTCATGGCAAAGAGACGAGGTAATTTTTCAAGGAGTGGAGTCATGTCATTGCCTGGGGCCAGCAAATGACCAGCTCAAACAGAAGCAGGTGTTTGGTGGACAGATGTTTTACATCAGCTTCAAGCCTCTAGTGTTGATAACAGCTTCACGTAGAGAGCTTGATCAAGGATCACATTCAGTGGGCAGACTCTCTCGGGATCATGTGGCCTCAGCCACAAAAGGTGCCCGTGTTTTGTCATTTCCTACCTAACCATTATTGGACTGTTTGGCTACTAAAAGCTGTTGTTTCAAGAGCCCTTTTTTTCAGGAATATTGTTTTCAGACCTGTCATGTAAAGCAAGGAAACATGGTGTCCGCTTTCTCAACCCCAGGGAGATGATGCAAACATCACTTAGTGACATCACTAACCATTTTAATCCGTGATTTTTCCAGAAGAACCATGCTGGTCTCCTTGGTCCAGGGAACAACACATTCCTACATTGCCCAAACATGTGTTTTTGTAAATTACACTAGAAACATTTCTAGCTGGGTTTTATCTTTTGGAATCTCATTTCTTCTTCTGGGAAAAGACTTTCTTCCTTTCTTGATCTTACAGATTATTGTATATTGCTCTGCAATTAGAAAAACAAATGAGTTTCTGTTCTCATTATTTGCACACGGTTTTGTTTTTGAGGTGAAATAGCTATGAATCACTTCCCTGGTTGTATTTAGTCATTCAGTAAACTACTTGTGAGTCAATTGTTAGGGTTTGAAGTCAGTATTTGTCCATTTCTCAAAAAACCTCATATCAACCCTGGAAGATTTGGCTCTTGACTGTTCTGTATTGAAGGAGCCAATACCTTTCTGCTAGACCTAGGCTAGAGTCCACGAGCCTGAGACTGCATAACGGAAAATGCTGCACTGAGGTGCAAGAAAGAATTTTTTATCAAGGCTGAGTATGATTCCACTGTTTGACAACTGTCATATTGAAATTCCCTTCCATTCCTACAGGAGGGAATACTTACTTCTGCCAGCAGGTTCCTGCCAGGAATTGGAATGAATCCCTGTAAATACGCAGAGTAGCAGGGGTGGAAGAGCTTTCTTCTCTCCCCGCTCTGCTTCTGCTTCTGGCAAAAATTTGGATTGGCAGGGGCGCCCCGCCTCTGCACGATCTGCTCTGGGAGGTGGGGGATTCCTCTAACTTCTAATTACCAGTTTCTTTACACGTGGGAGGACATTTTTTTGGCACAGTTTATCCTCTTTATGTCTGGCTGACAGCACCCTTGCTAATTTATTTTTTGGCATCCTTTATGCATTTGTTAAGATGTCAGCCATATGTACAAAGCATTGGAGTGAAGGCTGAATTTGCATTCTGGAGCTTCTAGTAGGACTGAGATGTTAGAAGTTCTTTCTTTGGAATAGAAGTTACAGTATTGGGTAAATAGAGGATAGTGAGTATGATTTACTTGCCGTCTTGGAAAAGTCTCAAGACCCTTTAGTGAACAGTAAATCACAGAATCCTAAACTTTTAAGTGGCTAAAGATTTGAAAGTTTGTGTGACCTATTGCTTTCATTTCCCAGCTGAGGAAATTGAGGCCAGGAACACTTAAGTGACTTGCCCAAAGCCACAGCTGGCCAGTACTAGAGCCTACATCAGAATTCTGGTCTTCTCTCTTTGTCCTGTATGCTCTTCACTATATCACAATGTTTTGTAAGTTGTAGGCATTCAGTAAATTGTAAGTATATCAAATATCTGTCTTCATAGTTCTTTCTGCATGTAGGATAGAAGAAAAAAAAAATTCTCTCTCTTTCCCCTTCAAAAAAAGTCTCATAGCTACATAGCCATACCGGATGGATTGGCTATAATTCTTGCAGTTACATTGAATTGCCTGGAAAAGGGGTCACTTCAGTAGTTTCCCCCTCTCTCAAGTGGTTGGAACCCTTAGTTAAAATGCCAGCCAGCTAAAACATGTCAAAATTAATCTGTATTTTTGGAGGCTGTGGAAAAGCAGTTCCAATCTTCTACCCTGGACGGTCTGTTCTATTATACTTTTTGAAACATTAATAGCAGATTTGCAAAGGCATCCTCAGGAAGAACAGCTCTCACATGTCTTTTCTTCAGAGGATATGATTATATAAACAACCAATTTGAGTAAAAGTAGCTCAGAAAATATTTCAGGTTCTAGTTGAGAACCTGAAGTGCTCAAGTAATTTTATAAATGCTCTTATGAAACCTGATGTTAGGAAGTGATTTTTTTTTAAAGAATAAAAGGTTAATAAACTAAGTTTTTGTTCATAACAATTGCTTTTAAATTTACTAGTCAGATGGAGAAGGTTTTGCTGGTAATGATGATAGAACAGGCTCACCACACACTTCCTTGACCGGATTGTGTTATGTATCCAAGAAGGTAATTCAAGCTGGGTCAAATCCAATTGAATTTAAAGCAAATGCTACACGTAATAGCAGTTAAAATATGGAGACCATGAGTATTGTCATCTAAGACAGTAATGGATTTTTTTACAGCACTTCTAAAACGAGCTGGGATATCAAGCTTGTGATGGTATCCTTAGTGGCTAAAACTTAACACTTTAACATCCTCATCTTCCTCTCTGGAGTGAATATGAAAATAATGAGAAGGGAAATTTGGTGTCAGAATCATTTTCAAAGAAAATCATCAGACATACTTATGAACTTGTATGAAAAATCAGTGTGGTTTATTATTATTATTAACATTATTATTATTTGGCTTAAGAATATCAACTAAAGTTTTTCTAAAATTTCTCCTCTCAAACTTTTTGCTTACTGCTTAGTGTTTCTGACATTTATGGATATAGGGCCAGCAGTTTTTTAAACAAAGTGGGTGCTCTTTAGATATTTGTGGGTGATAATATGAGATTAAAATATTTTTAAATCTTTCACAACAATCTTTCATTTATATATTTTGTTTGCTTATTTATTTATTTTGGAATTTTGAGAAATTTCTCAGACTTATTTTGGATTTTGACTAGTTTTGTTTTTTTTTTTTTAACTAAGAATATTCCAAATTGTGTGGTAAAAGTTGTAAAGAATCAAATTTCTCAAGAAGAAATGAGGGAGTTGGTTTTTGTGATTGTTCTTGGTGGTTTTATGAAAAGAATGTTTACTTTAAAAAAAAGCAAGTCAGATAATTAGAGAACTATAAAGAGTAAATAAAAGTCAGCAATATGTTCTCTCTCCAGCGAGATTGATTATCCATATTTTGGACATAGCCTTCCTGATTTTATAAAAACATAAAATACATACATTTTAGATATACACATATACATTTGTTTACTTAATGTATTTAACAAAAATAGAATCGCTATATGCCTATTTTTTAATGTGCTAACACTTTATGTTTAATAGAGACGCACTTGAAATATACAAAAATATACAGAGACTAGGAGGCACCTATGTACCTATCATTCAGACTTAATTTATTTTAACATTTTGCCATTTAAAAATACTTCTTAAGAAATAAAATGCTTCAAGTACCATTGGAAAACACCTACAGTCTGTGCTCCACTCCACTCCAGGAGGTAACTGCTGCCTCCTACAGCCTTCGCCTCTGTTGTGCTTTTGCTATATATGCTTGTATCTATGGTTATTTGGAGCATTGTCTTCTGTATTTTAAAATTTACATAAATGTCTTCCAGTCTCCCATACCCAACTTTGTAGAATAAATGCCTAGAAAGGGAATCATTGGGTCTAAGGATAGATACATTTTAGAAAATTGGTTAGGGACTCCAAAACTGGTATCCTGAAAAGGTTATATCAATTCCAACTCCATGCTTACTACATACTTTGCCATTACTAGGTCTTTTCAGTTGTTTTAATGGTGCAAATTTGATAGGTAAAAAATACATCATTGCTTTACTTGGCATTTCTTGATTAATAAGGTTGAACATCTTTTGTGTTAATAATCTTTCATTTTTTTGTAAATTGCCTACTTATGTCCTATTTACCTATTGGGGTGTTATTTACTTTTTAAACCATTGATTTCCAAGAACTCTTTATGTAGTAGGGACAGTATTCCTTTGCCTGTCATATATGTTGCCGTGTTTCTCTGTTCACAGTTTCTCTTCTAAATTTTACAGTGGCTTTGCTTTACAAGAGTTTTAAATTTTATCGTCTTTATAGCTTTCCTCTTTTTTTTTCAACTTAATGGCTTTTGGCTTTATTATTATGACTAAAATACTCAAAAAAGGAATTTATGAGGTGCTTTTATTGAAAAAAATTCTAACTTGCCATCAGAATAATTCATATAATAAGCAAATAGAGCATTATATTAAAATGTTTTCCAGAATAAATAGAGAAAAAGCTTATATTTATACACTTAAAATAATTACGATAATGAAACTTTACAGTGAAATACAAACAATTTTCAAAGAATGAAAATTAAGATACTATGCGCTATAACGCTGTTCATGGAAAATGGGGATAGGTCAATTAAAAAATGGTAAAAAGTTCAAGAGACTCAGTAGATCTAAATGAAAAGTATAAAACTTATCTATTAATGTATTGTTAGGAATTTATTAGTAACTGGGTACAATCTAGAATGGAACTTCTTATTATACTTATGAGAGTTATTTAGGCATTTGTTCAGTTTTAAGGAAACTTAATTTTTGTGCTTATTATTCAGTAAACATGTATTGATTACCTGTTGTGTTCCAGAAAATAATTTGTGGGTGATATTTTGGCTTATTAGATTGATCCACATGAAACTGCCAATATTCTACCTAGTTCCAACTTAGTTTCCTCCTCCTCTCCTCCTGCCTCCTTTCTACCCCACCCCCAGCTGCTGGGAAGACACAGGGTTCATTTACCCACCTCGAATTCCCACAATTCCCTTTCTCTTCCAGAATTTGACTTTATCAATTATCTCTGCCTTTCTGTATCCTCAGTATTTCCCCTCTCCGTTTGGCTC
>NW_011888824.1:1629566-1630947 GCF_000151845.1 Pteropus vampyrus | reverse complement strand
TGTCACATGAATAAAAGAGAAATATAAATGTATGCAGTTTAAAGAATAGTAGTGTAACAAACACTACCCAGATTAAAGCTAGACTCTTGGCAATATATCTGAAGGTCTTATATGTTCTGATCCTTCCTCTCTTCCTCCCCCAAACAATATCTCGAATATTATATTATTTTCATCTTTGTTTTTCTTTATAGTTTAATCACATGATCACATGTGTATGTGTCCCTTAAAAGTCTTTTGTTTTGGCTCGCATTTTTTAATGTTAATGGAATCATAATGTAGATAATCTTCTGAAAGTGGCTTTTTCACTCACCATTTTGTAAGATTAATCTGTGTTAACATGTGTTACAGTAGTTTCCTCTCATCTGATTTCCATTTTCCAGGTGCAGATTCTACACCTGATGTGATGCATAACGTCCTGAATTTCAAACAAAATAACTGTCGATTTTTATTCCTTGAAAAAAGCTTATTTTGTTTCACTTTGTCAGCCTTGATGTCAGATGTAAAACTCTTCTGTCTTAAATAGAAAACCAGCCCCCTCTCCTGTATTGTATATCCATCTCTAACCAATGCTCTTTCTGTTTTCCTTCAAGACTAAAATTTTAGAGTAGTTCATACTGACTCTCTGTCTTAGCCTCCCATCCAAGCTTTATTTGCCCTCTTGGTGGTCATCCTCTTCATTTTTTAAACTATTCTTTTGTGTTCTTGAAAGCTCCTGACAGGCTCTTTTTTTTCCTCTCTGTGAAATTTTAAATGTGAGCCTCAAATGGTTTATAATCTGGTTTTGAGCACATCGTACCTGATTTTAATGTAGCATTCTTTTTATTTTCACATGGGTAGAATAAAAACTTCCTTACACAATGTAAAAGCCTCCTGGAATTATAACTGTGCTCTGGCAGTCTCATGGTGCCATGGAGCCTGTCTGGATGAGGGGTTGAGAGAAGGTGGAAAAACTTGATCTTGTATCTGAAAATGCTTAAATGTATACCTTCTGAATAACAGTGATAGAAGAAAAATTAGTTGGAAAAAATCAAGTATAATGTTTCCTTTTATTCAAGGATTCAGTTCACTTTGCATGTGGTTCAGGCATCAGGTTTGTGAAATGTTACACTTGCTTGGCAGCAGGATTAATACTTCTCATTTGGGCAAGGATTTTACTATAGTGAGATTGGTGATGTGAAGCAGATATATTTGTCTGCGTTTTCAAAGTTTAGCAAAGAGAATTGACATACTGATCTAGATAATTCAAAACCAAAATCTTAGTTGCCTCAATTATCTCTATTCAAATCATTATCCAAATAAGTTAACATTAATTTCTTATGTCCCTTTACACCTATGTACATGAAGATAACTTGATTTAGTCGTTTTACAAATGCCTGCTAGG
>NW_011888824.1:1621083-1628461 GCF_000151845.1 Pteropus vampyrus | reverse complement strand
CTCATGGATGACAAATAGGAAATGGGGTTGACTGAAAAGCATGGTCCAGATACAAAACATATATGCTTTGCTGAGGGGCTTGGATGTTATTATATGGGTGACGTGGGAGGGGAACTTGCAAGGCTTTTAAGTAGCAGAATGACATGAAAAGGCTTGTGCAGTAAATGCATACTGTTTAGCTAGTTTTATTGTTTCTACGTGGAAGCCATTGATGAGGTGCGCCTCTCCCATCTCTTCAGGAGAGAACCTGCTGCAGGATTAGTTGGCCAAGAGCCTGCAGGTAACATCTCTTCTGATCAGCCACAGCATTCTCACAAGGCCACACTCTCCCTGGGCTGCTCCCAGGTGACGACTGAGCATGGCAGGGAACCAGAGTAAGGCCAGTTCTGCCCAATGCAGGACTTTTGTAGTGGGCAGCCTTTGCTTGAGTTTGGGCCAGCAGAGACTTTTTCAGAACGGCACATGTCTGAGGCTCCTCCTACTCAATCCTTCTTTCTCTCTTTCCTTTCATGGGTGCCAAGGGTTTGTGGTGGTCTGAGGCTTTCTCTGCCTATTTCTGTACCCTCCCGCCTTTATCTGCCTATTTCTATACCCTCCTGCTATTACTGGGGTGTTTCCCCCAGTAATCTCTTATATTTCTAATTCTGTCTTGACATCTGCTTCCCGTAGGACATGAACCGACACTTGGTGCTTCAAAGTCTATTTTTAAATTTTAGTATATATCTTTAAGTGGTTATTTATATATTTTATCCTACAAACTAGCATGCTTTGCCTTATATGAAATAAACTGTTTTATGAAGTCAGAGGCAATCTTAAATAAATTATCTTAGGACAGATTGGACCCCTGGTCATGTCAAGCTTCTCCGCACAGGTTTATCATTACGACTACCTGGGATCCACTGGCTTCTGGAGGACTAGTATAGAACGGCCAGCTTTGCTTAGTTCTACTCAGTAATGGTTTTCCCACATCCCATTGTGGCAGGATTGGCTCAGGTTCAAAGAGTTGATGGACAGGAAATATTTCAGACATTTATACCTCTTATAAAGTATTTTGATATCTCATGACTAGCAGGTGGTTAGATAAAAGAGGAAGATAATTCAGTGTCTTAAAAGCCTGTGGCCTAGCGTTTTGGAAGACAAGATTAATTATAGCCAGCCACCGTGTGATTTTTAAGGCAGTCTTTCTCTACGGAATATTGTGCCTTATGTATGAAAGGCACTTCCTCTCTCTTTAATAAAAATTCACTGTTTAAGTAAAACCAGCGAATCATGTTCTTGAAGTAGGTTGTAATCTTAAAACATCAGAAAAGAATAGAAGTTAATTTTTAGTTTTGAGGTCTGCCATACTTATTGCAGTTTATGTAATATGGCTAATAGCAAAATTGTATACTATATTAATATAAAATAAAATGTCAGATTGAATATCATGTTTTCTGAAACTAAAACGAATGTCTGAGTTAAGTTGTGAGTTCTCTGTGAACGGAATGCCTTGTGTAGTCCAGGTTTTAGGGAGAGACTGAGGACCAACCTCATGGTTCTCACTGCACTGCTCGGCTTTCATCTTACACATCGAATCTCTTCGGTAAGAGACAACTAAAAGGCTGACGCAAATTCAAATAGATTTGAAATCTGTGGAATGATAAAATGTTAAATGCCTTTAGCATTAACTTTTTCACTTTAAAAAATTATCTTTTAAGATCCTAATTGTAATTGTGGGAATTTTCCATTAAGTTTTCATTTAAAGAGAACACGCAGTCGTTGTTTAAATGTGAAAAGAACCTTGTAAAGAAAAATCTCTTATTTCTGTGAAATTGTTAATAGAGCTAGGAAGTCCATTTGGTAAAAGGATTTCGTATGATATCATAACTTTTCAGTATTTAGAACCCATGCACAAGTGAGACATTGCTCCTGTGCAGTGTGGTAGATCCCTTGTTTAAACAAAGCGAATGTGACAAAAGTGATTACTTCAAAAGCCCATGTGAAATGTTAATGAACTTATGTCTTCATTCTGATAAGATTGAATTTGGGGGGATGACTTTCTTATTGAATTAAGAATAAGTTATCAGAGTTGTCACAGCTCTAGGGAAACCACAGTGGATATAAACTTGGCTACAGTAGGAAGGCCGTGTACGTCAAGTGGAAGTCTTTGAAAATCGATATGGCATCTCACATTGACACTGGAGATTTGTTTCAAACCAATAATTGACCTTGCTGGAATGAATGGATGGTATGCTAACACAAATCAGTGCCATTTTTTAAAGTGTTTATTTATTTTTTTTAAATAAATCTCATGCTTACAGAAATTTTGCAAGTGTAGTACAAAGAACTTTTTTTCCTAAACCACTGAAAATAACTGTTGGCATGATTCCCTAACCTCTAAGTACTTGAGTGTGCATTTCTTACACACAAAGATGTTCTCTACATAACTAAAATATAACCATCAAATTCAAAACATTAATTATCATCTAATCCTCAAATTCCACTCAAGTTTTGCCAGTTGTCCCAATAATGACTTATAACAAAAAGAGACAGTTCGAAATCATGTGTTGGATTCAATGGTCATGTCTCTTTAGTCTCCTTCAACCTGGAATGTTCCCTTACTTTTCCCTAGACTTTCATGATTTTGAAAGGCCAGTTATTGTAGGATATCTTTCACTGTGGGTTCGTCTGATGCTTCCTCGTCATGAGATTCCGGAGGTTTGGCAGGAGTTTACAGAAGAGGTTGTTGGGGAGGAAAATAACTTTTCCTCTACCCTTTTCAACTTAGTGTTTGGCAGCCAGCAAATTAAACTGACGAAAGACAGATTAGCAAGAGGAAAGAAAAACAGATTTAATTTATGTGCAGGAGTTCATAAAGAAATGTGATTCAAAGTGGCAGTTAAGATTTGGGGTTTATATACCATCTTGATAGGGAATGGAGAGGGCTAGAGGAGCACTACTGGGAGAACAAATGCCTTCTTAGAAGTGAAGTAGGGGAAAGGACACTTACTGAAAAACAAATGATATTTTTGGAAAGATAAATGGACTCTTATGAGAATAGATGGGAGATATGATAGTTTTGTGACAGTATCTGTTTGAGTGTGGTGCCAACTTTTCTCTGAAAGAGAGGATTGGAATTGTTCCCAGGGATGGGATTTATGACAATTGAATTTTTAAAAGATATTTTGGGAGGCTCCGCTTTTAGGCAAATAAGGGATTTCAGGAATTTAAATGCCTTGAGCTTAAAATAATTTTTATGCCATGGTGCCTTATTCTGGATCCCTTCATGGTGCTGTAGTCTCATTGTGTCAGTGCATGATTTCAGTTCATCTCATGATAATGATGTTATTTGGTCACTTGATTAAAGTAGTCTGCCACCGTAAAGTTTCACAATTTTTTTCCATTTTTAATTATTTTGTGAGGGGGTATTTTGAATTTATGGAAATATCTTGTTTCTTCTTAAACTTTATACATTTGTTAATTTATACTGAGTCTCATTATTTAATGGGTCATAATCTGGTACTATCATTATTTATTTTGATGCTCAATTGCCCCATATTTGGCCAGTGGCAGCTCATTTAAACTGACTTTTATGTCCTTTTGACACACCCTCATTATTCTTTGAACATTTCCTTGCCTTTGTTTGTTTGTTTGTTTGTTTTTGGTACACATTGTTCTGAGATATGTTATACTTTCCCTGCCCTAGCTCTGAAATTCATCATTTCTCCCAGAAGCATTAATTCCTTTCATTAGAGAATGGTATCTAGAAACCAAGCTTTGGAAGATAGATGTGCTCATTGCTATCAGGGTATTGCTGCTGTTCATAGACCCTCCTAGTAGATAAACAATCTCTCATCACTACTGCCCCCATCCCACCATGGGAACGCCCTCCTCACCATTAGTGCCCTGATTCCTTGCAGTGGGCTATCTAGTTCAGTAGCTTTGCTTCCTCATGCTGCTCCGGTGTCGACACCTATGTCAAGCTGCCTTGCCCCTCCCATGGGAGTCCTGTCTCACCTCATTTTGACAACCTGTGTCGGGCCGCAGTCTGAAATGTCTCTTGCTTCTCTTGGGCTCTGAGACTCTGCCTAAGCACCTGCCATCCTCTCCCTGTGGAATTACTTCTTTACTCCCCTCAGATTTTGACACCTCCCTTGGGGCTGACACTCCCTCTGAGTAAACATCTTCCATATGCTAGCCAGGCTCCAACATCCCATTCTTGGTCATCATGGTTTCCCTGCTCCTGTGTGGATTTTCCCTTGCTCAGCCCCACCAAATGGCTTTAGGAATGAATTGTTCATGAAGGGAAATGAAATTCAATGTCATTTTAAAATGTTGATTTAAACGTTGCCTAATAATTTGCCAAACTCAGAAGATCTGAGGTTATATTTTTCAACTAAGATTCAGGAACACATAATTGAAGATAAATAATTTCTTAAGTCTCCTCACGTCAATTTATTTTTTTAGGATTTATTTTTTAATGTGAAGATACATATTTTTAATAAGGCAAAGCTTTGATGTTTGATTCTGCATTCAATGAGAAATTAACACATATTTATAGCATGTCTTCTCTAAAATATGCATGTGTACTAATTACTTAGGAGTCAGTTGTCTGCAGAGGATTTTGTGTCTAAAATAATCCGTGATGAAAACTTGAGAATCAAGTACCATCAGTTCCTTGTTTACATCCCATCAGATCTGTGGTCTTTTAAATCAGATAAAATGTCTAAGGTACTTTGCATTCTACACATGGGATGTATACTAATGACCTCAGATTTGCATTTCCAGACCAGATCTTGGCTCTGGAACTGCCTTGAAAGCTTTCTGCTTTGGACTGCCCTTTTGTCTCAACTGTGCTAAACTTTTGTCATTGAGATGCTTGTGAGATATCAAAATGGAGATGTCAAGTATGTATCCCCTGGGCTTCATGCTCGTATCCTCAGTGCCTGTGTAACATTTCCATTTTGATGTCTCACAAGCTTCTCAAACTGACACCTGAACTCTTGATTTCTACCACCACCCTGGCCAGAACAAATAAATCTTCTTCCCAGTCTTTCTTATCCCAATGAATGGCACAGCCATCCCCTTAGCTAGATATCTGGAAATGTCGTTGGTCCTTCTTCTTTATCTCTTATGTAGAATAGATCAATGCATTTTGTGGTCTCTTCTGTTCTTTTCATCACTTCCTGTCTCAGCCCCAGTCCAGCCCACCAACACCTCACCTAGTTTCCTTCTTACTCCATTCTTGTCACCTTGTGCTTTATTATTCTCACAGCTGCCAAAATGATGTCTGCATATCTGATCATGTCACTAACCTGCTCAAACACATTTCACCAATCGCACATGACGAACACATGACACCCCCCCCCCCCGCCTCCATCCCTCTGGTCTCATCTTATTCTCTTCACCCCCTCACCATGCCCTGCATGCTTGGCCTTCTTTCTGTTACTGGAACATATATACATATATTTTTTGCTACCTTAGACCTTTTGAACATTATCGATCTAGAATATCATTAACTTTCGTATTCCAAATAGAACCTTTAATCTTTAGACTAGAGCCTAATACTTACTGATAAGTGAGATTAGGCACCAATTTGTTCTCTTACAATATTATTTATTTTGTACTTGAAGGAGAATCTTAATGGTAATTAGTATGAAATAGTTGTTAAACTTAATTTACTATTAAGAAAACAACAAGAGTCAGCTTCATACAACTTCCAAAATAAAAGTATTAATAAAAATCAGTGTAATTATGACATTTAAAATGTAAAAAGGAAAAAAAAAGTCACAGGGTCTATAAAATATTCAGTATGTGAAACAATTTGAAACCCTGGACGAAAATAGAATTCAAAGTATTATTGTTATCAAATTATTACCAGTTTAATTTTCACATGACTCAGTAAAGGTGATGAATTTTTATTAATGGTGTTTGTAAATACTACAATAATTCTTTTTACATAAATAACACAGTTCAGTGTACAAAAATGTGTGCATGTATTATCCCTCTTGAATTTTCGAACTCATAGCACAGAGAAGTGATTTTGTATCATCTCTTGGCCAAAATTCTACCTCATTCAATATATTGTTTGAGAGTATACTATGCATCAAGTGCTATGCTAGTAATTTGTGAACAAAAATGTTCTCTTAGAGCTCACAGTGTAATGGAGGAGATACAATAAACAAGTAAGCCAACACATACATACATGTGGTTGGAGGAGTATTTTTCCTTGCTTGTATACACTGTTTTTCTGGAGCCAGGAACATAATGAACTTCCAAACCAACTTTTGGAAATGAAATACAAAGGGAAGGAAGAATCAGACTCTTTTTGGCATATTAACTCATAGGAGATAAATCATTTGAGGCAGCATAAAAGGTTTTATTGTTTTGTAGACAATCTATCCACAAGAACAGAAAGCCCATTTCTACTACCCCATCCAGAACAGAATTCAGTGGAATGGGAAGACTTGCAAATTTAGCCTCTGAGGAAACCAAAGGAAGAGGAAGAGAGCCAGAGAGTTAGGAACCCTGGGGGAATGGAAAGAACAGGTTTGGCACAAAGGAGAAGGCTTTTTCTTCTCCTACCGAGTACATAAGGTGCTCAGTCTGGAGAATGAGCAGAAGACAGTAAGAGAACCTCTCCCGCCCACAATTCTCTATGCATTCTGTAGAGACTAAAATAAAAAATTGGAACCTGAAGAGATGAATTGTTTACTATGCTCTCTTCAATTCTGTTGGCTTGACTTGTCACCAGCAAGCTTCATTATTAATAAATTGCATCATTCCTTGGTGAAGGAATCAGTTCTTAATAATTTAAAGAGAACTGTATGTCAGTAGTTAGAAAAAAAGAGAACTGAAGTCTCCCTAACATGATAGATCTTTAAATTTTGAAAGGACTTTGGGACTCCTTTGAGCCCCACGCTCATAATTTACTTAATTACCATAAATCTACTCGCCTCTCCCTGTTCATGAGATCTCTCTCCCTATACTTAGGTGTCATTAGACCTGTCCTTCTTGACACTCACAAGACAATTCTTGTGTCTGAAGTCATGTCCTTATGTAAAACAAAACAAAACAAAAACAAAAACAAAAAAACAATGAACAAAACAAAACTGCAGTCTGATGTGTAAAGGAATTACTATGTTACATATGTGTAAGGAAGTATTGTAGTATTTACAATTCATTAGTGAAAATTCATCATTTTTATTGAAGCAAGTCATTTGAAAAATAAATAATTTGGTAATAACAATACTTCAATTTCCTTTTTCTTCCAAGGTTTCAAAGTGTTTAATAAACTGAATGTTTTATAGACATTGTTACTTTTTTCCCCTTTTTACATTTAAGTGTCATAATTACATTTATTTAATAAGAGTTTTATTTTGGAAGCAGGCTTTTTTGT
>NW_011888824.1:1604955-1621033 GCF_000151845.1 Pteropus vampyrus | reverse complement strand
GGCTTGACTTGTCACCAGCAAGCTTCATTATTAATAAATTGCATCATTCCTTGGTGAAGGAATCAGTTCTTAATAATTTAAAGAGAACTGTATGTCAGTAGTTAGAAAAAAAGAGAACTGAAGTCTCCCTAACATGATAGATCTTTAAATTTTGAAAGGACTTTGGGACTCCTTTGAGCCCCACGTTCATAATTTACTTAATTACCATAAATCTACTCGCCTCTCCCTGTTCATGAGATGTCTCTCCCTATACTTAGGTGTCATTAGACCTGTCCTTCTTGACACTCACAAGACAATTCTTGTGTCTGAAGTCATGTCCTTATGTAAAACAAAACAAAACAAAAACAAAAACAAAAAAACAATGAACAAAACAAAACTGCAGTCTGATGTGTAAAGGAATTACTATGTTACATATGTGTAAGGAAGTATTGTAGTATTTACAATTCATTAGTGAAAATTCATCATTTTTATTGAAGCAAGTCATTTGAAAAATAAATAATTTGGTAATAACAATACTTCAATTTCCTTTTTCTTCCAAGGTTTCAAAGTGTTTAATAAACTGAATGTTTTATAGACATTGTTACTTTTTTCCCCTTTTTACATTTAAGTGTCATAATTACATTTATTTAATAAGAGTTTTATTTTGGAAGCAGGCTTTTTTGTCTGTTTACTTAATAGTAATTAAATTCATCATTTAGTATTTCACTCTAGTGTGAAGATTCAAAGAGTCTGTTTCACTAAGAGAAGGCAACATTATGATTCATAGTAATTAAACCTCATGCCTGTTCATCAGTGGATTAAATTTTCAGCTTTTGATTATAGGATTGTTGTTGTGTGTGTACATATAGTCAATTAACAGTAAGTCTCTAGGAATATGAGAACTAATAACATAGTCAAAACTAAACTTTTTTGTCAAATCATTTCATTTGTTCCTTATTTCTCTAAAAGATACTGTCATCCATTCAATTGCTCAAGCCAGGAACTGGTCGTCATCTTGACAGCTTCTCCCTTACCTTCCACATCTACTCTAACTTCAAGATCTCTTTATTCAGCCTTCTAAACTGCCTTCTTGGTTCTGTCCACTCTGTTCACCCCTTGACTACCACCTTGGTTCAAGCTATCATCGTCCCTGAACTGGATTGCTAACAGGGCTTCTTACTTAGTCTTCCTAGGTTCATTTTTGTCTCCTTTCCACAAGACAGCAGGAATCATAATAATGCAAATCTGATCCTTTCCTATCTGTTTAAAGCTCACTCATTGTGTCTCCTAAGATCAAGTTCAAAGCCCTCAATATGATCTATAAGATTTGAACTTGATCTTAAGAGTCTTGCCACATTGCTTGTATTTATCTCTTTGAGACCAAATACTCTACCATTGCAGAGTTGTGGCACATGCTTTTCTTCCCTCTTTTCTCTATACTATCTCAGTTTAACTTTCTCAAACCCCTCAGACTAAGATAGGTCAGTCATCTTGATATTCACTTTAATGCTGTCCTACATTTTCCCTTCTTAAGACATGTAGCGTTTGTAATTTGTTTGGTGTCTGTCTTCCCCACTCAACATTTAGGTCCAGTGACATAAGGACCTAGTCTGAGTTGTTCATTATTTTAACCCTGGCCTCCAGCAGAGTGAATGCTCAGTAAATGTTTATTTGATGAATGAAAATGAATAAATGAAATGAATAGATGAATAGAATGAAAGACTGATATAAATATCACTCAAATACATTTGGGATTGAATTATTTTGACAACCTGAATTAGAAAAAGACAAATAATGAAAATTTAAGCACAGATGGGTGGTGTTTTTTAAAATTTTGTTTCAGAGTATCAAAAGTCTTATCTACTGAGGTTTAAATTGATGTGGAAGTATATGAGTATATAATATAAATAGTTTTTCAGGTAAAGAAATTTAAATATATTGGTAAGCCCTGAACAAGTGGAAGGGATTCTTTATGAGAATATATGTGAAACATAAAATCTAGAAGTGATTTGTTTGCTTGTACTCATGCTACGATATGTCTAAACAGCTCTCCAACGTATAAAGGCTGATAACTTTATACTAACTGGATATTTCTAGACCTATTAAGAGTGCAGCAAAACCAGGAAGTAGGTACACACCCCAAAAGTCTTAAAAACAAGTTAAATAGATGTTGTAAAGCTCAAATCGTATGCATAGCCAAACTCTTCACTCCAACTTTGCTTGCTCTTAATTTGCACATAATATCAATAATTCCATTGACTTGGCTCTCTCATTTCTAAGACCAAAGTCCCAAACAAGAACTAGACAGGGAAAGGCAGTTGTTAGTAACCTACTGTTCTCAATGGCCGTGTCAACTAACAGCAGCGTCATCTCGCCCTTCTCCAGACTTATCTGAAACTTAACTTGTGTGACAGCACTAACCATGTATGTCTAGTGACATGATTATGTTTTTAAAAATTCATTTTCTATTATTGATCATAAGCTTCTTAAGGAAAGACCTTGGCTTTTCATTTGCCAAAGCATCGCACAAAACCATGCCATAGTTGATATATTCGTAATCAAAATAAAGCAAACAACTCTGAGTCATCAATACAAAATTAAATTATGTTTAATAGTGTTTGGGAGCCTGGAATGAAGTATTATTATATTTTAGAAATATTTTCATCCCTAATAATGAAAGTAAAAGACTTTCTTCTACGAGAGGTGAATACAGTTATTACTTCCATTTTTTTAGAGCCACTCATAAACAAGAGAGTGTCCCAGAGATTAAGTTTTACTATTTACTAGTTCTAATTCTATTGATGTGTAGTGTGCCAACCATTTAAATTCCACCTAGCTGATAGCAACCTATGAGGAAGAAAGTAGGTATTCTCACTTTATAAATAAAAACTTGAAACCATAACTTAAATTATGACCTCAACATTACAGCTATCAAGGACCAGAACTTTTAGTCTTTTTGGATACACTTAGCCATAAAACAATATAACATTGTGATAAAATCACAAGCTTTAGTGTCAGAAAGATCTAGGTTTGGATCCTTCCTTTGGTCACATACCAGCTGAGTCACAGTGGGCAACAAACATGCTTAATCTCTTTAGATGGAGGCAGTCTCTGAGCAATTTTTGATCATGTGATATCATCACATGTCGGTTTGGCAAAGTATGAGATGGACTCATGAGAGGGAATCTTTGAAGAATCAGCTAATGAATTTCTTTTGGCTCCTAAAGCCAAAGCATCAAGCATTAAACAAAAATACATTTACCAGATGACAGCACCCCTCTGTGTTTTAGCAAGTTATTTTTTAGCTCCTTCAACTCTCAATTTCTTTATATATGACATTGGAATTATAATAGTACCTACCTGAGTCAGTCAGAATAGGACATGTGCAGTAACAAACAACCACCAAATCTCAGTGATTTAAAATAACAAAGGTGTATTTCTCATTCACTCATGTCCATTGTTGGTTGACCAGTAGCTCTTGCACCTCATCCTTACATGAGAACCTGGGACGATTGACTTTTTGCCATCTGGAACATTGTTGGTCATCATGGCAGGTGGAAGAGATTGTAGCAAAACACACACTGGCTCTTAAAGGTTTTTGCCAGGAAGAGACACACACTACTTTACTCACATTTCACTGACTTGCCTAACTTCACAGGGTTCGGAAAATGCAATCCAACAATGGACTGTGGATCTGGAAGGAGAACTGGAATGTTGATGAACAGCCCTAATGATCACCATCTGGCCCCATTAGGATCGTCAGGAACATTAATTGAGTGAACACAAAACACTAAGCACAATGCCTTGTACTTTACAAGAACTAAGTAGATATTAGAGATAGTTATGGCCTACCTTGGTTATAAACTTTATTAATAACGATGGCTCGAAGCTTATTTCAACTTGTGGCTTGTAGTATTCCTTTATAAAATGAAACTTCTGAGATAAAGCTTGTGTCTAAAAAAAAGTTGGGCTGCATAACTCCATAGCCTTGCATGACAGAAATGCCTCAGGGTACTACACAGACATAGCATAATGACTTGGATGACTTGTATGTAATAGTGGTCAGTGATTCTTTTTTATCCAGATGGAAAATTTGTGATTCATAAACTGCTAAAGAACAAAGAGAGTTGGAATTCTACATTTCATTTTATGGAGCCACATTCATTATTTTTGAGTGTCCACCCATGATTTTGCACATTCCTTTGCACCATGTTAAGTTGCAAAACACACAGCCTTGCTTACGGTTCATGGATTCTTCCAGGTTGATTGTAAGTCAGATCATAGTCAAGGCAATTTAAGCAAAATAGATCCTCTCGGTTCTTAGAGTCCTTTTTCTTCTCCTTTTGTTTCCTTGGTAGGGGACCTTTCTCATGCTTTATTGCATCTATCTTTCCTTCTTAATAGGAAATATCGGTCATTGTGATTGGTGGTTGATTCATTACACTGTACCACATAGGACTTCCAGTATGTTACGTCAGTTGGCACTTTTATCTTCAGTGTGTCATTCTGGCCTGTGAGCTCCTCTGGAAAGAAGATCCTGGGTCTTTTAGTCTTGGGTTTCCAGTGCCCAGCAGCACCTGGTACTTAGTGGGTCTTCAGTGAATGTGAATGAAGAACAGAATGAATGTGCAACAAAGATATTCTCCCCCTCTAAAGGAATTCCAGGCATAGGGAGAGCACAGGGAGACATTTTCTCAGAGCAGGAGCCCTTGCAAGCCCATGCTAATGGTTTTGCTCAGTTTTTTATGTTGCTTTTGAATGGTTGGAATGATTGTATTCATCTCTCTTTATGATAGCATAATACTAGTGTTCCCTTTTATGTGTCTGCCCAAATATTTTGATTGTTGTGGATTATGAATTCCCACGCGCTGGAACTGTCTCGTCCCAGAAGACCTTATAGAGAGAGAAAGCGGAGGGAGTTGCCTGCCCAGCACTTATGAAAGCTGTATTTGGTCTTAGTAAATGTAAAACTCTAAGCACAAAGCCTGGTACCTTAAAAGGGTAAAAGGATGGTTTTCTTGTAGCACAGACATTTGGACCTTTTAAACAACTACTTAAGAAATTTATGAGTGTTTTTATTATACTTCTAGTATCTAGCTAGTTAGCTGGCTGGCCTTTTTGAAATCATTAAAAAAAGAGTTATTTCAGCTATATTGGTGGGAGATAAAATTAATGTGTCTGCAGTTTTTCACAAGGAATTTTTCATTTAGTTGACTTATTCAAGCTATAAATTCATAATTGTAGCTCTTAAACCAATCTTGATGTAACAACAAAGTAATTTGACTTGAAAATAAAGACACACATGAGCTTAAAGAAATGAAAGTCCAGATTTTAAGTGATCTATTTGAGACGTTTATTAATAGATGATCAAAGAAAAATTATATTTAGTTAGACCATAGACTAAGCTCTTTTCCAAATGGATTATCTGGATTTTTTTTCCCTCTATCTATATCTTTGCTCAGGGAGCCTCTAGTTACAACAGGGCCATTTGTGTAGCTGTCAGCAGTAGACATGGACAGCTGTGTATATTTTCAGCAGTGTGTATTCTTCAGCAGTGTGTGTGTGTGCGTGTATGTATGTAAAATATTTTTCAAATAGATGACATTTTAAAAATATTTTTTTGTATTTTATATTTTATATCTTTTTATATTTTATATCATATGTTTTTTATATTCAATTAACATTTATTGAACATTACATCTTGTCGGTAAGTGATTTTCTACATTTTAAAAATAACTACATAATATTCTTTTATTTAAATATACCATAATTAGTTGATCAAATTATTGTGTTAATATAATTGAAAGAAAAAACATACTTGTTGCCAAATTATCCCCTGGAAAAAGAGAGAAAACTTTTATATAAACGTTGCTAACAAGAAAAACCTTTCGTTGATATTTCTTCAGTTTATACTTTTCATATGACACTTTAAGGGGAAGATGAAATCTTTAAACTGATTGAATTTTAAAATATTATCAAAAAGTTTAGAGTGATAAGAGTCATTTTTTAATATCCTTTCCTTAGTTTTAGAGACAGAAGGTCAACTCTGTAGCAATAAACAGATAAAATACCAAAAATTATGCCTCAGAGTAATAAAATACATAAGAAACTAAAAAGATTTAGAGTGTTGCCATTGTTCTCTGCTTTGGGGAACATTTGATCTTTATCTGCATTGGGTGATATGATTTGGGTTTGCTTTTTTTTTGAGGAACTTGCTTATTTCTCACATACAGATTTGATAATTTGTCTAGAAGTGAGTTCTTATAAAGGTTAGAAGTTGAACTGATTTCATCATCACCAACAATTACAAGTTATTGAGAGCATGGCACTGTGCTATGCAATTTCTTTAAATGACATTCTTTATTCTTTCTTTAAATACGTTTTTCCTCGCTGCATTATAAATTCATGATCATAAATTCTTTCTCCCCTTCAGCTCCTTATTTTCTCTCAACATTTCCAATTATGCCTTCTGCCCCTAATCCTAGTTCTGTTAATGTGCAGTATGATTGAAGGAGAAATCACATATTCTTTAAGCTAAACAGATCTGGATTTGAAACCTTGCCTTTCCTAGCTGTGTGGCATTGGGCAAAGTACTTACACTCTGAGCCTCAATGAAATGGTACAAGTTTTTTTCTCCCTTACAGAATTTTACTGATAGTTAAACACAGTAATATATATTGTTTCTAAAAAATATCAGAATGCCATAAACACTAGTTCCTTCCTCATTTCTAGTTTTTCATTCTTCCTTCTCAGTTTTCATACTTTCCCCCAAAGTCTCCAGAAGAATAATTTGAACTTCTTGGCAGTTCTCTTGGAAAAGATTCAGGATAAAACGTTTTTCTTTCTTTCTGGAATTCATCATTATTAAAAAGTCACCATTTAACTAATATTTACTTTGATCTCAGTAAGGCTGTAGACCTTAGTTTAGTCAACTTTATTCCATTTAAATTGGAACAAATCCTAAAATGACATTTAAGCAGTACATAGTGCTCAATTATTTTATGAGAAGAAATTACTGAGATCACAAGTCACGCAGGGAGGGTTGGCTGGGGGAGCTATGATAGTGACCGGTGTCTCCATCATGTAAGACTTACAGATTTTACTGCTGAATTCAGTCTTCTGCTTGGGGCTTGCCGATAGAAATTCTGCTTCTTAGGTCTAAATCCCCAGTCTAAATTCATACAAGTCTATCTATGCTGTTCTTGTGGCTCACCTTCCCTCTGTTTTCTATGGTAGAGATTCCTCTCTGCCTCTCCGCTTTTCCTCCTCCCTTTTTTGAGGACAGCTCTAGGATCATCTTCTTTATGAAACCTCTCCTGCTTCTTCTTACCTTTACCCTTACCCACTAAGGTCGCTGTCTCCTTTCGACCTTCTCTTCCCATGAATACTTCTGTCTTTGCACCTAGAATGCTTCTTGGTATTGGCTCATCTCCCTGCTTCTAGGCTCTCAGCCTGATAATAAGAACACAGAGGATTTTGGATTCGCTTCAGAGCGCTGGCACATAGTTTGTGTTCAACCAGTATCTGTTGAATACAGAAATAAATTTTAAACATCACAGGCATGGATTCCTCAGATAAAGGAGCATAGAAGGTTGAAATTATTATAAGTGATGAACTGGATTAAAAGCAGCACAAGCAGAGCTAAATAGAGATGAGAGAGTGTCTGCTTTTCAATGTGAGCTAGAAATTTGAATCAATTATCAGCGTCCTTCTGGAAGAATTAGGAATGTTATTTGATTTACTTAATTACTTGATTTAATTATCTTATGCAGACTAAGGGAGCAAAAATAGTCCTCTTTATCATTCAGAAAGTAATACAAAAAATCATTCAGACGCCCTATAAATATATGGTTTAAAGCAAAGAATATTGAAGCTTGGACGAGCTGAGCAATTATTTCAATTTTCTACATTATTTTCCTTTTGAAGATACAGCCAGTTTCAAAGTAGAGTAATGGCTACAGAACTTGAGTTGGAAGGCCTATAAAATTAAGTATTTTCTTGAACTCTTGGCTCATCGGTTTAAGGAGGATGTTGATAACTATTCTTCAGAATTGTGAGGATTTAATGAGTCAATATGTGAATAAGCCAATAAATATTTGATTAATGTCCAAGGAGTACAAGTAAGATCTGTGATTTAGTATATAACTACAGCAAATCTAAAAAAATGCTTAGAGTATTATAGTAAGTTATGTTTGTCTGCAGGTCTGATATCATTGGAGATCAAAAAGATAAACAAATGCTAATGATTTGTTTTTGTTTTAAAAGCACACACATATCAAAACTCATTGTTATAACCCTCCTGGTACCTGATTTTGATTTTCAAAAAATCAAGCTCGAAGGCATTTTTAAAATTCAGATTGAAGTCATGTGAAGTTATAGTGCAGTTCAACCTTGGCATAAATGTGTCTTAAATAAACCCCAGGGATGTTAGTGCCTTAAAGAAAAGTTCAATGTAAATATCCTTTCTTTAGGTTTAGATTAAGCAGGGAAAGGAAAACATGGGGTATTCTTAAGTGCAAGGGAGCAAGGACTGTCTCCTTCCTACCATCCCACCCACTCCCACCAAAGGCCTTACCCAACAGACCCTCGCCCACTGGGATGACTCTTGGGTCTCTGTAGACACAGGGCTGTGCTGCACACAAAGGATGACACAGGGTAAATGCAGGAAGCAGAACAGAGATTTAATTTTGGAGCTTGAAAATCAAATAAAATTCAGTCTTGCTTCTTCATCCTTATGAGGAGATAAATGTGCAAGTTAAGTGTAAGAACTCTTTCTGGAGCCCCAGTCCAGTTTCCCTCTCATAATGAATCTGAAGATGTCTAGCCTCTGCGGCTGCATGCTTTATGAAAATGATAATTCCGAAGTTGCAGGATATTCTCAAAAAGAAGCCTGTTTCCCTAAGTGAATCAAAGTTGTAAGGTGAGAGTAACTGAAGGTCATTGGTGAGAACTGAGCTTTGGGGAAAGAAAGCCTCACTCTCTTTGAAGGTCAGAAGGGAGCTGTGTAAGTCAGGATGACCCAGCACAGATAAAATTTGGTGATTCTGACAAAGGATTTGCTTTACAATGAAATGCACAGCATTATTCTTGAGCAAATTCTAGATATAAATTTCTTAAAGGCAGATACAAATTTTTAATTCATCCTGTAACTTACTTTGTACCCAATAAATGCATGTGTTGCCCAGGTGGGTAGAATTATTTTCTGTGCTCAAGATTATGATGTCTCATAAGTAAGTGCTTCTTTTCTGAATTTGTGATTTAATCTAGTTAGTGATTTTAGTCATTTTCTTTTTTCTCTAGTTCTGCATTTTTGCCTGAAAACATGACACATGTTTTTACCATGAGCAAGCCCACCTAATTACCCAAATGTGTATCAGGTTGGTCTGCTTTTTATTCTGTTTTCCAAACTTCAGCATCCTTTTTTTTGCTCTGTATTTAGTTAAGAGTTCCAAAGTGGAAATGAAGTAAGAGCCGTGTATACTTCTGGCAAAAAGATGAATAGTACGGTTACATATAAAGTGAGCATTCTGCTGCCTCTCACCCACAGCCTCTCTCTCTAAGCAGAAGCCCTGTTAAGGGTAGTGGTGTCTTCCACACCCTGTCAGTACGTATCTAAACATGCATTCTGTATGTTCGACATAAACAGGATCCTACTGTTTACTTCTCTTCTAAAATCTCCAAATATAATGTGGCCATTTTTTGTTATTGGCATGTATTATTCCTTTTAAATATCTTGTAATATTCCATTATAGGGATGCAGCATAATTGAGTTAGCCAACTTTCTATTGATGGGCATCCAAACTGTTCCCATTACTATTAGCCCTGAATGCATACTTTTATGGATAGGTCTACAAATCTTTCTAAAGGCTGTATTCATAGAGATGAAATGGGTTCAGGGAGTGGAGAAGATGGGCATTTAAACTTTTGAAAGTCATTCTCAAATAAATCTCAAAAAAGTGCCAATTCGTCCTCTCACTGATAACTTATTAGAGTTTATTTCCTTACACCTTACCAGTAATGGGCATAACCAATCATTCTTTTTTTTTTTCATTTTTGTCTATTAGTGAAGTTATATCTTTAGTTTTGAAATTGCTTTAGTTAGAATTTCTTTGCTTACTGTTTTCATTTGTTAAATGGACATTTGTATTTTTTCTTCTATGAATTGATATTAATGTCTTTGGTCCATTTTTCTCTTGGATCGCCATCTTGTGCAGGAAATTACCAGTGAAGCAAACCATTATAAAGTATAACAGATATTAAAAACTAAAAATATCTCAGGCATAATCCAAAAATACCCTTCTCTAGCAGAAAGAGGCAACATGCATGTATGGTGTTTTGGAGACATGGTTTTATCCTCTGTTGCTGTTAGGTTAAGCCTCCCTTGAAATCATTTATACTGCTAAGCATTCTTTCCAGTCTTTCTTATATTCCTGATATTTTATGCATTCTTCTCAATTTTTTCCTTTTAGCTACTGTGAGTCAGGATTTGGTAGATGATTCAGTAATCTCAGCAATCCCAAGAAACAATTCCTGTCCTTATATAATTTTTTTTTTTTTAAGAAGCGCTGGAAAGACGTAAAGACCTATAAGAAAATATGTAATTGCTCATCATTTCAGATGGCTAATGTTTGCAATAATTTCTATAATTTTCTCCCTAGTCCGTTTCTTCTTCTCTTCCTCTGCTTCTTCTTCTCTTCCTCTGCTTCTTCCTTCTTTTCTGACTTTTACCTGCTTTTTTTCTTCACTTCCTCTGTGTTCCTTACCAGCTCCGCTCTGAGTCAATTATTTTTTTCTTTTTGATTTCTGATTAAAAACTCTAAATAAAGCAGGCATTAATTGGTACTTCTTCAGTGATGAATCAGTAGGTGCTCCCATTATATTCAGGAGCCACCATCAGTTGGAAAACTTTATAAGAAATTTGATTTATAGTGTGTGACTGTGGATTAAAAGATGACACAGTTCATTGCTAATTTATATGGTGTTTTTCTCTGGTGAGTGATGGTTTCTTATTTGCAGTAGAGAAGAGAGTAAGACCTTTTGCATCCTTAACAGTATTGGCAAGGCTGGGTAACATGCAAAACTGATTGGCTTACATAGAGTCTCACTTTCCAGTGTTATCTCCATGAACATGGTCACCATACCTCTAAGCGAAGTTCCCATATATGTTCTCCTGCAGAGGAGAGATCGCTATAAAAAGTCCAATTTGTGACTTTAAATGTTTTAGCTTTTTATCTAGGAATATATCAATTAATCGCCTGCATTTTAGTAAATATTTGACTTCTTTAGGGGTAGCTTCTTTACACCAATTTCAAGTCAACATCCTACCAGGAAATACAGTGAACAGGGAGTTTGACAGTCATTGAAAGAGCTTGTTCAGAATTGAAGAATTAGGGTATAGGGTGGGAAGCATATTTCTACTTTAGGGGGAAATGGGCTTCTAATTTCTTCTGTTCCTGCAAAAAATGTCTCCCACTGGGTCTCAGCAGGATTTTTTTCTAACAGCTCATTATGGGTCTGTTATTTGGCCTCCTGAAGACTTTTGTGTTTTGTGGGCTTCATGGTTTTTAGTCCTTGGAGAGCAGTTGTTCCTTGTCATTGTTACACAGCTCATAATTGGTTTAGGCCCATATTTTACAGTTTGTCAAGCTGACAGGTTTAGAAGGTTAGTAAAAAAGGACATATATGGTATAGATTTCCAAGTGCATTCTCTGCTCCTAGCATTTTCCACATGCTTAGGATATACTTGATCATAAAGCGTATTTTATGTCTAATGATTTGACTATCATTCTGCTAATTATCAAAAATTTCTGTATGTCTCTTTAGTTCCAGCATTCATGTGAATGTAAAACTATACTGAATATTAAGAAACTGTTTTTTCCAAGGCAGACTAACAAAGACCTTCAGAATGTACATAAAATCATAGCTTAAATTTCTTGTCATAAACTTAATATTTTGCACATTTTCACTTTATATCACTTTATGGCTTCTTCTCTAGTCGCTATATTCCCAAGCCTCATATTCCTCTTTGTTTTCAGTGTTTTATGGCCAAGTGCCCCAATGGAAACATAATGGTGTAATCAATTAGATTACTCAAGCAATTGATTTAGTGGCATCATTAAGAGAAGTAAAAACATCAGACGAACTGGTTTGGGTTTTCCTACCTTGTTTTTATTATTGCTATTATTTTTCTCACAAATCTCCAAATCTGAAGATATGGAATGAATTAAAAAGAAAAAGAAAGTTATGATTTATTCTTCTATAATGTATTTCCCACCTGTCTCTCTCTTTTATAAACTCAAGTCTTCTTTGCAACTACCAAATTATTAATGTTTTACCACTAAAATACACAGACTCCACTCAATAGTTTTGGACTCCAAATCTCAGTACAAACTTGCAGTCATAATTTTCTTTCCAGAGTCAGTGAGCCATCATTAATTATTTAACTTAATATATTAAAATATATTTTTGGTTTGCCTAGCCGAGCAATGAAGGAGTTAATAATACCAAGCAATAAAGAGTTAATAATAATAGCTATTGTTTATTGAGAAATTAATATAATCAACACTGTAGTGAATATTTTATATATATATTACTTTATTTTATCCTTAAAAAGACCTTAAAATCAGACACATCTGACATTACTAATGTAGATGTTCGTTCCCAGACACTGAGCTGTGATCTGCATTCATTATTTCCTTTGCTTTACAACAACCCCATAGATATTGTTACTGTCCTTGTTTACAGAAGAGGGAACTGAAGCTCCAAGAGGTAGAGTCAATTGTTCAAGTGTATTGTTAAGGAGAAAACCACAGACCCAAAATGGAGTCACATGTGTTAAAAGCCTATAATCTCATTTCAGTTTTGACCTTCACCAGAAGTGTAATCTTCATCAGTCAGTCTAGACTTTTCAGGTAACCGCCAGTGAGGTAATCTGTCACGTGGGCCCTACCCATCCCCTCCATAAGAATAGGCAATCTGCGTGATAAACCCCCTCGCTTTTCCCTTCCTCTTCAAAAGTGATTTTGACCTAAAAATAATCCTTTCTTTGGCTAATAGCTCTCTTGCCTCACTTTTCTTCCTATAAAAACCTTCCACATTGTACAACTCCTCAGAGTTCCCTTCTAGTTGTAGATGGGATGCAGCCCAATTTATGAATCACTTAATAAACCAATTAGAGCTTCAAATTTACTCTATTGAATTTTGTGCTTTAACAGTGGCTAATAAGTAGTGTATAGGGATTCAAAATGCCCTAAGTCTTCTGCAATACTATATAATGTCTATTAAAGAAGGTTTTGCCATATTACAGGTGGAGAGACTAAGATACGAAGAGTTTAAAACAACTTGGCCAGGGCTGTGTGGCGATCAAGTGATGAAGCAAAAATGTGACCCCTGTCTCTTTGATTCCAGTGTCCATATGCAAAACCATTATGCTACACATTAAAAAATATTTCTATTCTAATTTTTTAAACTCTAATATAATCGAACTATTAGTCACCCATAGGCATTTCTATTTCAATTCTGATAAAGATATAGATTAGAAATCTTTTTCTAAAAATTTAAAATGTCTTTACTGGGAAGAAAGTCTTAAAACTATTCTAGCTTAAACAGGAAATACTTCCATCTGTCACATTTGTGGATACTGCATGGGTTTTTGTATAACGTTTTTGTTTGGTCCTGAAGGTATAGATTAATTTTTACTTCCTTTTGGCAGATAGCCTCACATTCTGGCAAATTTTTAAACCTCGAGATAAGAATAAAAATTTAAACATGTAAGTAAGATAGTATCAAATATATTAAAAGTAATTGGCACACTGTAAGTGAGAAGATAAAGAGAAACCATAAGGCAAAGATCCTCCTGAAACAATCAGAGACAAAGATGAATTAGAATCTGGCTGCATGGTAAACTCCTACTGATGGCGCCAAGCATCCATGAACTGTTGCCACCTCCAGGAAGCCTCTCTGATTCTTCCATATAGAATGGAAGAGCATTCACCAGTGTTACCATAATCATAGTAATCGATTTGTTCCTTTTTAAATGTGTACTTTGTTTTCCCACTGGACACCAGACTCCTTAAAATCAAGGACCAGGTTTTATTAACTTTGTGTCCTAGCATCTAGCATATTTCAGTGATAAAATTTAAGCCAGTTCCCAGTCAACAGATAAATTTGCGGAGTACTTATTACATTCCAGGCATGATTTGAGGCATTGGGCTGGCATGAAAAACAATAGAAAGGAATATTTCACCCAAAAGGAACATTGAATGGGGAGTCTGAAAACTTGAATTCCAATCCTTTTCTTTCTGCTAATTCATTGTTGGATTTTTTACTGCATTTCTGGCTGTTAGTTGACTAAAATGTCTGATTCAAAAACTTCTAAAGTCTCTCCACTCTGCATCATCTCAGATATAAGGGTGTGAATGCATCTGGAACCACGTCTGATATGTAGTAGTCTCACAGTTTGGTCAGGAGAGCACCTAAGTGTAAAGGAATAAACTTCCATGAGGGTATGGATACTAAAAAACAGTATGAATTAGTACTGTGAAACACACATTTCAGAATGTGCTTAAGCTTGTAAGAAGGGTAGAGGACAACAGTAATAAGGCTTTTAAAATTGTTACTGGAGCAAAAATAGGAGAGGATATGCCTGTTAGAAGGGATGCTGCAGTGTTAACACATGACACATAAGGCAGAAATCTCAGTCAAGGAGGAAGTTTTTGGCTGAAGGGTAGAATTAACATGGTCCAGTGGGAAGATGAGCCAGCGTGGGTGAGTAGACGGTAATAGAGTGCTTAAATGAGTTCAAGAGTTTATATCTGCAGTGATAAAGGTAACAAATGTGATTGAATTTCTACTAATGATTTCTGAGATCCGTGATGGATGGGTAAGGTGGCACAAGACTAGAGATAGCCCAGTAGGATCTTGGTGTGTACAATGAAGAAGGTGTGTTCTGCAAGTTTTCAACTGGTAATCTTATTAACGAATGCTAGCAAAATTGTGACTGTTTTTTGAACACTGGGAATGAAAAATAGGATGATTAGTATGCACCCAAAAGTTAACCCAATCTATTAAATTTTTTTTTTTTTTATTTGTCAACAGAACATATGCATATCTGTCTTTTAGTTTGGCTTTTGAAAAAATCATGATTTTTTTTGGAGAATATGGAAATCGAGTGTTGCTGACCCTCTTGTTAGGTTTATTTATAAAGATAATTGCTGATCATTATATTCTTCAGGCCAGGAAACATATTTTGAGCCCTGTATCTACTGTACTTCCTACCAGACATCAGTTTTCGCTAATTACATGAATGAATATCAACACAAATTAACAATGCCCACCTAGGAAGAGGTCTCAAGTTCGAAAAGTTTGGATGAAGCTTTGGATCTAGAGACCGATAAGCAAAAAACTCTGTGTTCAAGTTAACAAAATGAAAGTCAGTGTAGTAAAATTCTTTGTTTGGATCTTGGACGAAATAAGTCCCAACCCAGCCCTATCAGGGATGGTAGAGAGCAAAGAGGAGGAGTGTGGAGGTGGGGCTGACCCGTCCTCAGTCTGCACCTTCACCTGCCAAAGGGAGTCTAGACAATGCGAGTCCTGCTGCTCTCCCAGGAACAGGCCCCCATGGTTTTTCCCATGTGGTCAGTGTGTTTTGAGGAATGGCAGTTGGTTCATTCATAGTTACAGTTTTAAAGGCAAAGAGCCCTCTTGAGGATCTGGTGTTCTGATGGAAACATGAATCAAAATGAAAACTGACAGGAAAAGAAAACCTCAGTGAAAGCAAATTTGGAAGACTGTCCCTATCTCAAATTCTATAAGAGCACAGGCTCTGGAGTCACCCCCGAGCTGTGTGACCTTAAGCAAATTACTTAAACTCTCTGAGCCTCAGTCTTCTCATCTGTGAAATAGAGGACATAATGATTATATCCACTTCCAGAACCGTTGTGAGAATAAATATATTCTCATATCCAAAGCACTTAGAATAGTGTCTGACCATAAGCAATGTGTGTGTTAGCTTTCATACTGTTATTGTTATTATTAAAACTTAGAAGAGTGCTATAGTTTGTTACAATAAGGAGACTATAGTCAACAGGGTCCCTATCCG
>NW_011888824.1:1575018-1603925 GCF_000151845.1 Pteropus vampyrus | reverse complement strand
TAGTAATTCACAGTGGATTTTAAACCAGATGAAATCCTTTTTCTGGTTTAAAATCCACTGTGAATTACTATTCCATACAGATGGAATAGCCCTTATTTTCATTCTACTGAGAAAGATTTTAGACTAAATCGTAATCCTGCCATATGGGAATAACTGAGTTAGATGGCTGCTCTCTAATCTAAGCATTTTATTCAAACATTTAAAACAGTTTTGGTTTAAGAAAACATAGGCCGACACTAAGTTTTGTTTTAGCCAAGGTTTGGGAGAAGTTCTAGACTTCAGTATGTATATTTTGATAAATTTCATAGACTAGAGCTATGGGTTATAGTATAGTTTGTTCTTCCAACATTAAATTATTTTAATCCTAGTTATAACTCCAATGAAAGCAGGATTTATTCACCAGCTTGTTCAGCTAGCTAAAACTGTAGACGCCATCTACAGCCCTGTTATTTAAACACAATTCAGAAATCATAAATAAGAATTCAAAAAGAAAGCTTGGCTTTGCAAGACAAGATTTGATGCTGTGAAGAAACACTCTCAGAAATTTCCCAGAGACCTTTGGGTTTTAAAATATCCTCTGTTTCCTACCTGATTTGGCAGCTTGAGAACTATTCATTACAAATAATGACAAATATTTTACCAACTCATATATCACTGCTTTTTGTTTTGATATTAATTTCGTTTATGCTTTTAACTAAGAAATTTAGTATAGTAATATGATGGTTATTCGGCAAATCTCAGGAGAAGAATTACTTACTCCCTTACTGAGCATTTTAGCAAATATTTCCTGTTTGAGCTACTATATTGAATGCCTCTGATAATAAAAATGTGAATTAAACTTAATGTTTGACCATAAGACATGGGAGAACTAAGACATTATAATATGGCGAGTGCCACAGAAAACTTGCTAAAATGCTCTGAGAGATGAAAGGTCACGTGGGTTTTGCTGAGTCAGTCAGAGAAGGCTTTGTAAAGGAGGTGGAATATGAGCTTTGATGACTAGCCAGATGTTAATACGTGAGATTGGGGGGGTGGGTAAAGGAAGGTCTAGATGGATGGAACATTATTAACAAAATCTCAGAAACAGTATAATAAGGAGTACAGAGAATATTATGTAATATTATGTCTTAGTTTTATGTAAATGGAAGGGAGCAGTTAGAGATAAAGCTAAATTCTATGGGTTCGAAATCCCAGATTAAACTTTGGTAGGTAGTGGGAAATATTTTATCCATTATTCCATTCTTTAAACAACTTCAGAGCTGCGTTTTGGGGTAATTAATCTGCTGTCAGCATGTAAGCTTGATTGTGGAGGAAGAGAAGTTGGAGTTTGGAAGACCAGGAGGTTATTATAATGGTCTAGTAAGAGTTAGTAAGAGCTGCCCTAGGCTGGGAAGAGTAGGTTGGAACGAAGGGGTAGAATCGAGAGCCATTTTGTAGTGAAAATTACTAGGGCTTAGAACCTGATTGGAGGATAAGAGGAAGAAGAAAGGGAGAAGTTAAAGGTGACTATGAAGAGTTAAGCCTGAGAACTGACACCATTAAAAAAGTCAAGTATTGCTGGTAGAATGTGAGTTCAGCTTTGCTAGTGGTGCATGAATGCGCATATGTTCCCCCATGGTGAGTTGGAAATGTGAAATTGAAACTCAGGCTATGATTTGAAATATAGACTTGGGACTCATTAGCATAAAGGAGATGGTGGAAGATGTAGGAGTGGATATGAGTGTCGAGGGAGAGTATAAAGGGAGGATGGCCAAGGACAGCATCCTCAGGGGAAGGTAGTCTACTTTTAGGTGAGAGAAGATGAGCCAAAATTGAAATAGTGAGGTTAGGGAAGAGGCAGGAAGGCTTAACATTATGAAAGACTGGACAAGAGTTTCAAGAAAGGAAGGATCAGTAATATCCATGGAAATAGAGAAATAAGGAAGATGAGAATTGAGAGGAAGAAATTAAATGTGGTAGTTAAGAGTTTATTGGTGACTTTTACAAGAGTGATCTTAGCTCACAACAGTGAGATGCCAGAATGTATTCTCTTTTTTAAGTCTATGGTTTGTTTATTTTGGGCCTCTTAAGTATACAGATATTTCCATTTCTTTAAAATAATGCAGATAATGAGGGTGTGTGTGTGTGTGTGTGTGTGTGTGTGTGTGTGTGTGTGTGTGTGTCTATGAGATATAGAGGAGCAAGAGTGTGCGTGAGCATGCCTTAGGACCAGGGGACTATTTTATATAATAAGTGATAAAATTATTTAAGTAAACTATATCTCGAGCTGACATTTTATTAACAGTAGAAAAACTAATTCAGCCAAAAAATGAAATTTCCAGGATTTAAATTAGCCAATAAATAAAACTTCTACCCAGACTAGGTTAATTAAAAAATTTTTTTTCTGCTCCATTTCATTACTTAAAACAAAAATATATAAATAATTGTTGAGTTGATGAGCATACTCCAGAACACATTTATATTATCATCTTTCCTTTCTTTTCAGAGTAAAAGAACAAGCTATGATAGCCACTGGTGGAGTGATAACTGGCCTGGCCGCCTTGAAAAGGCAAGACTCTGCCAGATCACAGCATCATGTCAACCTCAGCCCATCACCTGCTGCTCAAGAGAAGAAACCAGTCAGGCGTCGGCCTCGGGCCGATGTTGTGGTTGTTCGAGGAAAAATTCGGCTTTATTCTCCATCTGGATTTTTCCTCATTTTAGGAGTGCTAATCTCTATTGTAGGAATTGCAATGGCAGTCCTTGGATATTGGCCCCAAAAAGAACATTTTATCGATGCTGAGACAACATTGTCTACAAACGAAACTCAGGTCATTCGGAACCAAGGTGGTGTGGTGGTTCGCTTCTTTGAGCAGCACTTACATTCTGATAAAATGAAAATGCTGGGCCCTTTCACAATGGGAATTGGCATTTTCATTTTCATTTGTGCTAATGCCATTCTTCATGAGAATCGTGACAAAGAAACCAAAATTATACACATGAGGGACATCTATTCTACAGTCATTGACATCCACACGCTAAGAATCAAGGAGCAAAAACATATAAATGGCATCTATACCGGTTTGATGGGAGAAATGGAAGTAAAACAGAATGGGAGCTCCTGTGCTTCGAGACTGGCAGCAAATACCATTGCCTCTTTTTCAGGTTTTAGGAGCAGTTTTCGGGTGGACAGCTCTGTTGAGGAGGATGAACTTGTGCTAAATGAAAGCAAGAGTTTTGGGCATCTTATGCCACCTTTGCTCTCTAACAGCTCTGTCTCTGTCTTTGGCCTCTATCCACCTTCTTCCCAGACAACTGATGATAAGACCAACGGCCCTAAGAAATGTGAAACCAAGTCAATCGTGTCGTCATCCATCAGTGCTTTTACATTGCCTGTGATCAAACTTAATAACTGTGTTATTGATGAGCCCAGTATAGATAACATCACTGAGGATGCCGAGAACCTCAAAAGTAGGTCAAGGAATTTGTCCATGGATTCCCTGGTGGTCCCTTTGCCCAAAACCAGTGAGTCCTTCCAGCCAGTCGGCATGGCACTCCCACGGAATAATTCCATTGGGGAGTCACTGTCAAGTCAGTACAAGTCCTCTGTGGCCCTTGGGCCTACAGCTGGACAGCTCTTGTCTCCTGGGGCTGCTAGAAGACAGTTTGGGTCCAACACATCTCTGAATTTGCTCTCATCACATTCAAAATCCCTAGACTTAGACCGAGGTCCCTCCACCCTGACTGTTCAGGCAGAACAGCGGAAGCATCCAAGTTGGCCTCGGTTGGATCGAAGTAACAGCAAAGGATATATGAAACTAGAGAACAAAGAGGACCCGATGGAAAGGTTGCTTGTGCCCCAAGCTGTAATCAAAAAAGACTTTACCAATAAGGAGAAGCTTCTTATGATTTCAAGATCTCACAATAATTTGAGTTTTGAACATGATGAGTTTTTGAGTAATAACCTAAAGCGGGGAACTTCTGAAACAAGGTTTTAATGTTAAAAAATATATCATTTTACAAGGCTATATATTTTAAAACTATTTTCACCAATGTTACCTTGTCAAAAGCATTGGTTATAAGCCTTTTTAATCAAATGGTTCGTAGTATATTAGGCCTGGCTGCTTAATTCTGTGATGGAGATAGTTGTATTTTGGGTTACTAAGATTGTAGTACTCTATATTATCACATATGATTTTATTTTTTCCATTCTTTTGAAAGCATGATATCTTTTATTAATATGAATACAAAATTCTTTCATCCAAATTAAAGCTCCTTTTCTTTACCTTTAAGTTCTGTCATTGATGATCATATTCATAGAATGAAGTGTCCAGTTCGGAAAAGTTAGGGTACCAAAGTGTGGATTACAATTACCAAATTCAGGCCAAAGCCTCAATATATATTTATAAATGAGTGTGAGTGCAAATCTTAAGTGTGATTTTCTGAATAATTACTTTTATATACGATTGGTTAGATTATTTAAAAGGAATAAGATCTAGCTTCTGTGCGAGCTAAATAATATAAATTGGTTTAATTCTGTGTGAGCTAATTGATATGAATTGGTTTTGTTGGTAGGTAAGTAGTATTTTTTCCAACATCTGTTCTGTTTTAGTGATATTTTCTTAAGAGACCATGTATTCAAGAGCCATGGCTGAGGATGCAAGATATTCTTAGGAGTAAATAATCAAAATGTGATCACCTATAACTTTAGATATTCAGAATCGAAGTTTCTTTGTGACTGACTTGAAAAAAATGAATGGACCAATTTAGTTTTTAGAAATGCTACCTTGAAATAATTTTATTCATAAAGAAAATGTTGACTAATGAATAAAAATGCGTTATATGCTAGTTAATGCTAATTAGTCTCGGTACCTTTTGCTAGCCATCTCTATTATCATCCAGTATCCACTCATTCTTATGTCCTTATTTTCCTCCAATATATTTTAGATCTTGTTATTTGGCAAATAATCATCTAACCTTGACTTTTCTTTTTATCTTTGCATATCACTAGCTTGGTGGTTCAAGAAAATTTGGTCGTTGATAAATTGCCTTGAAATATACCTTGTGCTGGAAAGCCTTAGGATGACTCCAAAGACTTTCATATGGCATAAAACAGTTTCAGGATTGTAGTTCTCAGTTATTGAAGATAATAAATATTAAAATGATGTTTCCATCATAAAACTTTCATGTTTTCCATTAGGGTAACATAATTTTAAGAATTGTTTAATGGACTACTCAGGAAACTTTACAGGCTTTTTCCAATGCCTAAACATTTCTGAACATCAGTATTGCAGTTGTTGAAGAAGAGAAGATAAATTTCCATTTGTTGGTCCCCACAATTCCACCTTGTGTTGGTGTCACGAATTTTCCTGAATTGAGGCACAGTGTTATTTGTTAGAACATCAAGCCTGTGTATAATAGAGTGGGCTCAGTATTTTACTACATAGCATTTAATAAACCTCTGTTCTTAATAGAAATTTGTGTTCTTCATACATGTTATTACTTTTTAAATAAAATGTAAAGTTCTGTTTATTGTTTTTCAAATTTTCGATTACATTCTACTGAAGGTGCTTGATACATGAATTGGGTGCTGTGGCTTTTGGCTTTTTTTATTTTGCTTCTGTTAGATTAGAGAGCTAGGTCTATTCACCTATTTAATTTGGCTATTTTCATGTTTTGTACCGTTGGTGTGATGGTTAATTTTATGTGTCAACTTGACTGGGCTAAGGGATGCCCACATTTCTAGAAGTGTTTGTGAGGATGTTTACAGAAAAGATTAGCCTTTGAATCCATGAGAGTGAAGAAGAAAAGATTAGCCTTTGAATCCATGACAGTGAAGAAGATGATGTTCTGGTGAACATCATCTAATCTATTTAATCTGTTGATGGCCTGAATAGAACCAGAAAGCAGAGGAAGGCAAATTTGCTCTCTGTGCTTGAGATGAGACATTTGTCTTCTCTTGCCCTTGAATATCAATGCTCCTAGTCCTTGGGCCTTCGGACTTGGACTGGGGTTTACATCATTGGCTACCTGGTTCTCAGGCCTTCAGGTTTGGACTCGAACTCCACCACCTGCTTTCCTGGGCTTCTTTAGTTTGCAGATGACAGATCATGGGACTTCTCAGCCTCCATAATCACGTGAGCCAATCCTTTATAACAGTCTCCCTCTATATATCCTATTGGTTCAGTTTCTCTGGAGAACCCTGACTAATACACTTGGGATCATTTTCACTTAAAATTTGATCGACTCTCAGAAAAAAGTAACCTGATTTACAGCATCTAGCAAATGTCAGTGATACAGATTTAAAAACAATGTCTCTCAACACCCCTGATGTGACAAATGACTAGAGCCATATAATGTCCTCAGTTCACCCCAGAAAGAGCTCTAGGAATCTGAAGAGGATTAAACAGCACGAGTCTTGTAGAAATAAAAGAACTGGGACTTAAAGCAGTGATTCTTGTTTAATCTCTCTCCATTAAAAAGCTCGAGTTTTTTATTTACCAAACAAACTTTATTAAATGATAAATAATTTCCTCATTCTAAATTAATCAAAGACACATGTTGTAATTAAATTTTAGATGAATATGAAATAACTGATGTTACCATATTCACTTTATATAATTCCACCCTAAAGCAGTGAAATTTGGAATTTTAGATTGTACTTTGTACATTCCCCTTAGGCTTTTATAAATATTGGAAATTTTTTAGAAACTCCATTTCTCCCTCAGGGAAACCTCAGGAAACTGGACCATGGGCTAGCTGCCTCTAGCCCAAAGAATTTCTAAGGACTGTGGCCTACTCGAGGTGTTAATTTGCTGGCCTGCCATAACAAAACACTACAGACTGGATGGCTTAAGCAATAAAAAATAATTTTCTCACAGATCTGGAGACTAGAAGTCCAAAGTCACAGTATTTGGTTTCTCCTGAGGGCTGTCTCCTTGGCTTGTAGAAGGCCATCTTCTCACTTTGTCCTCAGTGGCCTTTCCTCTGTGTATGCCCATCTCTGGTCTCTTTCTCTTTTTAAAAGGACACCAGTCATATTGGATTAAGGCCTCAACCTATAAGCCTCTTTTTACCTTAATCACCTTTTTAAAGGCCTTTACCCATCTCCAAATATAGTTACGTTCTGAGGTATAAGGAGTTAGGACTTCACCATATGAATTTGGTGGCGGGGGAAGGGGGCGGGGATGCAGTTCAGCCTATAATATGGGGTGTGCTATTGAGGAGCGGGAGGGCTGAGTGAGTGTTCTTAGCCTAGAGTAGGTGAGAAGAGCACAGATATCTTTACCACCCTCACTGTATAGCCATGAGTAAATCAATATCTGAATTTTAATTAATTAAATTTCAATTAATTTCTTTATTTAAAGCCTTTAGATTGCTCATCTGTGAAATAAGGAAAAAGTGCTAACTCTACAGGTGCAGGGTTCTTGGTGCCCTGAGATGAAGTTTTCTTTGCAGCAGTTTGCTTCTCAAGGGGCTGGAACTGTGGAAGAGCAGAGTGGTTAGACTCGTGTATGTTGGAGCCAGAAGATCAAGGTTTTGCACCTCGCTTTTCCACGTTCTGATCATGCGGCCTTTGGCAGAAGCACTGACCCATCAGAGGTACTGAGAACTACAGAGACATCACTACTGGTGTGTTGCAACCAAATGCCAGCCCCACTCCTCAGCTGCTGTAAATCGAATGAGTTGATGCTCATAGTGGGTCTAGAATGGTGCCCAGGTGGGCACATAGTAAGCTTTCAACATATATATGTGCTATTGCTATCTAAAAAATGTCACCTAAGAGCTTTCCAACCTTTGCCCCATCCTCACCCCACCCCCAAGTATATCCTCTGTGATAGGGTGAATATGAGCCCCTTAAACTGTCACAATCTCCAGAACCTGTGAATGTTATGGCAAAACAGACTTGTGACTCTAAATAAGTTAAAGATTTTGAGATGGAGTAAATTATTCTGGATCATTCAGGTGGGCCCAATGTAATTGCAATGGTCCTTATGAGAAGGAGGCAGAAGTTTTGGCTACAGAAAAGAAGATGATGTTACCAAAGCAGAGAAAGAATGGATGATGCTAAGATCGTGGCTCTGAAGATGGAGAGAGGAGCTGTAAGCCAAGAAATGCAAGGAATGAAGCTCTAGTTGTTAGAAAAAGCAAGGAAGTGGCTTTTCTCCTCAGAGCTGCTACAGGGACCAGCCCCGCTGATACCTTGACTTTAGCCCAGTGAAACTGATTTTGGAATTCTATAAGAGAACAAACGTGTTATTTTAATCCACTAAATTTGTGTAACTTCTTTCAGCAGCCATAGAGCACTAAATCAAAGGAGCTTTTGCAGCTCAGTGAGCTAGTTGTCAGCTGACTTGTAAGCAAGGTGAAGCCTCTATACAGGTGGCAGGTGGCCCAAAGCAGGATGCATAATCTACTTTAGATTTACTTTAGCACTGATAATCTTAATGGAAGTATAATAATTTAAACAAAAGAGGTAGAGCTTCTTTGAAGCACAAAATATTGATTTTGATAGATAACAAAATAATATAAAACCCCACAGTTGGCCTAAAAGCAGTTATCAATTATAAAAACTTTCAGGCTCAAATTAGTGTTTCTCCCGATATAATTTTAGAAGAAACGGTGGTAATATCAGTAAAAAGAAAAATATTTTTTAGCACAACTGTGTATCAAAATGGATGTTATACTAGCATTTAACAATTTACTAGATAAAGGTAAATTTTTAGTTACTCATTTCAGCAATTCAGATGTAACCCTTTTTAATCCTTACAGAAACATACCATAGATGAATAAAAGAAGTAAAAAAAAATTAAAGAACTTACCAGTTTACCAAAACTTTACTTATAGTGTTCTAAATACTGAAGTCTTGGCCTGCCTATTGACATATATCCAACTGCCATGGTATTCACATTGTTCAAAGATCTTAATCACTTGTTTTGTACGTAGGATCCATAAGAGTACCCAGGCATGGATTATCTCGTTTCTTACTTTCAATCACTTGCCCTGTTGCTGTTTCCCTACCCTATATGTAATCCTACTTTAGACCTTATTCAATAATAGGGTATATAATCTTGATATTGGATAGGATCCCCATTTAATGATTTAAGTCTTTTGTAGTCAGAATTCAAACTGAAGTAATTCAGTTAGTTTCTTTCTATATGCTGTTTCTCTCAGGATGGTGACACGAGGGGGAGCGGGGAAGGCCAGTTTCATTGAAGTGCCTTTTATTCATTGATGCCATCTTGAGATAGTTATTTAAAAATCAGGCCTGCCCGAGAACAGGGCTCATTAAAGAGATGGAATTAGGTCACTCAACCTTTATGTGTCTGCAGGTCAGTTCCTATTCTTGAAACACGTCTTTGGTAAACTTATTAATGTTTATATTTCTTCTTTTGCTGACAGTGTAAGAGGGAAAAAAGTAACAAAGAGGATATAGGAAATCTCTACACATAGGATCTTGTCATTCTCACAGCATCAAGTTGGTTACCTCTATAATCTCAAACTTGGTATGAACTCTTCCTATCACTTTCCTTGACTACTAGTTGGTTCAGTATTTTATTACAGAAATGATTGAGAAAATTGCTTATTTTTGTCTCTTTTCATATTCATGATTTAATACATTGAGATTTCTAATAATTCTCTAGTTCTTTCTCATCACCAAATAATATAGATTGTGTCACTAGGAACATTTGTGTGTTCTACAAATTAAATTTAGAGATTCTGTTCGCAGTGCAATTGTTTGCAATCTAGACAAGGCCACTGTATGGTGCAAAAGATTAGATACTTGGAAATAGAAACAAAAAAATTTGGAATTTAGAAGCAATAAGGACATTAGAGTTGACACCCAGGGAACACATTAGTGACAGACTCAGAACCTGAATCCAGGACTATTGATTCTCAGTATCTATACCAATTAAAATCAAACCAGGTTTTTAAAAAAGTTTTCAAAAAACATATGTTCAAAATCTGATGAATTGATTGTGGGTTCATTAGGACTGGTAAAAAGAAAACTAAAATTTCAGGAAGAAAATATAGTGTTGAAGTTTTTATCACATCTTAGAAGTGTGTATGTGGTGGGTGAAAGGGAGTTAATATACTAGGGACTGACATTAGAACAGGCACAGAGTTTTAAGTAAGAATTTTTAGTATTTATTTTATACATTGACTTCTTGTTTTGATATATTAACTATATAACTGCCATGAAAATTATGCCATTATGCCCTTCTCAGCCATTGTATTATCTTTGAACAAGATCTATGGAACTGAAATGAGTCATTTCCATCCACATTCAATAAACCACATGTACTAGAAGGAAGAGAGGAGGGAAAGAAGAAATGTAGAATTTGGGGATAGGAAGAGGAGAGGATGCATATCTTTTTCCTGCTTATTGAAAACCTACGCACAGCAAAAAGTATGCCATTTATACTTTATTTTGATATTAAAACCAAGCTTTGCATTTTTAATCCCTGAAGCAGTGAGAAAATATCCTTAGTTGATTTTAAAATACATTTTAGTAGACATTAATTGTGTTTATTATCCAGCTTACTTGAGTCAGTCACCCTAAAGGTTATTGAATTAATCATTAATTTCAAGTTGTCAACTAATGAGTCATCAACAGCTCAAAGCTGTTCAGAGTTTGTTATTTAAAAATATGAAGTCACTTTTTTTCTGCACTCAGACATTTTCTGTGTTCATTAGACATATATTTTTTCCCTAAAGCATTTCCAAATTCCAAATGTGTTGCCTTATATTATCATTTATAATGTTAATAACCCCAAAAATCAAATTAACTTTTCAGCCAGTTAGTTGAAGAGTTAAGGAAATATCTTTCAAAGGCTCTTGCATTTTATGAGTTCACTATTATGTTCTATTACTACTGTTTCAGGGCCTTAAGAGGGTCAAATAAAATATACATGAGCAAAAAATATGAAGAACATTTAGAACCTGGATCATATTCAATATGGGCTTTAATGAATTATCCCTTACAGTGTAGCATACTCATTATTATTTAACAGACAAAAAAATAATAATCTCTTATGAGGTAATCTAAAAATGAAATATGTTTTCTTTGGTGTGTGAATACAACATTGTGTTTATACTGATTACCAAAATGTTTAGCACCTTACAAAGTAAATTTAATATAAGCCATTCTTTTCTTACTATAGAGTTTTGGGAATGACAGACACTAAGAAATCCTGATACAAAATTATTGTATGTTTATAAAATTACACCAAAATTGTCTAGTCCTAAAAATATAGCCTGCTCTAAATATTTAATATTTAATATTTAATCTGTGGATCATTCAGGCTCTTTCAACTTTTTTTAAATATGTATTTCCTTATTTACTATTGTTAACACAGTTTTATGTTAACATAGTTGGCTATGTGCTCTGGCTGATGAGTTTAAACAGAGGTAAAATTGAGTAGTGACCATTCTGCAACAAATGGTAACACTGCCATGGGCTCACAAGTGAAGAAAAGGGAGAATATTTGAGAATTTGTGATGTGAGGTATTTCTAAGTATATACTTCATATATGTTTTTGTTGTTGTTGTTCTCTCATTCCTGTTGCCGTAGTCAACCAAGAGTTGACTCTTGATCAGAATGGAGGTTACCATCAATTCAGGTATGTCAGTGAATTATTAGTATACTAGAAAGTCCAGGCAATTCTGGAATTGATTTGAACATATTCTTCGAAGATTCTCTTCTCAATATTTCTGTTCTTCTAGAATTCAGACTTTATTCATCAAAGTGCTTCAGAGTCTTGCACAATGCTAGTACATATTGGCTCCCATAATTTACTCTTTAGATCATAGTGAAAAAATATAGTGTATATTTTATTGTCCTACATGTATGGGTCGGTTTGTAAAATATTGTATGATAAAGGGAGAACATACATGCTAGTTATAAAAATTTTTAGTTCTACTAGAATATAAGGCATGGACTGGCCTCTAAACCAATTGCAAAAAGGTAAAGGAAGAATTAATTCAGTGATTGTCTTGAACATTTGATTCTGGAATGAACAAGGAAAGTAATTTCAAAATGTGTATATCTTTTTAAAAACATGAAAAACAGAAAAGCTATTTCTGAAATGCAAAAGGAATTTGGTATTTATAGAGTCGGTCAATGGCATTTTTGAAACATTAACTTTGTATTATCTTTTTGTCTCATATGTTTGCCTTTTAACATGAAGGCCCAAGCCCTATGTGAAATAAAGCAGATATTCCATTTTGTCAATGAAACAATCACCCAGGTGTACATAATATTTTAATTTCATGAATTTATAAGTCAAAATAATTATCTTCAGTTAATGCTTCTTGGGAACCACAGGTTCTAGTCCATTAACTAAGGTCTTGTGATTGGTATAACACGTCTTCCTCATTCTCTAGTCTCCAAGGAATCCTGAACAGGCACATTACCTTCATTACCTGAACAGGCAAATTACCTTCATTTTCTAGATATGAACCTGAAATAGGAATTTGCTGTTAATGAACTTTTATACATATGAGCTAATAGCAGGTACCAGAAGAATGAGAAAATGGATAGGATTTTCCTTTCAATTTGACATCCCAAGCTACTACTTCCCCTTTACTCTAAGAACTCTCTTCAACTATTATTCATACATTTAAAATTATTTGCATGACATTACTGGTTACAGAAATAACGTATGGTCAGTATGAAAATAAACACATCCCCTGCCATTTGTGACAACATGGATAGACTTTGAGATAACCATACTAAGTGAAATAAGCCAGACAGAAAAAATTGAAAACCACATGATATCACTTATATGTGGGATATAAACCTAAAAGCAACAAACGAACAGGACAAACAAACAGAGCCTCATGGACATGGACAATAGACTAGTGGTTACCAGAGGTTAGTGGAGAGGAGGGAGAAAGGAGGTAGATGGTGTAAAAGGGGTCAAATATTTGGTGACATTAAAGACTTAAAAAAAAAAAAGGTTTCAGAACAATTCCATCACCATAAAAATTTTCATATTCCACTTGGCAGTTACTTCCAACCCCCAGCCCCAGATAACCACCGATCTTCTTTTCTTCACTATAGATTTGCCTTTTGTAGAATAGTAAATAAAAAAAAAAATCATATGATATGTGTAAAAAAAAAAAAAAAACTTCCACATCCCAACAAAATGGACATGTAGAAAGTGAAATGTCCCCTACGATCCCACCCTTAGATGGCCACTATAACAATCACTTTTTGAGAGCCCATTGTGTACTAGGCATTGAGTTAGGTGCTGCAGAAATGAAGCCAAGTAAGATATTCCCCATCTTTTTATGCTGCTTACAAAGTTCAAATAACCAAATCACCCTTTCCTGCATGGACATAGCCACTGTGCTATGACTTTAGCACACACCTGCATGGGCATGAACCATTTATTCTGGTTGGTCGCCTTCTTGCCTCTCTGGCCTTCTCCAGCCTGCAGCTGCACAGAACCCCCTGCTGACAACATGAGGGATGAGGAAGTGGAAACATTGGATTTAGAATGAAGAGGTTGGATGAGGCCAGGAAGACTAAAGACAAACAGTTTTGAAAAGACTGTTTCCGAGATAATCCAGAAACTCAAAAACGATTAAGTCTTGTCACCTATAATTGAATAGATCTGAGTGTATTCTAAGTTTCTTGCTTTTTCAGTGACAGATTTTCTCAGAACTAAAATCATTATTTAAAAATAAAAAGACAAAGTCTTCTCGAAACTTGAGAAACAGAGTGACACATATTCTTAGCTACATTTGAAAAAGCACCCAGGCAAAAAAGTGTGCTTACCAGCCCAGAGAAGACACCAAGGAAATTTTTAATATGCCTCCTTACAGTTCAGCCTTTGCTACTCAATTCTTCCTATCTCTCCACATGGCCCTTTGGAAGCAAATTTCTCTACCCCCTGAGCTCCCAAGAGGAAAATATCTAAAATGATCATTCATGCTTGTTAATCAATTGATTACACTTTGATTTTAAGCCTTTTATCTCTAACTGTGGAGTGAATATCTTTGTTCTCTTTGCAAGCAGGTGGTGCTTGGGAAATATATACTTCTGCAGGCTCTACTCTTCTGGAAATTCCTTTCTCGAGAAGGAGAAACCAGGTCTGGTTTAGAGAACTATTTCAGGAACTGCCGGGAGTGAAGGAGCCTAAGACCCATATCACCTGTTTTTACCAGGACCTAGAACCTCTTTATATCTAGATCTTTCACATTCCTTCCACACCAGCCCTTCCCCTACCTTCTCCTTCTCTCTTCTCTACCTGAATTTAGATTCCATTCTATGTTCTCAACCCTTAGCCTTATTCTTTATCCAACTTCCTAACCCTCTCTTCCAAGTCCCTTGAGCATATATGTTTTATGGTTTTCATTACTGATAGAAACTGACCTAAGCCAATGTAGGCACAAATAACCATTAAGTTCTTTTTGGTTGATTATAATACCAATAATTACAGATCAGTGCAGCTAGTCTCTTGCTTCCAGATTATAATAAAAGCAAGTCTAACAAATTCTGTGACAATTAAGACACTTATTAACAAGTAGGAGAAAAATAGTGTTCTGCAAGCTTGATAAAGTCCTAATTCTCCCAAAATGTGTATGTTTCTATTACATTGTAGGGGAGGAAAATGTTTTCCTTAAGCCTCTTAGAGTCCCTAGCTGGGTCTAATAATGAAACTGACAAAGACAGATTAATAGAAGAAAAGCGTACAAATTTTATTAAATTTTTATACCTCTGTGAGAGCCTTCACAAGAAACTAAAGACCCAAAGAAGTGACCAGAACAGACAGTATTTATCTTCTTTAGACAAACAATAAATTTGTAAAGTATTAACAAGATAAAGAGGTTTGGCCTATGGTGAAACAGTAAGAAGATTTGTTTATATAGACTTCTCAGCCTTAAATTTCCTTCTCTGTTCATAAGGATATATCCCTTCCTCCTGGTAGAGGGAGGGTAACTTTCATATGGGAAATTTATCTCCTGCTTTGAGGGAGGAAGAGCAAGTGGGGCGGGGGGACGGGGGCGGGAGGCGGCGTGCGGGCGGGTCAAAGTGATCTTCCTGCTAATCCCTTCGGTTTAAGATATTCAATATGCTAAGCTGCCATATTTTGGGAGTTACATGACATTTTCATTCAAAGTAGACATGATAACAATCTAAAGTAGTGGTACTCAAACATTTTGGGCTCAGGAACCCTTTATACTCTTAAATTTTATTGAAGACTCCAAAGAGATTTTGTTGTGTTTTATATCCATGGGTATTTATTGTATTAGAAAATAAACTTTAAAAAAATAAACACACATCCCGCTTGCTGTCAGAGCAATGATGTTTTCAAATAGCATGTAGCTTTGGAAAACTCCACTGTATATTCTTGCAAGAATGAGAGTGAAAAAAGCAAACATAGCCTTATTCTTAGGATAATAATTTTGACCTCATGGAGCTCTTTCAAGTCTTGAGGGTCCTCTGGAAGTCCCAGAAACATACTTTCAAAGTCACTGATTGAGAGTCAGGATTCAGTTATTCAAAAATGAGCAGATGTAACTAGGATCCTCTGAACCGATATTTGGATGTAGGACAATTTAGGAATAAAACCTCAGGTACCATCCTTAAGAATGAGAGATGAGAATGAAATAAAAGGGGCCTCAAGTGCTTTAAACCTATTTATACAAGTGTAGGGATAACTCCAAAATATTTTAGGCAAATTCTCTTGTGTAAAATGTCACAGATTTCACAAGTGGAAGCTCCTCTCTCAAAATCATTTTGCTTTTAGAAAGATACTAATTTTAATAAGGGAAGTTCATTTCTAATATCATTATACTAACTAGCAAAGTCTCCGCCGTTGCTGAAAAATTAAAAAAACAAAACGGTAGAAGTCTCAGCTCCACTACCACTACCTACTAAATTATTTTGGAATAGATCCCAGGCATACTATTTCATCTGTAAACATTTCAGCATTTATCTCTAAAGAAGTCTTTTTACATCTTAATTTAATCACAGCACCACTATCACAACAAAAAAATCATATTAATTTCTTAATCTTATCAAATTTTTGGTATTAAAATTTCCCCAATTGTTTCATATTTTTTTCTGAATTCCTCATTTCAGAACACAACTAAGGTTCACACATTATAGTTGGTTAACATGTCTCTTAAATCTCTTTTAATATTTAGATTCTTCTTCCCCCCTTTTTATTTTTTCTTGAAACTTCTTTGTTGAAGAAACCAGAGCACTTGTCCTCTATCATTTTTTCACAGTCTGAATTAAGCCGACTGCATTACTCTGGTGTTATTTGACAAGTTTCTCTGCCCCATATGTCCTATCTATGGGTTGTCTGCTCAGTGAGGTTTTTTGGCAACAGCATTTTATAGATGGTATTGTGTACTTCTCATTGGATTCCCTAAGAAGACACATGAGATCTGAGTTCTCTTTTTTGTGATGTTAAGATTGTTCAGTGGATATAAAATCCAAGCCAGCTGCTGGAATTTAGCTAAGTACTATTGGAATTAACAGAGTCCTTAGGAAATGTAGGTCTGGGATCCTGATTTTATCACAAACAGAATTTCTGTGTTTGCTTGTACTTTTTCCAGGAAGTTCAAGAACCATGAGCAGCTGTAGAAATCCAAGTCATCAAAAAATCAGACAAAGGCAGCTCCTCTCTTGCAAAGCCAAGTCCCTAAAAAGACTTTAGCATCAGCCTCCTTGGCATAAGAGGCCAGCACCTTAATCTACAGGGGAATTTTTAATAATTCTCTCTTCTCTTTTGTTCCATTCATTTGAGAAACATGATCTCTTTTACACCAGACTTTCCACTATAATCATGTCAATTGTTTTTGACTTTCAAGAATGAACTGATTCCTGATACATCTAACCCATTTCTCTTTCCACAAATATCCAAAAGGAGGTCATTTCTCATTTCTATAAATTCTTTGAGGCCAAGAGAATTATTTAGATAACACCACCACCCTCTGCCACAGGTAGAGTTAGGATTTTCACCCAAAACTCTGGAGCCAAGAGATGCTCATATTTCTCTAACACCTAGAATTTGAAAATGTTCAGCTTCATTTCAACTTCCAACTAAGAATGCACATTTGTCAGCCAGGGGTGGATGAGAGCAACCCTGAGAGACAGCATCCCACCTAAAGCAAAAGACAACTGCTTAGCTCCAGGTCACTGGGTTCAGGGCTAGCAGATATGCCCAGTGTTAAAGAAAATTTAGAAATCCAGGTTTTTATATGAAATCTCTCAATTTTTAGTTGTTGGCAACTAATTCCCAAGGACACACAGCCAACAGAGTGAGAATTAGATCTAAGTCTCCTGGCCTCACAAAGCCCAAGAGGCCTTGGCTCTGTATATACTTGTGCATTTCATTCAATAGCTATTCACCAAATAACTGCTAGTGGTATAATTTTAGTAAGTGGATAAATGGAGGGATGGATGGATGGACAGATATTAATTAAGGAACTAATTAATTAAGGAATTAATTAAAGGAGAATGCAAAACATAATTTCCAAATTTACAAAATACCTTTCAAAAAACTGAGATGCAACATTCAATCTATAACTATCGTTTTCCTTCCAAAGGAATTTCATTTGCAACAGACATTGAATAAGAAATAGATCCCACAGTGTGAAAACTAAAAGTAAAGCAAACACAGAAATTCTAGTTAAGCCAGAACATCTTCCACTAAGAATGCCATGATTAAGGAAGCACTGTAGCTTTGTAATCCACGGGTTAAACCTCTTCTTGGATTATTTAAGAAACCCTTTCCCCCTCTCCACTCTCGAAAGCATGGGATATATTTCTGCAATGTTTCTATCAGAATGGTAATTAGTATAGCTGAAAAATGCCATCATCGACAGCAAAAGTAAAATTAGCTTTTATTTGTAAAAGTTCTCCTGGGACATGCTGTTGGCTCCTGTCTCCACCAAACAGAGAAATGGACTTACTGTGTCATCCCACAGTGAGCCAATCACCGCATCAGAAGCATTTGAATGAAAACACCAGTACATCAAGCTGGACCACAAACTTGTCTACTTTTGTCTGCTTCACCCACATCTGCCTCACCCTAGTCCCATATCCCCAAAGGAAAAAAAAAGATTGTTCAGTGGGTCATTAAAATTAGATCGTGCTGGAATTCAGAAATAATCTTTATAGAGTTAAACCTCTGAGATTTCTGGAATTTTCTGCTACAGAAGCCATGTTACTCATCATTATTAATACATCTATAGTGAAATTACTTCGTCCAGGAGAAAGTATTATAAACTATAGGCATCCAAAAAAATCATCTTTGACATTATCAATTTTTAATAATCTTTTCATAATGTAATCCTCTTTACCTGAAAAACATAACTATTTCTATTATTATGTCTCCCTCTGAGCCTGAAATTTTTGAGAGAAATATAGGACTAGAACAGTCTCTTTTGTTGATAATGCTTTTGTCTTTTAAAGCCAAGACAGCCTAATCTCCAACAAATCATGCCAGGTAACAGACTTTTTATTGTCTCAACATTCCATTAAGAATGTTTTCATTTTAACAATAGAAATGTCTTCTTGTCCAATAATAGACTCTCTTGATAACATCATCATGTGTTTGATAGTTTGGCAAAGCTCTCACAAGCAAGGAGATCTCTGTAAAAACCACAAACATTATAATAATCTAAGATCTATAATAATCTATAACCAAAGATTATCATAATAATCTGGAGTCATCAGATTCTCAAAATATTCATAGCAAAGGGAAAAAATAATAGGGAAAAAAACATGTTTGTAAGTTGTTTGTAAGTTTTCCTTTACGAGATGGAGTTTCCTCCTCAAACCTTCCTTTCTGTACCTTGAACGAGTTATTCAACACCCCCTACAACTGAGCTAGTAAAAAGTTCAGTAAATGAAAATGTAATACTTTACTAAGAGACTTCTTTACTCACAGAGAAAAAACTTGATAATTCTTAAATGGTCTGGAAAAGAGGATTTTGGTTCATGTGTCATTATGAAAGTATTTGCGGCTCTTCGTTTGATCACAATTAATTTGGCCAGATGATGTGATTGCAACCTCTACTGTTAGCCCTGCTAGTATTAATCATCTCCAAGGTGATCCCAGTTTCCATGGCAACTGTAATATTTATTTTTGTGCTATAGCACTGGCTAGCCTCTGAAGATTGGGATGGCAGAGTAATCCTGAAATGTTAAGCTTCAGTCATAAATTTCTCATTGCTGATGTTGGAAAACCAGCTCACCACCTCCAAGTATTAATCTGTATTCAGACAACTGAACTACAAAAGTGTCTTGAGTCAACTTGTCCTTTGCTTCCAGGTTACCAGGCTTTAAGGTCAAAAGAATTTTTACTAACTAAAGAAGCTCCTGGTTGCATCAAATTTTCATAATAACGTTACAAATACATAATACATCACTATTGTATTTATATAGAAATAGACAGAGGATGTCTAAGGCATAACTTCCTCAAGAAAAAAGAAAATAAATATTCAGTATAACCTTACATGTTCTCCAAAACAGAGATTTCAATCAAGTTCAACAGACACTGAATTAAAGTTTCTGAATTTCATTAAAATTAATAAAATTCCAGAGTGAACTGTAAATGAGAAAAAGTCTACAATCTTTCCTGTCTTCATCAGAAGTAATAAATATTCTACCAGATATCAAGATTTTCCTAGAAAGAGTCCCCAGAACAATGGAAGCGCCCAGGCAATCTTACACGTAGGTAGATTCAAAGGTGGAAGAAAGCCTTTTCTGAAAGATAGCCTGGGACAAAGTTATAGGCTCTTGGTTCCCTGAATTAGCAGTGTTTGTATTGTGTCATATTTCTTCAAATTCTTTTCAGCCTGTCTGTCTTTTAAAATATCCAGTTAACTAGACTAGTAAAATAAAATGCTAGCTCTCCTACGGTTTTAAAACATCATGTCATGTAGGCATCTTCCATTTTGCCTATGCACAAAATTGGCCTGATCGTATTCCCTTGCCAAGGATTGGACTGGTGCCTCAGAATGACACACTGCCCTCTTAGAAATCTATTCTTATCTCTTGGACAGGAGGCAGGGAAAGGTGTGGCGGGGACAGAGGAGGAAGTGTGAGGACAGAATGAAGTCATCAGTGCCAGACTGGCCACTTAGTAGAGTCACACAGCTCTGGGCACTGGGGCTCTTATCCTGTCCTATAATGAGAACTGTCCGCATTAAGTTCAGAAGTGTTCATGCCTGGTGCCTGCTGGCTGCAGAGGAGACACGGTTTAGGGAAGCTGACCATCCAGAAGAGCATCTTTCCACAGCAAGCGCTCAGAGGGTGCACTGCAAGAAGATGGAAGGAAAAATCTTATTTCTAGACAAAGGGCATAGTTCCAAATAAAGAGCACTCTCTTAGGTTGCACATATCCAAACTTTTGAACCTTTTCTACTATATTTCTTAAATCAGAGAGTAGGTATCTCCAGATATGAAAATGTGACCAAACAGAATGAATCCCATTTGAGTCCCTGTTACTCCTTCCAAATTTGAAACTCAACAGTTAAATTGTTCTATTTCTTTTAATGCTTTCAATATAAAATGGGATAGGGTAGGAATAAAAAATCACTGCCAGCATTGGGACACGGTAAGTCTGCTTTTCGGTCTGCATTTCTGTCATGTTTTTATGCTCATACTGAGAAAAATCCCCAAAGAATCTCAGACAGATTTCAAAGTCCACTGTCATCATGATAAAAAGAATCATTTGAATTAGACATGAATGTAATTAGCTCGGTTCTCTTAAAGGGAGCACTTTATCTTTGAGGTGGCTGTTCAGAGAGTAGACATTCCTCTGGGGAAGCCTTTAAAATAGAAGTGATTGATGTGATTCTTTAAAACCAAATGATTTTATGAAAGCACGCTACAGAGTCTGGGTTCCTGGTGGTGGCTGCTCTCTACTAGATGAATGGAAATTTGGATTTTCTGACATCACTAGTTCAGTTTTGTCTTTCTGTGTGTAAAAAATATATCTCTTTGGGTGAAAACAAATGGAAGTCAAACGAAAGTTCTCCTTCTATTATTTCTCTTCTTTAGGCATTTTTCTTATTATGTAATGGGTATTTCTCTGTCTCAAACACAGGGGCACAAAAACACTTACCTGTTGTTGGAGTGGAGTGCTTACCAAGTACAGAACACAGTGGCCTTTGAATGAAAGCCTCACCCTTCCCACTGGCTTGCCCTTTGCACAGGAAAAACAGTGTTAAGTGGCTCACTTATAGCCAGTTCTCCCTCAAGAATAAATATAAGTGTACCAACCTGAAGCAAAGATAAGAAGCCCTCAGTGACAGCATTTTGGATTTGCAAGTGGTTTTCAGAATGACCTTGAGCAGAAAGGAAAAGGAGGAGTGGTCGATGGCTTCATTCTCTGGTAGCTCTGTCTGCAGCCAGCCCTGAGGTTAAGTGCTGGCCCTCTTGGGGGTGTGTACCACTGTAGGGTCATGATTACGTTTTGAAGACAAACTATAGCTCAATTTTATGTTCCGATTGGCATTTTTTATGTGACTTGGGAACTTGAATTTGGGAGGACCACAAGCATATACGATGTGCTGGAAACCACAAGAGTCACATTTGTCGTGGCCTTAGAGCCTGCCTCTGGAGGCATCACCTTTTCCACACAAAGTGAGAAGGGAGGGAAAAAACAAAAGAAGTTTTTCCCACCTCTCCTGCTTTAAATGAAGCAAGCTTGCTGCATTTTCTATTCAGATCCACCTTCCTCCCAGCACTGACCTTTTCTCTCCCGCAGGGTGACTGATAGACCCCTCTGGGATCTCTGCAAAGCTCTGGAGCCTCAGCAGGGATGCAGAGCTGGAAAAATCACTTGGACTTATTCTCCTCACCTCCCTTTTATTTTTTAAGTGAATGAATTCTGATGAAAGAGAATGTCTTAGAGGGAAAGTGAAGAAAGAAAAGAGAGTATGCAGCAGAAAGGCAGAATATAGGAAAAGAAATAGGATGGCTCTGAACTGTTTAAAGGGCTCTGGTCTGCATTTGTTCCAGCTGGGAGAACTGCCTCCTCTTCCTCAGTTCCTGGGGGGTGCCAGGCTCTTGCTTTCCTGCTAGGCCTCTGGGGGATGGTACAGTTGCTCAAGCACGTTCCTTCAGATCCCTGCCCTTGGGACAGCTCTGCTTCTTTACCCAACAGCCCACCAAGATGGCAGGCAAATGTTATGCTGACAATAGAAACCCACACTGTGAACCAACTCAAAAGCCATTCTCATATAATAGATTAACTGCTAGATCTACAGAAGCCTGTGACTCTTTGCCCCCGAGAGGATGTTTTCAAATTGAATTCTTTGGAATCTAGGCAGCCCATCACGTAATGGTAAGGGCATGGGTTAGAGAAGAGAGACCTGCATTCAGGTCATAGTTCTGCCTCTAAACTCAAGTTTTTCTATCTGCAATGGAGTCTAGTCAGAGTGCCTCCCTCTTAGGACTACTGAGATTACATGAGGCAAGCCCCATTAAATGTGTGGAAAGTACATTACAAACATTATCTGTTGTTATAGCCAGAGTGAGCCATATGGAAAATTTTAAGGCAGGATCCGTTAATTTTAAGAGTCTTTGTTCTTTCAGTTCTTCTACATTTTACTGGACAACTTCAATCCTCCAGTGCCCAGAGGAATGTTCGTGCACCACATTCCCTATAACTACCACACGCAGGACTCTGGTAACATAAGACCTTTCCCAAAATTAACCAGGCATATAGCACCCAGTGAAAGCCATGGGTTGCAAACTTCATATATATAAGAGTTTCTTAAGGTGCTTATCAAACATACAAATGCTATTATCCATCCCAGTGATTCTGGAATGGCCTCTAGGACTCTATATTTTAATGAGGACACCAAATGTTTCTGACACAAGCGGTTTAGAATAATGTTTTGAGAAAAACTGCTATAGACACTTTCCCTATAACACTAGTTGTCAGTTGGGGGTGAATTTAACCCCAGGGAATGTTTGACAATGTCCGGAGGAATTTTTCACTGTCATAACTTGTGTGTGTGTTGTGGGGGTTGGGGGGGGCGGGTTAGGCGTGCTTGCTACTGGCATCTAGTGGATAGAGGTCAAAGATGCTGCTAGATATGCTACCATGCACAGGACTGCCCCCTACAGAAAAGAATTATCTGATTTAAAATGACAATGGTGCTGAGGTTGAGAAAACTTGTCCTATAGCCACAGGGACCTAGTCAGACCTGGGTCCAAAACTCAGAACATTCTGCCTCTAATTTGTGGTTTCCCCATGGGTTAAACCTGTTCATGACGCCTACTCACCACTTAATCGATTCATGTGGGCTCAGTCTCTGATTAGTATAGAGCATTTCGACAACCTGGGTACAGAGATATAGGATGAAAAATATTGACTCATCTCTGACTCTATGGTGGCAGTTATACTCACAGGCTTAAAGGACAATGATTGGCTGCTATGTGGCCACTCTTGAGTCACTACTGCCTTTGGCAGACACACTGATGCTGGAGAGATTTCTCTGTAGGTTTCACTTCCTCTTGCAGTTCTGAAACAGTGGAGTTAGAATCAAAGTAGATGATAGAAAAGGTGGTTAAACTAGAAAGCTGTGGAGGCTCTGCTGACAATTTGATTGTATCATTTCAATTCAACAATTCAACAAATGGTTCTGTGCCAGGTAAAGTGTAAGCCACAGGGAAGGATTCAAAATTGGATAGAATAGTCCCTACCTCAAGGAGTCACAGCCTCAGCTCCCTCTACTTTTCTTCTCTCTGCTGTACTCCCTCCTCACCTGCTTAAGCAGCCCTTCCTTATGACTTCTGTTTTTAGGCTCCTTGGAACCTAAAAGGACCCCAAGAGGCCAATCTAGAAGTTCCAGAAAAAGCAACTGAACAATATCCCTTTTTATTGAAAGGTTCTGCTAATTTGTCATTTATAAAGTGTCAACTTTTAGTTAATGGCTTTTATTTGCAGAAAGGACCTACCTGCAGATAAGGTTACTCTTCTAATTTAAGTGTAATAACCATAGGACTAGAATTTTCCTTGGAAAAAATGCAAAAGGCATTGAAGTGTAACATACTGGAGTCAGAGTCAGAGTCAGAGTAGCAACAAGAACCCCTGCCAGCCCACTCACACTTGTCAATGTGCCCAGAGACCACCCAGGTGGCCTCTGCAACACGGAGAAGCTGGGTCATGATGTTTCTCTTGAGAAAGGAAATTACTCAATGAAACCCTGTCCACCTTCCTTTTACCCACATTCTCCTTTACATTTCTTTTGAAACAAAGCTTCACATTTCTGGGCTCTAAGTTCAGGAAAGAGGCTACCTTTCCCGGGCAAAAGAGGCAGCCTGAAACTGGCATTCAGAAAGCTTCGACGGCGGGCAATATTCTTTTCCTTAAGTAAGGTGGTGGGTATTTGAAATATTATAATGCATCAACCTTTAAATATGTGTTAACATATATTCCTTGGGCTATAAAATATATCATTATAATGAAAAACAAAAGTTCCCAAGATAATTCTTATCATCTGCCAGGTAAACATTTAGGGTTGTCGCTCCAACTTTCATTGTTCTTGCTTCTTCCAAACCCCTATTCCTCTGTTACCTCCTATCCCTTCCTGCCAAACTCTTTCCTCTTGTTTTTCTTGATCCTGTATTTGCACCTGCCACTCCCTCCCACTGCCTCCCCTGCCCTTCTGGCTCTGTGTCTTATTTCTACAAAACCTCCTACTCTTCTTCCCACAGCCCAGGCATCTGTGAGGAGGGAGGGGCTCATGTGAGCAGGCAGCCAGATTAATTCTTGACCAAAGCTTCACTTTAAAACTGTTTACATGGTCCCTGGAACCTCGGATGTTTTCATACCTGTTACCTAACTTTCTGCATCAAAGGTTTGAGAGTTTTTACAAAGATACATAGACTATAGAAGGATTGAATACATAATTGAGGAAAATCAGAGCAAAGATTCTACCACATTGTTGGGTTGTGCTTGCATTAAATTTTTCTGTTTTAAATTTCATTAAGCTGTATCTATAATCCCCATTGTTGAGTGGTTCTAGGTTAGAATTGGCCAAAAGAAAACCTTGTACAAGCTTCAGAAAGCAGAAATAAGCAGCAGCCTCCCTCTCTGAAGATCCTATAGTCAGAGATGCCAGCAGGTTCTAGTTTAAACTTACTCTCCTCTGCTTCTCTTTGAGCCGTTTTTCCTGACTTCTGACCCTGCTGACCAACAGTGGCCCTAAGCCTAATTCTGGACACTTGGTTGTGGATCCACAAGCTTCTCCTGTGGACTTCTCTACCAGCTCCCACTTTGCAGGCTTCTTCTGGGGCTGCATGTGTTTGGCTTCTCAAATTGACTGGTCAGTCACTCCACTGGTCCTCCTATGAGACCATCGATTCCCCACTGCCCTCCCCTTCTCCACAATTGTGAAAGGTCTAATTCCTGTGATAAATCAATTGTTTCATAATTCTTAGTGATCTGGCTTCCCAGATAGATACAGTGAGAACAATATTCAGGACCAAAACGACAATGCACTTTGGATATTCACTTTCAAGCACTGACTGTGAGCATCACACGACCGAGCGAGTCTAGTCCACCAATCTCATTTATAGATGAAGAAACTGAAGCCCAGAGATGTTAAGTTCATATCATCATTGAGGTCACATAACTACACCAGCAGACAGAGGACTAGGCCTTGTCTTACTTGTATAGTCTCTTTTTTTTTTTTTTTTAACAATGACTATAAGCCATATTTTAAATGACTGACTTTCAAATCAGTCTACTTAGAAAAAAAAAAAAAAGATGTGTCAAAGCCGTAATTAGTCCTTTGACACTGATTGGAGCATTATGATAAAAAATAGAGAACTGTTAGGATTACCTGTTTAATATCTGACAGGAAGCTAGATGGTATATCATACAGGGGCTGAATTTCATTTTCTTTAAAAAAATCAATAATAAAGGTTATTGGAATGAAAAAATTATGAGCATATAAGAATCTGAATGTAAAGTTACTATGGCAACGTTACTTAGCAAAATTGTCCGTATTAATTTTATGGCTCCGTGAAGTTATTAGCATCTCCCATATTTAAAAATAAACACTCATCTCAAGATGTTCCTATTTATATTTTTAACAAGCAGATATGTAGTCTATGGAGTATATTTTAGCTGTCATTAAGACAGATACACAAACACTGGAATTTCCTCACTTCTAGCTTAGAAATTTTCTCTCTTAAAATCAAATTTACATTTATAAAAATATAAATAGAATATGTGTTGATTGAAACAGCAATAGTTGCATGAAATTATTTTCTGAGTATGAAAGAAAAGAAAGACAGATTGTATAAAACATTGTTTAGGTAGATCCCTGGGCTGGGCCCCCAGGTGAGATGTGGAACCCAGCAGTTGTACATGCTGGTTCGTGGGCTGTTCGTGGTAGGAGAAGGTGTTCTGAACACCAGCCCCTTTGTGTGACTCGCTAACTGGCTAACCCTGAGAAAATCCTGTCACCACTGCCCTGGTTTGTTCTCTCATCAATGAAATAAGAGAGTAAATCTGAATAATCTTTGATGCATCTTCCTGTTCTTAAATCCCATTTGTTATAGTACCAAGATATGTAATAATGGTATAAATGAAGTTTTATTAAAGATATTGTACTGGTATAAATATACTCTCTTTTCCCCTAATTTATGGATTGTAATTCTGACAAATTTTTAGATACTATGGCAATCATTATCAAAAATCAATTTTTTCAGGATACCCATGGTGCAGACAGAAACTATTATCAGAGCAGCTCCACCCCAATAAAGATTTTTTCAACTCAAGACCCAAAGTTGCCTCTAAAGCATATCTGAAGCATGCTGATGCTGATGCTATGCCTTGGCTACTCACAGTCATTTACTCCATTTCCTTTCTTTTCCTCTACCAAGAGAATCCAGAAAACTACAACATTCACTTCCTCAGGTTTTCTTGTATCTGGGCTGACAATACAATCCAGTTCTGGTCAGTGAAATTTAGGCAGAAGTCATTGAGAAGAGTTTTGGGGACATTATGTAAGAGACAGCAGACTGGTAGTCTCTTCTGTCCTTTGGCTCACCTCCTTCCACCTGAGACATGGACTCAAGATGAGAGGTGCAGTGGTACTGTTGCCACCGTGAGGCCAAGGCCACACTCAAAGGAAGGGAGAGCAGCCAGGAGGAATCTGGGCCCTGATGGCATCTCTGAGCTGTTGTCCAGCCTAACATTCCCTAGACTCCTTGTTGGGGAGGACAAAGGTCTGATTGGGTTAAGTTTTGGGTGTTCTATTGCTAGTAGGCAAACACAATCTAACTGATATACATAGACTCTGTGAGCAGTGTTAAAATAGGGCTCTAATTTGCATGGCTTTAAGTGGGGAATGGTGATAAATAAATTTAGACCACTGTGCCTCAATGCCATTATTCAAAACCACAGATTTTATATATAGAGAGAGCAAGAAGAGTTACAAACAGAACTGCAGAGAAAATGCTGCTGCTTTGTAACAAAGACAAGAAACAAAGTCACAAAGCCAGGTAGTGAAGTGGGGTGAAACAACGATGAGGTCCCTCCTGAGAGATATGGGAAAGTCATTCCCTCCTTTTCCTTTCCTTCCATGCAGATCGAACTTAAAACAGCAGAACAATTGGAGGAATGTGCGCTTTTAAATTGTTGGTTAAAAGCAAATATGTTTTTAAAACTTTGATCATAACGATTCTTCTCTATCCATCACTATTAATTGGTCATGTGGGACAATTCTCACTTCTCACATGCTCAATAACACAGATGATTTCCAATCTTTGTGATTTTTGCCAATCAAGAGATTGAATTTATAGAATCTTGGATTTTTATGGACTATGATAAACTGAATAATGGCACCCCAAAGATGTCCATATCCTAATCCTCAGAACCTATGCATATGTTCCCTTACTTAGTAGAAGAATCTTTGCATATGTGATTAAGATAAGAATCTTGGATGAAGAATCTTGAAATGGATTACTTTCTGGTTAGATTATCTGTAATTACAAGGATCTTTATAATAGAGAAAAAAGAGAGTCAAAGTCAGAAAAAGGTCATGTGATGAGAGAAGCAGAGAGGAAGATTGGAGGATGCTATGCTCCTGGGTTTAAGAATCGGTCCACAAGCCAAGAACTGCAGGCATCCTTAAGAAACTAGAAAAGGCAAGCAAATGGATTCTAGAAACTCCAGAAGAAACAGAGCCCTGCCAACACCTTCATTTTAGAACTTCTGACCTCCAGAACTGTAAGCTAATAAATTTGTGTCATTTTAATCCACTACATTGTAGGAATGTCTTACAGTAGTAGTAGGAAACTAATACACAGACTTTTTTTTTTTTTTTTACCTCATAAGAATCTAACTGAACTAATCCAAGCTAGTAATACCAAGCTGTCTCCAGGGCCACCTTCAGACAGTTTTATTTATTTATTTTTAAATTTTGTTTTCCGATTTTATTAAGATATTATTGACATATAACATATATAAGCTTAAGATGTTCATTGCGATGATTAGATACATGTAATATACTGCAAAATGATGACCACAATAAGGTTAGTTAAAACCTCTATTCCCTCACATAATTATAGTGTGTGTGGTGATATTTAAGATCTCTCTTAACAACTTTCAAGTATATAATACAGTATTACTGGTTATAGTCATCATGCTATACACCAGATCCTCAGAACTTGTTTATCATAGCTGGTAGTTTGTATCCTTTGATCAACATCTCCCCATTTCCACCACCTTGGCACCTGGCAACAAACACTCTACTCTATATTTCTATGAATTTGTCTTTTCAAAGATTCAACATGTAGGTAAGGATGTGCAATATTTGTTTTCTCTGACTTCTTTCACTTAGCATAATGCCCTCAAGGTCCACCCATGTTGTCACAAAAGGCAGAATTTTCTTATTTTTTATGGCTGAATAACATTCCGTTGTATATA